>NC_134855.1:116090778-116400201 GCF_049852395.1 Peromyscus maniculatus bairdii | reverse complement strand
AGGTTAATTAATATATTAAAGAAAGATTTTAATCATTGGAAAATATTTTATAAGTGCATAAGCCTAAGAAATAAACAAAAAGTTGTAAAACTCTTAGAAAAAGATAAAAAATTTCCTATGTAGAGAGATTTCAGCAATCTCTCAATTGGGGGTATGAATTAGTCTATAGGAATGTTGAGCAATACAATTAAAAAGTAAATATTAGATATATTTAAAATCTTGATCCTGTAATACATAGAAAATTTATGAAAATTCATGGTATGTTAGGTCAGAAAGCAAATCTTAATGCTCAGTGATTTATATGCATGCATACCACATGTCATAATTACAATACAATTGCTGGGCTGGCAAGTTGTTACTGTCTACTTGGTGCATACTAGAATTATCTGGAAAGAGAGAGCCTCAGTTGAAAAAGATCCCTCGATCCTGTTGGCTTGTGGCCATGTCTGTGAGAGATTGTTTTGACTGATGACTGAGGATCCAGCCCATGGTTGGTAGCACCATCCCTGAACAGTTGTGTCTGGGCTCCTATAAGAAAGCCAGTATCTGAGCCAGTCAGTAATATTACTCCACTGTTCATACTTGAGGGTCTGCGTGAGTTTCTGCCCTTACTTCCCTCAGTGATGTAATGTGAGCTGGGCACTATAAAATGAAATAAACTTTTTCCTCCATAAAACTGCTTTTGGTCAAATCAAAGTACTCTATCACAGCAAGGGAAAGGAAACTAGAACAACTGCTTTAAAAGTAAATAAATAAAAGTTAAGAAACTGTTGTAGGGGGTATTTGAGCAAAGAAACTCACGAGCGGGGCAGCATTCAGAACCACTGGAGGGTAGGAGCACTGCACACAGCAATTGGTATGGCAGAGTTCTGAGGGCTCACCAGGGAAGCATGATAGAAAAGGCATCTGAGCCACTGCAGGTCTGTGTCTGTCTTACTTGGACATGGTGTAATGGGAAATTGGCCTCACTTTTTAATGGTCTAATCAGATGGCTGCATGAAACTGGCTAAAATCAAGCTGCTTATTTAGAAACACTCTTAGGCTATGCTATATTAATATACTAAAACTGTGGTTTGCTTCATGAGAAATAAAAAGACAACAGCCTCAGTTCAAACCCTCTTGTTTACTTTGTGCATAAGTTAGGAATTAATAAAATTATAGCCAAAAGGAAGGTACCCCAGTGTGAGAGATAAGGGTTAATTTCCTCAAGATGGTACCATGTAAACTAGCTTTCTAGAATAGGAGGGGGCCTCCTACAAAGCTTCATGGAACCTGGCTATGTTTTCTTATGTAATGAGTAAGCAGAGCTTTGGGCAATGGTCCCCAAATCATGTCAGGATAGGGCCAGCTGTTACAGCCCTTGCTGTGAATGTCAAGCTGTCAGGAGAGGCCTGGGGCCAAAATTCTGCCATGTCATATTTGTGTTATCTAGAAAAAGCCTTTGATCATATATCGGGGTGGGAGAATTGTGTTTCCCTAGCAGTGGTTCTTTACAGTCTTAAGACCAAGATGTAGGGCTTCTTTTCCAGAATGACTTCTGGCTATGCCAGAGTCCTTTTTAAGTTTTCCTGGAGCACAGTCAGGGTGAAACTACTACCATCCTATCCCTGCAAGCAGTTTCCTCCTGTGAGCTTTTCTCCAGCAGGGTTGGCATGTGCCCCAATTTGTTACTTGCCCTTGTTTTCATTTTAGAACAAGGAGACTCTCACATGTGGATGAGGGGACTGGAAACTGGCAAAGCCACTTTGGAAAATAAGTTGGTGTTCCTACCCAGTTGGCCCAACCACTGCTCTGTGACTAGGAAATTCCACCTCAGAGAAACTGGTCTGAGTTCACAGTAGGCCTGCCTGCTCTGCCATGATAGAATCCAATGAGGTGACTACTTATCATAGGCCAGAGCAGATTGCCCGAACATCCTCCCTTGGTCCTCAGAAGAGTTGCTTTAAATGTGAGGGTCACAATATTTGCCTCCTACAGTCTGAATGTTGAGACAAGTCTGCTTTCCACTGCCGTTGCAGTTCTGAGATACTGAGACAAGCAATGAAAGATGCATCACCATTATCATTCTAGACTACGCAAGCTGTGGGCTGCTGGGCACCACGATAACAAACAAAAGGCTGATAAGTAGGATTTTCTCAGTTTCAGTCATTTGTTCTTTTTACAGAACTTTAAGTCAAGTGGGCTTTGTGCCCCTCTTTCTTGCTTCTTTCAAAATTGAGAGATACTAGATTAGTCCTATTTAGAGATTCAACATAATGAAATTCATATAGACATAAGTCACCTACAAGTTTTTTAAGAGTCTCTGAAATAATTGTTCAGGAAAATAAGTTTCAAATATGAGTAGTTTTAATGACCACAGAAAGACATATACAAACTCATAAGTTTCACCAAATATCATGACTAATTCCCTGACTTCTGAGATGGTTTTCCCGAAACCAGTAAATCTCTATGTTTCTACTACATAGGTAAATTAGAATTTTATTTGCTAAATGAATGTCTTTTACACTTAAGTATGTTTGTTTGTTTGGCATAATGTTGTCATAAAATATACCCGTGTCTTCATTTAAGATATGCTTTTACTTTCTTGTGTTTCCCTGTGAGCAACATGCCATATGGAGACAGAAAAAAATAGCTTTATTTACATTCATGTGGGTTAGAGGCCCCTCAGGGATTGCACAAAGTCACCAAAGTCTGGAGGTCTAGGACATCACAGAATGAGTTTTCACAGCAGGTAGAAATCATTTGGGGGCTCATCTCTCTTTATTTTCTTTAAGTTTTTCTTTGCCTGTTATTGGTGACAGGGCTTGTGACAGCTCCCTCCCATCTCCTATTCAAAGTATATGGGAGGGTGGGATCTGTTTCTACCTTGTAGTGAGCATGGCTGTGTAACTTGATTTGCCCAAAAGTATGTGAAGAAAACTTAAAAGCCATTTCTCAGCAAATACATTAAATTGTCAGAATAAAGAGAAGGGATGATCAGCTCATGTCTATAGAATAGCAGTCTTGATACTTGTTGGGGAGCACAAATATACTCTGTACAATCAAGATACTTTTGGTGTATGAAGTTGTGGGGATTTCAGAGATCGTTATTTTGGCATCCTAACAACATTCTAATACATTATTTCATCTACTTAGAGAAGCACTAACACCATTACTACTGACACTGTATTTTTATTATAATATTTCATCACAAGACTAATGTTTCATTATCTGAATTCCAATGATTTCTTCTGACAGTGAATCTCTTTTTCTCCAGCAATTCAGTGTAAAAATCTGTCTCACCTGTGATTTTTCAACCTCCATGATGTCGTGTAATAATTTGCTAAATTATACTGATGTCAGAAATGGAGATTAGGAAAACAGAGAAAGAAGACCATGATCCTCCATCCTTTTCTTATGTAGCTAACAGATACTTTAGTGTAAGAGATTTGACTCCCTTGTGTTTGTTTTCCTATAGATTTAAAATGAAAGAATTGGACTGTGATATTTTTAAGTTAATTTTCAGCTCTAATGTTCTATGACTTTTTGCAACATTTGTTAAATGATGTTCTGCCATAGCCCGTGCTCTCCCATCTTGCTTCTTATCCATTTGGTGGATAACTTTCCATCTTAAATCTCACTTCTATGTACTTAGCTTTAATTACTTTCGCTATGCAGATGAGCTGCTCAGAGTTACATGGTCTACAGAGATCCATTTTTAAAAATTCTCCTGTTTTTTTTTTTTTTTAAATTCTTGAGAAAATCCAGAAAACATGCCATTGGCTAAGAATGATTATGTTTATGTCATGTTTTCCCTACTGTGTGCCCATGGTAAATGTCAGTAATCAATGACAATACATTTCCTCTTTAGCCGTATTTCAAAGTTGCTTTTAACGGTGCCCATTAGAAACTGCCAATAGATATTCAGCTTTTATGTGGACATTTCTACTTTCCCTGATCTAACATGTGAGATCCAACTAGTGTTCCACATCTTTCATAATCAAGCTACATTTTTTTTTTATAAACACTGAACCTACAGAATCTAGTTCAGTGGGAGACCTTGTTATGGCAGTAGGTTCTTGAGTATTTGTTATCTTCAACTAGAGTGATTTCTGCAGGAAAAAAAAAGCAGTGTTCCTTCATCGCCCACAAACTCAAATCTCTTTTATGATTATGGCTTCCTGTTGATACTGTTGCTCTGGAACTTGTGACTGGGGTTTCATTCTCCCTGAGTGTCACCCTTTAGTAGTAGCTGTATCTCTAGACTTTACTGAGAGAATGAATGAATATTGCAAATAGCTGATAGGGACAGAGGCAGAAGGTTTTTAAACTTTATTTAATGTGTATACTTGTGTGCCTGGGTGTACATATGTGTATAAGTAAGGGTCAGAAGAGCCCTGGAATTGGTTCACAAATGGTTGTGAGCCACCTGCAGGTACTGGAAACTGAACTCTTGTCTTCTGCAAGATCAGTAAAAGCTCTTAACATCTGAGGCATCTCTCCAGACCCATAAGCAGCATTTTAAAATGAATAAACACAGCATTATTCACTTATTGGAAAACAGCAGCAGAATCTGCATATGTGAAACATTTTTCATCCTGTTAATAATGTTTGGTGCACATTAAGAATTACTCCTTAAAAGAAGTCCATGGCATTACCCTCACCGGGGTCTGTGGTGGGAAAACACATTGCTAAGAGGCTCCTGGGGTTTTCCTTTTCTAGTAGATAGCATTTCTTTATAGTAGAAACGACAGCCAATGACTTTTCTCTGCACTGTAGTACCTTCCACATCCCTATGATTCCCCATCCCAGCCACCTCAGAAATGCAGAGGCACATGTGGGGAAAATGATTGCTTTACTGAAGTGCAACTGTGGGCTCACTGTTTCAGAATTCTAAAATATAGACCCAATAGCTAACAAGGAAAACCACAAGTCAAGAATATGATATTTCTCACATCTCAGTACTTTGCTTCTTAATGTATGGTCCATGGACTGCCCAGTCAATGGTAAGGAAAAAAAAACTGGGGTTGAGAAAAAAAATCATTCAGAAAATTTTATAGCATTTTTTTATTATGCTTTTCCACTGATTCATGTTGATTGAAATGTGACTTTGAGTTTTAAAATAATGTGAATAAGGCTTGTATTTTGCAGGTCTTGGCTTAAGTTTTATTTTATATTGTATTAATCATTTATTTTCTAAAAGGTATCTCCTTTGATGACTGGAAGGTGTATAGCCCTTGAGAATTATTGCTGAATGTATATCTGTATCTATATATTTATGTAGACATGCATTATTTCTAGGCTGGGTTTATTTGAATCTTTTTTCTTTTGTGTTTAGAGTTCTAACAAGCATCAAAGTCTATGTTTCAATTTTAGCAAGGCAAAATATACTGTATAGGTTTCTTTTAGAGAGGATATCAATAATTAATTATGCAAGGTTTCCTCGCAAGCACCCTCACATTTTATCCTCCCCAGATGACATTGTATCTAGAAACACAAAGAAAGATGACTAGATGGTGTGCACAACTGGCTTCCCATCTTCCCTTTTGAGCTGCCTGGATTGTTAGCTATAGCTCTAAATTTAAACTGTATTAAACATGAATTATTGTTCAAGAAAAATGAATATAAGCTCCTATGTCCAAGGAACAGATAATATGTTGCATTCAGAACCAGGTGTCCTTTGACAAATGCTGGCAGTTGGAGGTTACCGGCTGTGTAAAGGGTATGGGAGGTAGAATGCACAGCAAAATACAGTTTCATTGCTGCTGAGGTCATGTGGGGATTTGGCTCGCCTACATTTTCATTTAAATGGTATTCACAAGTAATGCCATTGTGAATGAAGTTATGTCATTAAAATGTCAGATATTTTAGACCCCATTTCCATATGCCTATTATATGAAGACCTGCAACTTGAAATCTCTCCAGATTAAACTGAGAGGAAAATATAGGCTCTCATTTTGAATATATCCCAGAAGGGATTAAGTGACCTGATTTCAAGGAAAAAAAATAGAACAGGCTATGCAATGACTAATTTGCCTCTTGGTAAAATAAAAGTGACAAACAACAACTTTATTCATAATAGACCTTTCCCCAAAGCAGACTTTTCTGCTAACGCTGGCATATTCTATTTGTAAAATATTTTGAATGTATCTCATGTCATGGGCCTCTGTTTGTGAATTCAGGTTTTCTTCCTTGCAGACACATAAAATCTAGCTTCCAGTTTAATGTAAAATTAAACATTTTAGAAGGTATAGAGAAAGCTTCACATCAAGCACACAATTTTATTGGAAAGCAGGCACTCTGGATCTCTCGCATCCTGCAAGAAAGAGCTATCATCCATAGCCAGTGAGCCTTATCAGTAGATTTATATTTGATTTGTACTCTCTATATTCTTAATGTGGTTTGATTTGGCAATGAAATGAATAACTACAGCATTTTCTCACTGCAGTAGAATTCTCAGCATGTAGAGTAGTTCGTTTAGGAAAGGTACTGATTGAAAAATAAGTATGGGACCACTGTTGTCTCTTCATTACATGTTTATGATTGGGACTCTATAGATTTATTAATGTAAAACATTGAAGTAACTAATGATTTGTTCCTGGTTTGTAATTCAAATATATTAGTAAATTCAGATTTAATAGTTCTTTTTCTTTTCTTGAGACAAGGCCTTTTTGTATAGGGCAGGCTGGCCTTAATTCAATACCTTTTTGCCTACCCTTCTTGAGTGCTGGGATCACTAGTGGGCACCACTATGTCTTGTTTTATGATTTTTTAAAGCAATCCTTTTAATATTTTAATTCAGAAGATGATACCTTTTCTCCAAGATTTCCCCCCCTAGATTCCCTGTGAATGCAAGGCCAGCCTGTTCTACATAGTGAGTTCCAGGCCACCCAGGGCTACATAGTGAGACCCTGTCTCAAAAACAGAAAACAAAACAGAAGACGAATACAGAGAAACAGCAATGTCAAAAGAAAGGTATTTACATTTCCCTTTTCAAAGTGAGAGTTTAAATATTATTCTTTTTTTTTTCTAATTCAGTGACTGTTTTTCTTCAAGGACAAGGGGAAGAGTATGAATACATGGGCTATAATAAGAAGACATAGGCTATCTGCTCATATTTTAGTCAGCTATATTAGATTTCAATATGTTGAGAAAGTATTCCCTCCTTCAGGTATTAGGACTGGGAGCATGCAAACAGTATGTGACAACCTTCCAAATTCAGATTTATCACAATACAGTTTTCAAACGCTTTCTGAGTTTTCTTGATTATACTATGGTGTATGTTAGTAATGGTCACGATTAAAGACTGGGTTTCAGCTGTACCTGCTGCTTGGTCAGTATCTTTGATATGCCATATGATCAAGCAGGGGTCTCATACCTAGCATCTCATGATGCTGAGATGCCATATCACAGGAAGGGACTCTAAGGAACTCAAGTACCTCAGCATTTTACTTCCTCTCTTATCACAGACAGTGAAGACAAATCCTGGCTGTGACAATGAGATTTCAGTAATAGGGAGAAACTGAAGAGATGGCTGCAGTCCAGAGAATGTGAAATCACATTCAGCCAATGTTGCCTAGGCTTACTGAAAGAGGAATACACTTCTGGGCTCTGGGAGTGTTGTCATATATGTGGGCATGCCTAGAGAAATGTCTGTTTTCATGCTGTGCACCGACACATAAACAGAGAATAACTAGCTCTCATTCACAGCTTAAAAAAGAACAGAACAGCTCACACTTATATTAGAAACCATAGGACATGGTTTCTGTCTCTTTCTTTATGTCTCTGTGTTAGTTCTATGTGTTCTTTCCCTGGACTTGGAGCAACTCTTTTACCTCCTTCCTGAAATACTCGTGATGGATTGTGAGGGTAAATCCAAAAAAACAAAACAAAACAAAAAAGCTCACTCAAGATACATTTTTGTTATTGTTGTCTGGAATAGTAGTGGAAATGGAAGTTCTTGTTTGTTTGTTTGTTTGTTTGTTTTAAAGCGAAGTGTTTTCCTCTTTCCCCCTTTTCTTCTTCCTTTTCCATTTTCTCCTTTCGCTTGCCAGTTTGTAAGGAGTAATCCCATGAAATTATTAGTCGAAATATTGTGTAACTTTTCATCTTTCATTTTAGAACTCCCGAACCAAGCATTCACTCTTGTCCCAACTTTCCTGGCATGAATTCCATGTGAGTGTGCCCCCAGATCTTTAAAGAGATGAGGATAGAATGAAATAACTATCGTTATCCATTTGTGGGTCACCAGATTCCAAGGCTGAATTGGAAGCAAAGAGAACTGTGAGGAACTGTGTACTTTCCTCTCTGGAGTGAGACACTCACACACACACACACACACACACACACACACACACACACACACACACACCTCAAATGCATTGTAAATGGTCATTATATTTGAGACAAGGGTCCAACTATGGGAAAATTGACAAGACTAGTCACATGTGCTTTGTCAAAGTATTTCCTTTCCCTCTGTGTGGGTCTTCACATTACTCCCTGGATTTCAACAGCCACAGCATCCCTTTCCTTTTCTACCTCCCTCACACAAATCCTTAAATATTTGAGCTGTTTACATATTCTTTATGTTGTGATGAAATCTGCATCAGGAACGTTATCATTCCCAACTTTCTAGATGTTTAATAAATGCGATATTTAGTACATTCACCTTGTGTAGCCACAACCACCATCCATCTCTAGAATATGTTCATCTTCCTAAACTAAATCTCAGTCCCTATAAATCAGTAACACCACGTTCCTCCCTCCTCACACCCCTTGACATTTCCCTAAAGCATTTATTCATACACACATGAATCCTAAAATTCTCCACCCATTCTTATAATCAAGGAGAATCTCTTTCCTATGCAGATTCTGTTATGTATGTATCCCCATAGTAATAAAGATTTAAGAGGAATTAAATTCAAAAGAAGCAACTTAGGAGTGCCAGGCACCCATCATTGGTGGGAGGAGAGCAGTCTGTGTTGGCCTGCTAGTTAGTAAGTGAACTCTGCCACTTCGATTAAGTCTTTCTGCAAGACATTATTACTAGCATGGATAAAAGAAATAACAGCCTACTCTACTTCATATAATACATTAATGTGAGTGTTTTCATCAACCCATTAAATGGCCTTTTTCCCCCACTGAGCAAAGAAAGCAGAAATTAAAAGTTCCTACTTTATATAAAGCTTGTCCTATATATTAGTTTGCATAAGCCTCATTAACGCTTTATAAAAGAATTATTTTTTTTTTAAAAGAAAACAACCCCATCATTTATTGAGCTTCTCCCAGAAGACAGCCAGTTTACCACTAATTGCCCTGAATTCAACTCTCCCTGTGAAATAGGTACCATTAAGATTTGTTTTTTGACAAAAAGGGAAATTCAGGCTCAAAGCAGTTGAAATGAAGAGTTGTAAATGCAGAATAGTGTGGGTCCATTTACATTAGTTACTGAGTATAGCCAATAGTTAGGTCTAGACAGTGGAGAAAGCCAGAATCCAGTAAAGGATCGCCTTCACAATGGCAATGCAACTTGGGTTATGTGGAGTGTAGGGCAAAGGGAGTAGGTGGCTAAGATAGATGCTCCTCTTTTCAACCTTTTCTGAATACCTAGATCCTAGATAATTTTCTCTCAACCAGGTAATAACTATTTTAAAGAATTAGAAAAAAAATTAAGGGAAACATTGAGGAGAAAGCATTTCTGCAATCAAAATGCGAATGATATTAAGATATATGATGAAAAAGGATTAACAACTTAGATAAATAGTTTCTATGAAAAATGAAGTACTGACAATTGCAGCAAATTTAGTAGATATTTTTATAATTAAGTCTCCAATAATGCTATGAAGTAGATCTTATGACAACTTCTAAACATATGAAAATGGCATGATACAATGATGGGTAGTAGTTTACTCCAGATCACACTTCTGCTGAGATTAGCCTATGCTACTTGCTAAGGCTATTTCAGGTTATTTCTCTCAACTTCTTCTAGGCTAGGATGTCAATTCTCATTTTTTAAGGAAGGAAAGCCATGCCAAAGAAATAATTCTGCTGATCTAAAACTGACTACTTCAAATAATAATTTGGCCTAGTTGGGGAGGGGTGACCTTGGTTTTCTTTCAGATAGAGACCGTATGCTGACAAAGGAAAAGAGGATAGAGTTCAATATTCTGTCTCTGCTACCTAGGTCTGTGTCAAGCAGAGCTAATCAAGACATCTTAATGATGACATGTAGAGGTAATCTTTATTGGGATATAGTATACCATAACATTCTATTTCAGAGGGTAAAATGGGATATTGTCTTATACTTAAGTGAGGTATCTGGAATTTAGAATTTAGTCTTTGATAAATATTTTTCTGCAGCTGGAGTCTGCATGGGATCCTTCTCCAATTCCTTATTAAGAACCTGAAGTAACAACTGCGTCTGGTTTCTTGGGACCTAGTTTGGAAAGAAAAGGCTGTATAAAGAAACACAAACAGGTGAAAACAACCAAGAGAAGCATTCATTGATAGCAAATGAATAAATTCAGGGTGGAAAGTAAGATGAAGGGAAATTGATAAAAATCATTGTTGTTATTAATGGAGACAGAGCCTCCACTGACTATGTAGTACAATGTTGCACTCTTACAGATCATAAATATAAGATGAGAAACTATTAGAAGTTATAAGAAAATGCATTAAAAATTATAAAATGATTTAAAAATATCAGTGTTTCTCAGACCAATTACACAAAAATTAAATTCTAAATAGACAATTTATTTGAATAACTTTATTAATGTTATTGAATTAGTTGCTAGATACTAACACTTGTCTTTAGAAGCAAACATATAGTTATAGATACATAAAAAAGTCACTGGGAAAGAAAATACTACTACATTTTCAAAAGTCAAAATTTAAAGTTTGTATTAGTATACTAAATTAAAATATTAGCTATCACTTAAAAATTTTAATATATAAACACTATATAAAATAAATTATTCTAAATCCAATAAAGTAAAATAAAAATGAATTAATTAACTTTCAGAAAATTGTGATAAAGAGGAAATGGTAACATTAGCATTGATAACCAAAGTTGTACTCTAAGGCAAATTTGTAACTCATTTAATAACTTATATATATTAAAATGAAACAGTTAGGGAGCCTCTGCATGTGTGTGACAGTTGTATAGCTTGGTCTCTTTGTAAGGCTCTTAGCAATAAGATCAGGACCTGTCCCTAGCATTTATCTGGCTTTTTGGAACCTGTTCCCCATGCTGGATTACCTTGCCCAGCCTTGAGGCAAGGGGAGGAGCTTGATCCTGCCTCACCTTGAAGTGCCATGCTTTGTTCAAGCCCCCAGGAGGCCTGCCCCTTTCTGAATGGAGACTGAGGAGAAGTGGGTGGGGAGGTGGGTAGATGGGAAGTGGGGGGGGGGGGCGGCGCACAATGGGGAATTGCTGTGATCAGTGTATAAAATGAATGAGAAAATGTTATTTAAATAAAATAAAAAATAAAAGAAAATTAAGAAAGCATTCAATGAACAAATTGTTTTTAAAATATGAACAATGTACAATAAAACAGAAAAAAAATAAAGATATAAGCAGAAAATTGAAAAGGAGCAAAGTGGAATAGGACAATACATACTTGAAAGACTGTTCTGGAAAGTATTGACATTTTGGATGTGGAAAATTTAATCAAGATTTATAATGAGTATTGACTTACTTGAAAAGACATTAAGAGTACATTAAAGTATTAATATAACTATAGCATTTCAATAAATTATACTAATGAATAAAGTTTTGCTAAGAAGATTGAGAATCTCAATGACACTATGGTTAGTTAATTATCAGTGATTAAAAGCACTAAAGAACTGACTAGATCAACACATAGAATGAATTGTCTCCTGCAATACTCCTCACTTGTTAAAAAACAAATAGAGGCAATAGTCCACTTGGCTGCTGAAGAGAACATTCATTGATACTGAAAGCTTTGAAAACAAATGCTAGTGATTTAAGTCTAGGAGATCCACTTGGTATTGGATAACCAATCCAGGAATCCTATCCTGGGATCAAGAACACATGGCTGTGTATGTCATCAGTCCTAGAGGAGAATGTACCACTATTATTCTGCTAAATGGTATAATATCAAACTACCTTCTAAATGCTTATCTTTATAGCATAGACTGTGTGCTTCTCAACCTTCACCAGGGAATCTTCCTTTTATAGTAAATGTAGATTTATACAGAGACTTACAATTAGAGTGCAGACAATAAGACAAAAGAAGGGGAAGACAGAAAGTGATGTAATTCTATTTCAGTTAAAAACAAAAAGAAACTAAAGAGATGATACAAGGTTGGCTGTGGAGGTTGGGTGTATCTGTGAGGAGCTAGAGAAAGGAATGGTGGTGAATATGATCAAAGTACATTCCATACAATTCTCAAAGAGTTGCTTAAAATTGTATTAAAATACACACGGGGAGAGAGTGAGAGGAGAGAGAGAGACAGAGACAGAAACAGAGAGACACAGAGAGATCCTGAAGAGTGTTTAGTCCTAAATGGGTGGTCTGTATTATATCCCCCACTGAAGGCTCAGAAGTCATTGTGGAAGAGGGGATAAAAGATTGTAAGAGCCAAAGGTTGCGGTATTTGTATCAAACTAATAATGTTAATATTAATTTCTCTTGTTTTAAAAATTATTATCATTATTGTCATCATCATTATTATTATTATTATTATTATTATTATTATTATTATTATTATTTGTGTGTGTGTGTGTGTGTGTGTGTGTGTGTGTGTTTGTGCATGTATACACATGCCAGGCCACATATATGGAAGTCTGAGGACAGTTTTGAGGAGTTGGTTCTGTCCTTCCACTGTGGGTCCAGGGATGGGTCTTACATCCTCAGACTTGTGCTACAAGGGTTTCACCAGCTGAAATATCTCACCAGACTGTAGCAGGAATCTTAAAAGTTCTTACTGATAAAATCAAACCCGAGGCCAGTTATTGGCATCAATGCTGGTAGATCAGAGAGACAGAACAAGCCACAGCTATCTCACCTCACCAGTTCCTCAGCTGGTCCTGTTTCCTCAGACTGGAAGCTTCTGTGTCCTCATCCAGAATGAATCTCAGCTGAACTGTGTTGCTCCAAAGCCTGAAAGCTTAACCAGCCACATGCTTAACCAGCCAAATGCCCTAGTTTCTAGTCCTCATGCCTTATATATCTTTCTACTTTCTACCACCACTCCCTGGGATTAAAGGCTGGCTTTCTGTGTCACCATGCTTGGCTATTTCCAATGTGGCCTTGAACTCACAGAGATCCAGAGGGATTTCTATCTCTGGAATGCTAGGATTAAAGGTGTGAGTGCCACCATTTTCTAGCCTTTGTATCTAGTGGCTGTCTGTTCTCTGACCCCAGATAAATTTATTAAGGTACACAATATTTTGGGGAACACAATACCACCACACCAGACCACATTTCTCTTAGTAGAAAAGTTCATTGTAGTTCCTGAAGAATTAAAAAAAAAAAGAAAGAAAAAAGTGTAGACTTCTCACGTTACTCTCTTAATTGACTTCTTTGAAAAGACTTTCTAAAGGATGAAGTTGAAATAGAAAACATAAACTATTATTGAACCACTGATATAGATGGCATTTGTATGTGATTTGATTATAAAATCTCAGAAATTTGAAAATATTGACAAATAAACCTTAAATTCCTCAAAGAACTGGTAACTTGCTAGGTGCAAAATGAAATTTGCAAAATTCCTTTGCTGTCTCATATAACAAAAATAACTAAGGAAAAATGAAATGAGGAAAAATAATACCCTCACAACATCATTATGAATGGAAGCAAGCTAAACATCAACAAAATATATGCAGACACTCTCAAAAAATAAAAATACAAAATCTTAAGTGATGTAAGAATTGAACAAATAGAGACATATCCTAAGTTTTACATGGGGAGGTTTAATATCATAAGGTTTTCAAATTTTTTCTAATCATAAAAATACTATGACTGTAAAATAATGCCAAACCAACTTAGGTGATAGAGACAAAAAAGGTCCAAATTTCTTAGTAAGGATGAAAGGATTAATTTAAAAATATTTTAGAGCTACTGAATAATAAATATACTTACACAAACAGCCAAATGAAAACATAAAATGAGTTGAAGTGGTCTGACAATGATCTCAGACATCTATATTGCAAATGAGTGAAGGACAAGAGGAAATCTAGAATAGGCTGTGGAGCTGAAACTGTGGGGAATTAAATGATTTTCTATAGGTTTAGATTGACTCATTAAAGTTGTATGCTTGAATATGAAATCAGAGTGCTTGTTCAGAATTAAATGGTGGTGTGCTGTCTTTTGTTCCTTTTGCATTGATTTTCTCTACAGAAATAGACACACACACAATAATCATCACAATTAGCATTATTGCTAATGTTCATGTAGTGCTTCTGTTGTGTCAGGAGCTATTCTAAGCACATTATCTGTACCTCATCATTCAATTGACCTAACAACCCTATAAATTTCATACCATTATTTGCTACAATTTACAAAAAATGCTCTTAAGGCATAGATAGTCACCATAAATTGCCCACATATTGTGACTCTGAGACCACAATATGAAAACAGGCAATCTGCCATTAGAGCCCAGTGCTTAAAATTTAAACGGAACTTGCACATGTATATGTATATATATATGTATATATATATATATACATATATATATATATTTATAAATATTTCAAACCAAAAGTAGTAAGTTGGGACATAGAGACACTAAAATATTAATATTGTTTTTAGTTTTTATGGTGAGAATTTTTCTTTTTCATACTCAAAGGATTAATACAATTATATTATAAATGGCTTTTATAACCATTAATGGTTATAATCTACACTATCTATTATGCTGTACTGTCTGATTCATTGGTTCTTTAATACAAGACCTTAATGCTCATTTAGTTTTCAGTGGTTACCAGAGATAAATGGCCTCATAATAATTATAATTGGCACTGTAATTTGAGCATTAGACCCTCCTAATTCTGGAGTTGGGCACAGTTCTTTATGGTGTACTCTAGATGTAAAGTGTATTGTGATGTGTGTTCATTCTTCTGGGTTGAACAAAGATCTGAAAGTTCATTTTAGTCAACCATTTTGTAAATTGGTATCATTGGGAAGAACTTAAAAAAATGGAGGAACATTTCATTTCTTACTGAAACTAAACATACACTTGCATTTAAAAAATATTTTGATGTGAACAAAAATTTAAAACTCCATTAAATTGTGTCTTCTATTTTTTAGTATGTACCCATAATGAAGACACACACACACACACACACACACACACACACACACACACAGACACACACAAGTTGTTTATGGCTGCCATTCCAGCCTGGCTAGAATTTGCTGCTCTAGCTGAAGCTGAGTAGAGGAAAATATGCTGCTTCTCTGTATTCAGCGCCTTCTACTCTATGGCTAAAAATAAGAGAGTGGGATGGAGGTCTTCTGAGGTGGCACCTGATTCATCCCTCAATGTTGCTCTGTGTGAGTATGTGGGTGTGCATCTATGTGACTCAACCTTCCTCCACAGCCATCTCACCAGATCTGCCTCCAAGAAATGCTTATGCCCTTGTGAGCTGAATACAAAACCCAACAAACACAACACGCCCTTTAGTTCCAACTGGCAGATCCATCTCCTTGGCAGAAAATGCCTGTGTGCACCTGTTCAAATAGATCTCGAGTGAGTTTTAGTGTTTCTGCACTTGGCTGACAAGGAGTGTAGAGTGATTCTTCATTTACTTTACAAATCAATAAGCGCCAAATTAAGTTTAATAATGATGGCAAACACATATATGCACATATATTTCTTCATCTTCAATTTAAAAAATAGGATTTATTACAGTCTGGCTAATGATAAACAGTTCATTTCAGCTATTTTTTTTTCTTTTTTAAGGGCAAGAAACTATTTTAGGCCACTGGATCATTGTTTGATCATAGGATTTGGATCAGTTTTTCAAGGAACATTGAAATACTTTACCTACAGCCTATAAGTGCCTCTGATATTCATGTTTAGAGGGGAATAAATGGTGATGTTCAGAAATGCCTGATGCAGTTGTAAGGTAGCAACTATGTTTCTTATCCTATGGAGTGTACTGAAGTAGGAAAGCTGTAAGTTAGACACGTAGATGTTTAGGTTCTTGTTTCTGCCGTGGGATTAGAGAGACTATAGTCAAACAGATCTTCCCCACCAGCCTGAATCATCTCACTGTCACTGACAGTTGACAGTCACCTATGAGTCTTATGCTCAAGCTGTGACAAATCTGATTATAATTATGGCTTTGGCACACAGCTTCTGATGTGCTTGGTGGGTGGGAGACTTACTCAGCCATTTCAACCATGGCTGGCACATGTGCCCTCCCAATCCAGTTATCTGTCATGCAATAATATTCTGAAATAATTTAGTGAGGAAAAAAAGAACTGATTTGGAACCCCGACATCCAAATTCTGGGGTAAAAGGGAGGAAAAAACAGTGATTTGACATACTAATTGGGAGAGATTAAAGGAAAACATAATTAAATTATTCTAGATCAGTATTCCATTCACTATGAATTAGAGTATTTACTCAATATATAGATAACTGTGTCAAATTTCATGTTTATGAGTATTTTGCCTGCATGTATGGCTATGCATAATGTTGTGCAGTGCCCTCAGAGAGGCCAGAAGATGGTTGTGGACACCCTAGAACCGGAGTTTAAGACAGTTGTGAGTCACCATGTGGGTGCTGAGAGTCAACCCGTGGTCCTCTGGAAGAGCAGTTAGTGCATTTAACTGCTGAACCATCTCTCCAGTCCTCTGTGTTGAAACTTACTATAAGGAAGGCTGAACATCAGTATAATTTGGTTATAATTTTTTTCTTTGTCTTCAGACAGGGTATCACATAGCGTAGGCTGGTGTTGGACTATATAGTAAGGCTAGCCTTGAACTTCTGATCCTTTGCCTATAGCATTCCAGTGATGGTTTTACAGCATTGTATCACCTTGACTGGCTAAAGTTTTTAAAATTTATCAATGAAATTTTTTTTGTATGTGTATTTTGTCAGAAATGCCATACACAGGGCAGACAAAAACAAAGATGTATTGGTTGAGTTGCTGATAAAGCACCTGGAAGTTCCCATAGTCATTTTTCGCCTACATTGCCTTTCACTTTATATGAAACATCTTTTATTTGTGGGGGAGGGGGCTCACAACTCTGTAGAACCTAGTTTGAGAATGACCCATAGAGTTGAAACATTTAGCTCAGGTTAAGCTTGTGGCCAGAAAGCAACAGTGAGCATCTAACTATGATGAGAAATGGAGGCAGACACCTTGATCATTCACTAATTCCATGGTAAGGGATCCATATACTTTCTTACCACATGGGCCCATTTATAAGTTTGTTCTTTGAGACAGAGAACATCTATGGAAAAGCTTACTACAGAAATAGAAACAAGAAATAACACTGCCAAGATTGAACAATATGATTTTTCTGTCATTTCACCTAAATGTTAGAATGATACATGGTTACTTTGACTTAGTCTCTTCTTCCAACCTCAACTCAGTTGTGGGGAATGAGGAATTACACTTTGAGAACATGTCATCTGGACAGAGAAGCACAATATTAAAAGTTAGGTAGTCGTATCAGAGATTTCAAAGTTCACAAATTCATGGATCAACCACGCACCAGGAATGCTTTAGAAGTCATTTAAAGAAAATGACTAAGGATAACATAATGCCAAATTCAAAAGGTATTTTGAAAACTATTGTCCATAAAATTAATATAGAAATTCATTCCTCTTCTTCCTAGAAAGGAAAAGACCATTCAGCTATGAAGTGAGAAAATTTAGGGCAGAGGGTCTTACTAATTAAAGATATGGCGTGAGACTTTAAGGAGAAGATAATGGCTAAACATCTCTTTTCCTCTGAAATCTCCTGTGTGTAGAAGAGTAGGGTAGAAGGTCAAGAGATTACTGCGTTGACACACTGGTGATTGCTGAAGATCAGAGTTATGGACAGCAAAACTTTTCAGAAAAACAAATGTAAATTTGAACTAATGCAAAAATGAATGCCAAAATAAGTATAGAACCACATAGATTTAAAAAGCAGATTGCAGTATCTTATAGAATAAAGTTGAGTATACCGTGGGAATAACAGAGAAACAGAACATGGTGAGTCTCAGAAATAGAGGGTTGGGCTGGGGCGCTGAAATGTGCTGCTTGGCATGGCATATGTGTAGGTCAGGGCCTAAAAGAAGGCATGAACATGCAATTTTTTTGTTGTTGTACCTTTGTAGGGATGAACGCTTGCTCTACAGATGTAGCCTAGGAAGCAGATTCACGAGCGGGAATGGCCAATAGCACAGGAGCGTTATAAACAACAATAAACACACAGTGATACATTAGTTGTCCAAATTCATTATGTATTTACCTACTCAGCCACTGCACACTTGTAATTTATATTTGCATCAGTTAACACATTAAAGATAATGTCAGAGGACACAAAAATACATAGACGCTGCATTAAGTAATGAAAACAAAGCAGTTCCTCTTGGATTCATTTGACTAAGATTAAGCACAAATTTGAATCCTCCACTTCTCTCACTGTATCTTCCGTCTGGAATCTGTGGTTGCTGGCTTATCTGTATTTTGTTTGATATGTATGCCTGTGCCTAATGTCTAACTGTCCCTATCAAAGAATTTTTCTTCATATTTATTGAACAGCACAGAAAACACTCCATGGGAACAGAATGAGGGACACTTTATAGAAATCTTTAACAGAATTTTATGAGGGGAAGTCTTCTTACTGACCCAGATTAGTTGCAAAGAGAATTTATCAAGCTATACTCACATTGTTTTCAACACTTATGGTGGGTATTTGTTGCATAAGGTTGCTTCTGACCAGTTGGCTCCTTTCAGCAAATAATTACCACAACTCGAACATACATTATTCTGAGTTAGAGGCATGGAAGACTAAATGATTCAAGATTAAAAATATAACATTAACGTAGGATGTAAAGATGATATTATGGAAAATCTAAGACATAGTAGGTTGGTTACACTGTTCTCTGAAGGTAGGTTAAACTTGAAACAGGCTGAGTACACAGTAGGACAGCAGGTAAAATGTATAGCTTTAATTAGTCTCAAATGAACTCAAAATGTATTATTAACCTTGCTGTGAGGTCTGGGAGACATTCAGTATTTGTGAAATGTAAAATATTTTCATAAAATTATATCTATATCTATATCTATATCTATATATATATATATATATACACAATGAAGCTTAGTAAGTTAGGGTATTAAAATAGAGTTGCCTAAATTCAAATATTAGGAAGAAGTAAAAAATATCCAATTGTAAATGAGACAGAGATTTATTTCCTATTAACTGAACCAATAATCAAGAATAGTTAATGTACCAGACACTGCTCTGCCCAAAGGGTTGTAGCATGCTGGAGACAGGTACTAGAACACTTACTTCTATAGTTGTTTCTTTTTCTTCTTTTTTTTTTTTACCCTAACTCCATGTTGGAACACCAGATTGTTGTTGGTTGTTTTCCTCTTTTTACTCTTGGTCTTTGTTTTTTCTGGGGGCCCACCATCCAGCTCCCCAAATAATCACACATGGAGGCTTATTCTTTCTTATAAATGCCTGGCCTTAGCTTGTCTTGTTTCTAGCCAGCTTTTCTTGACTTAAATTAGCCAGTCCATCTTTTGCCTCTGGGATTTTACCTTTCTCTACTTCTGTATAACTTTTCTTTCTTGCTTGCTCCATTGCTGGTTATGTAGCTGCGTGGCTAGCCCCTTCTTTTCTTGCTTCTTGATCTTCCCCTCCTATATTTCTCCTTATATTTGTTTTCTCTGCCTGCCAGCCCCACCTATCCTTTCTCCTGCCTCACTATTGGCCATTCAGCTCTTTATTAGGCAATCAGGTGTTTTAGGCAGGCACACTAAAACAGCTTCACAGAGTTAAACAAATGCAACATAAAAGAATGCAACACATCTTTGCATCATTAAACAAATGTTCCACAGCATAAACAAATGTAACACATCTTAAAAATAATACTTTCCAACATAACTCCAGGAAGGGCAGAATGAATACCCTTTATAAAGGATCTTTCAAGTGAATTCTTTTCTACACACTTGAAGAAAGTACAAAGAACAAGGGCACTGACATCATAAGGGATACAATAGATGATAGTTTGAGACTATGCTGCTCCCACTCACCTGAAATGATACCAGCACCAATGAGGAATAATAAACAGAATGGAGACAAGAAACTGGCTTTCTACAGGTCAGAAGTGACTTTTAGTGATTGCACACACTGGGCATTAACTCTGGCAGATCATCTTTAGGGATTATCATAGGTTCTTCTGGAAGAGTCCCAACAGGAAACGGTAGGCAGTGCAGCACTGACTCCCCTGACTGAGGAAGAAACTGTGGCCACACAAGAGTTCCCATGTAAAAATTCACCAACCTGTGCCATTCTAACACATGCATTTTGTTTGAGCATTTGACTCAAGATATACTAGAAACAATGAAATTTAGAGGCATTGTTGACAAAGGAATCAAATTCTTGGCAGAGAGAACAAAACAACTGAAAGTGTTATTCAACTTCTATGCTCATATATGTGCTGAAAGATAAAGAATATGGGAAGAGGAAAAGGGAGGGGGAGAGAGAAATTCTATTCTTTGTTCATTTCTAGAGCATAATGCACAAAACTGATAGTAATATAGCTTACCAAATACAAAGTGATAGGCATAGGAGTTGCAGGAAATAGAATGACTGTGACAAATGGAAGGTGTCATGCCACATTTCTTCCATGATAAACTACTGGTCAAAACTAATACAAACTTTCAGGTAATGACAGCCTGTATCTCATAGAGAGCTAAGAGAAAATACAAGGATACTTTGCATCTGGGATTGTTGTGGAAAATATCCTAGACATCTGATTACAAAGAATAATGAAACTTACTTATTAATTCAATTATTCAAGAAATGCCCAAGTCTCTGATGCAAAGACATCAGCAGAGAAGAAATGGTACTAGAGAGTATAACTGAAGGCAAAGGGAATGATGAACCATGACATGAGAATTAAAGCTGTGTAAACAATTGGGTGTAGAAGAATTTCTAAACAGTCTTATTAAATAAGAAACACAGAGACAAATATAGGGGTGAAAGCCTTAGAGATTATGAAAATAGTAAGAGACACCTGCTAGCCTTAACTCACCATGCTGCCATAGCTTCCCAAGAGAGAGCTTCTTCCTGTCTAACTTGTGCCTTTATTGCCTTGCTGTTCTACCTTTTCATTGGCTTTTAGGCCAAGTACCTCACTTCCTTGTCACTGCCAGTCTGTACAGACCTCCAGGTCTTTATGGTTGGTACTGGGATTAAAGGCATGTGTCACCACTCTTGGCTGTTCCCTAGTGTCCTTGAATACACAGAGACTCTGCTTGCCATGTGATCCGATTAAGGGTGTGCACTACTACTGTCTGACTTTTGTTTATGGCTGGCTACGTCCTCTGATCTCCAGGCAAACTTTATTTATTAACATACAAATAAAATATCACCACGATGGGGAAGGAACAATATAGATACAGATGATTAGCAAAGATGTAAGAGAGACTGGCCAGAGGAATAAACTCATTGTGAAAAAAAATAATCAAACTAAGATGATGTTTTGAAGGTCCTGCAACTGGAACAGAATTTTAAACTCAGTGTTCCCCATTTTGGGGGGTTTGATGGAGTTTACTCCACAAATCTACATAGAACAAGTACACTGCTAGCCAAAGAGTGGTCTCTTTGTTCCTGGTCCCTCACCACTCAATAGTAAATATACTTATCAAATACCAGCATCTTTTTTCCTTAGCTGATGGTTCCTTTGGCTCCTGGAGTCTGTTCTTCCTACAAGTTCTCATAGCAGGCTGAGAGGACCAAGGAATCAACTGTCTTCCACCTAGAACAACCCTCAATCAATGGCTGACAAGCTGCATAAATCTAATGTCCATACCCAGAGATGTAAGTACCTCTGTCTGTTTACCCCAGTGGGGACAATTCAGAGATCTATGATACCCTGACTCCCAGAACCTTCAGTGGGAATTTGATTGAAAACCCATGCCTTGGACCACTGTTATCCCCCTTCCTTGTCTTCTTTTCAGTCTCTTTCTTGGAGTTGATTTCCCAAATAATTTTGTGTGCCCATCCCTTTTGATTTTAGATTAACTCAACCAACACAAAGCCATGCTATCAATGGTTCAGCTTTAAGCATATCACCTGCAATTGAATAACAAAAAAGGCTAAAAAGGTTGGAGGGAAGCTCACAGTGAAGATGTATTGGAGAAACACTTTCAAAAAACACCTCCACACTGCATAGGAGAGGTCAGGGGACAGTGAAGTGAAGAAGCATTGGTACTCCACTTGGAAAACATGGCACTTCATTGTGGTACTTAAATTGAAACAGGATTAGTAAACCAGAATCATGGAAATGGAGGCCTGATATGGAGAAAGAAGAGGACTTTAAAGGATCTGGGCCAAGAGGGTATTCGACAGTAGATACCAGACATGCATTGTTACTCACCACCTTATACATTTAGGCTGGATTATTTGTTGAACTCACAGCTCACCATTTCAGGTAGTTTGAGGGGATCAGCCATCTTTGCTTCATGTGTTCTGGAGATCTGAGAACACTCTAGTGTGGCAAACACTTTATCATTGAGTCATCTTCTGAGCCTAAGAGGTGAACTTCTGGAGATTAATTTCAGCTATAATCTTGATTGGATTGAGGAGTGCCTAGGCTATTGTTAGAGCACACCTCTAGATATGTCTATGATGGCATTTCCATCACAGAAAGAATTAACTCAGTAGGGGAGAATAAAGAGGTAGTAGGAGAAAATCAGCCAGCTCATCATTGCCCTTTCCATTTCATGGTCAACATGATGTGAGCTGCTGTGTATAACATGCCCTCTATCATGATGAACTGAAATCATGAACCAAAATAAGCTTTTCCTTGCTATTTTTTTTTCTCTCAGAAATTTTGGTCACAACTACAGAAAGATAACACAGGAGCTGCATTATGAGTGTATCAAATGCCTTTGATAATTAAAACTTCCTCTCAGCTAGATTGTCAAAACAATTCATTTTACTTTTTATTTAAAACTGTTGCCTGGAGCAGAAACAATTTGCTAATAATCTAAAATTAAAAAAATTCTTAAACTAGAAAAATCAAACCTTTCAGGTTATGCTATAATAAATGTAGATTTTTTTTTTAATATTAAAAGAAACAAGAGAGCTGCCATACATGGCCTACCAAGCACACATGTGGATGATGCCGCATTTGCTCAGCCTGGGAGGAGGGGACTGGACCTGCTTGGACTGAATCTACCAGGGTGAGCTGAATCCCCAGGGGAGTCCTTGCCCTGGAGGAGATGGAAATGGGGGGTGGGATGGGAGGGAGTGCGGGAGAATCCGGGGCTGATATGTAAAATTAAATGAAATTATAAAATTAAAAAAAAAAGTTATTTTAAAAAAAAGAATGTAGCCGGGCGGTGGTGGCGCACGCCTTTAATCCCAGCACTCGGGAGGCAGAGCCAGGCAGATCTCTGTGAGTTCGAGGCCAGCCTGGGCTACCAAGTGAGTTCGAGGCCAGCCTGGGCTACCAAGTGAGTCCCAGGAGAGGCGCAAAGCTACACAGAGAAACCCTGTCTCGAAAAAACCAAAAAAAAAAAAAAAAAAAGAATGTTGGAAATAGGGCATGAGAAGGAAGGACCAAGTCCAATTTCATTGAATCTGACCTGGAATCAACAATCCTCAGATACACTGAGCCAGTTTTGACGCTTTCTCTGTCTCTGTCTCTCTCTTCCTCTCCCTCTCTCACTATGTAGTACAGGCTGGCAAACTGGCTCCATACTCTTGATTCCTCTGTCTCAGTTTCTCAAGTATGCAATACTGTGTCTGGCCTCTGAAACTACTCATTATTGAAGGACAACGTAACCAACTAAGAACAGAAAGCATGGATGCGAATATAGTTGATTAAAACAGGTATATAAAAAGCATAAAATGAAATAGGTAGAAACTGAGAAAAAGTGGTAAATTTTGCTTAGAGCAAAAATAAAACTATTCATCTCCATGAGTGTGGAGTGCTGTTTTCTCTCATGGTTTTATCTCCTTTGTATCGAAGGCCATGATTTTCATCAGTTCCTCGTTCCACTTATTGTGGGTTTTGCTCTTTGTTCTTTATCAAAATCATAAATTATGTTTTTTGATATATTAGTTTTACTGGCGCTTTTAAAAACCTACCTTGTGGAATCATTACCTCTTCTACTTTTCCCCATTTGAAATATTGAAAATTTCCATTTCCTTAACTATTATTTAATTTTGCTTTTCATATTTATATCTAAATGAAACATTACATCCCCAGGCAACTTTCTCTGTAATGATGGAAGTTATTAAGGCTGTACATTTCTGAATAACACTTTCATGTCTTCTCAGCTTTTGTCTGGGGCTGTTGTTTTTCACCGCCTCCTTGACAGATTTTAATTTCCTTTTTGATCAAAGATTGTCTTGCTTTGTGCTTCTTTTATTGTCAATCATTATGTTTGTTTGTGTTGTTGCCATTTACTTAATTCTAATTTTACTAGCTTATAACCAGAGAATGCAGCTTATAAAAAACTGTCCACTTCCATATTTGTATAGGTCATCTCCACCCACAGTGGCCATATACATAACTGACACTTAAAAAAATAAAACTACAGAAATAAGCTGGAGATGTGAATCTCAATGGTACAGCAGAGCAGTGGCCATGTGTGTGCAGCCTGTGTTTTATCCTCTGCACTGAAACACGTGGGCAGCTGTTGTTACTGTTTCTATTAAGTTCCAAGAATACCTCCCAACTGCATTCGAAGGTTAAAGTGTTGAATATATCAACACATTGCCTATGTTTTACAGTCTTTTTCTTTTTCTTCATGTTTTCAATTCTGAAATACACAGATGTTTCTAACTTGATTATATTTTCAACAAGTTCCATTTGCTTTGAAAAGAAGTGCCTTGAGCCCTGAGCAGCTCTGGGTCTGGCTCATAACATCTGTGGCTTCACATCTACAGCTGTGCCATGTCACTATGTGGTCCTGTTGAGCCAGGTCCAGGACCCCTGACTTCCATTTTGTTGATGTTAATGCAGTTACTTTTATTTTGTTTTGAGTTTCCTCATTCTGTTTCCATTTGTTATTTGAAATGTTCTTTGTAAATGATATCTGGCTATGTTTTGTTAGATATATTGCCTGTCTCTTTTATGATAGAGGCTTTTGGTTTTATATTTTATTCAGTGACTGATGGATTCTCAAGTGTTGCTTTTATTTTATTTCAGATGTATTGCAACATGTGGTGTTTTTATCTTTTTTTTATTGTTTGGCTCTTCTTGCTTATTCTCTTTCCCCTTTTGTAGAAATGAGATCATCCATTCCTCTTTGGCATTCAGGTTATTTTGTGTAATCTTAATCTAAATAATTAAATACCTGTCATCTGCTATTCATCAAAGAAAAGATCACCTGGCCAGCAACATGGTTCCTCAGGTAAAGGCTCATAGCACCAAGCCTGACTCCCTGTGTCTTATCCTCCAAGCCCACAATGGTGAAGTAGAGAAGAAACTTCAGTAAGCTGTCTTTGACCTCTGCATGTTTACCATGGCACACATATAACCCTCTACTTCCTCAATACTCAAATAATGAGTTCACCACCCTAGAAGAGAATATCACTGCTTACTTACCCCTTGGCTGTGTCCAAAAACATGAGATTAAAGAAAGCCTACTGCCTCCCTCCTCACTTCTTTCCTGAATCTCACTAAGGAATAGTGGAAGTGTTCTCCTTCTCTGTGATCACTTCTCCAAGGCTCGATGACAGAAGCACACATTATACCCCCTTCTCTCCACACATACACATGGTAGGCATGTCACACTGAATCACCACTAGTCTTTTTTATGTTTCTCAGTTTTTCTGTTTATTGTGTAGATGCTCTTTTCTCAGTATGTTTCTCAATAAGTTCTGAGACTTTTTTTCAATAGGTTCCAAATCACTTCCTCGCCTCAAATCCCTTCTGTTTACCTTACTAGAGGAATGATGTCTAGGTTGGCTTTAAGCTGATGTTATGCAAAGATCCTCTTTCCTCTCTCACTGATGATATTATTTTCCAGGGATTATTTTTCCGAGTTAGAAAACACTTGCCATTTCTAGAGGATAAGGTTTCGGCAATGCACCAGCGGGTGCGTGTTCTTTTCTATTTTATTCAGCTTGAATCACAGTGAACATTGGAAATTCATGAGTTCAGGTCTTCATTAGTTCTAGAAACTGCTCTTTTTAGTTTTTACTTTCTCCTTGGGGAGTCCCCATGTTCTGCATCTGTCATTACTGACATTTTAGTCACAACCTACCCTGTGACTTTCCTCCCTGGCATCTTCTTTGAGTGGACACTGAGCTTGCAGAGTTCACATACTTGACCTTCCATTTTACTAACTTAGTTCCCAATAGCTTCATTTTCTCCTCGAGTAGATACATTGAATGCAATATGCTCAAGTCTTAGAAGTGTGTTAACTTGATTCACCTCCTGCCTTCTGCTCCAGCGAGTCCTTCACATTGAGTACAAGTTTGATAGTTTTGCCCGATCTCCTGCTTGACAGATTCCCACAGATTGGTTGATATCACCATTTTTGACCAACTGGAATTTGAATGTTCTTGCTAGTGTACCTCAGCAGGACCTATACACAGAATGGAGAACAAAGGTCTATCTGCCCCTATGGGCTTCAAGATGAGGCAGGCAGGGTTGTACTTTTTCATTTACTCATTTCACTGTTCTTTTTCATCCCAAGGAAGAAAGTTTTAGCTCAACATCCTTTGCACTTGCCTTTGTAGATTTGAAACACTCTGACTGACGTGATTTTCAACATGCTCTTAGAGGACCACAGATCTTTCCTGGAAGCTTTCTCCAAATATTCCTGTTTTTAAATCTTTAAGTAGGCTCTGATTCTGTTTTCCTTGTACTTACTCAGATAATAAAGTCAAAAGACCCATATCGTTCTCTGTGCCTTGAATCTCAGAAGCCCAAGCCCAATACATCCACTTTCTTCTTGCTTTGGCAGAAAAAGGAAGGTTGAACTTTGGGAACAATGTGTGAGGCCACCATGCCACAGTGTCCTGGAAGACTGTTATAGTGATAATATTATGGTGATAATATAGTGATAACAAACAAAAAGAACATGATAGCCCGTTGACAAAAACAGAATTTATCCATTAATCACAAGGATAGGCAAAAGACTAAGGGCCAGTTCATCAGCCTAAAATCTAACAAAACTATGCAAAGTACTTAATAATTCCTGACCAGTGTATTTCTATGTTCTCCATTTCTTTTTCTTTCTTTCCTAATAAGGCACATTTTTATCAGTGATAGAGAGTAGGGTTTCTTGGCACAAACAAGAAAAGTGAAATTATTTTTGGTCTGAATTATAGGGGATATTTCAAGATCATCTCATTGTTTTTTCATTTATTTAGTAAATATTTATTTAGCATCTGTTACCTCCCAGACCTTTGCCAGCATTAGAATAGTGTTTGGCTTGACTGAGTGAGCTGTGGATATTTGTCCCTTTTCGCTTGAATGACCTTCTCATTCTTCACTTTCCCTCTTCTTAAAGATTTTCTCTTGGGAAGCAGCCATGCCAGTTTGTTCCAGCCATGATGATGATAGCAAGTATTTGTGTCCTGTTCACATACAGAAGGCTTGAAGTATTGTGGTTCCATTTGCTTTATGTTTTGGAACCTGGACTACAAATTCAACTACGTGGGGAATTCTGGGAAGCCAGGAGTTGAAAATAACAAGTACCCTGGTGCTACCTCTAGAAATTCTGATTTGATTAAGTGTTGCATGAGAAAACCAGAAAGCAGACAACCAAGTAGATAGAAACCTGAGAAATATTCCATAATGCTGGATTGAGAGAATGCAAGCTTCTGCTTGGAGAAGAAACATCAAACATCTGTTTCCGTGACACATTTGCATAGAGACAATGTTGAAAGTAGAATGAAAGTAACACAGGATGCTGCAAGTTCAAAGTGTGCCTTTTATCATCTCCTTGTTTAGGGCAGATTCCATAGAAACAGTAGGTTCATTCAGGACAGATCCCCAGGACAGACAGACTTGTAAAAGAGTGAGAAGGAGCAAAGTGAATAGGGCTGTGATATCAACACGAGTCTACTACCCTCAACATGATTCCACCAGGAAGCTACGGAGTGTGAAAGAAAAGCACAAAGTGGAAGCAAGTGGTCAGGGACTTAACTACATCCCCATATCAACTATTTGTTGAAAATCTCTTAGGTTTTTATTCCTAAGAAAGCAGACAAATTCTCTGAAGATGTCAGCAACCATAGGTTCTTAGCAGTTGCATCTGGCTGTAGCTGCGGGGGTGCATCTACTTGTCACTGAGGGTGGGGTGAAGGCAACTTCTACACCTGGACAGATGTGACTGTACCATGCCTCAGTACTTCTGCCCTTGAAGTGCCACAAATGAAGTATCCACAGGGAACAGAACATTAACACAGAAGCATTCTGTGCACCAAGAAACCCATCCTCCCTTTCTTGCCTCTGCATGCCTTCAAATCTGTTGCCTTTAAATACTGGTGCTTGAGAAATCATACTTTCCTTAAACTTTGGTCCTAGTGAAACTGCAATCCAGGGAGGCTGCCCAAGTGCCAGTGAATGGCTCTACACCCATGCACAAACAGGTAGCACTAAGTGGACTCAGTGGAATTAGAAAACAGAGCACAGGAAATGTGGAAGAGGAATTGAAGAGGGGGAGGGGTGGTTTTGATTAGGACACATTAGATGCATGTATGAAATTCTCCAATAAAAATGCAGTCTTGTAAACACTATATTGAATGCTTTGGGAAATCTCTGTTTAACAGAAAGCACTTCATTACTAACTGAACGCAGGAGATGTGGGCTTTAATTCTGCCCCTGACTTTGGAGAAGTGGTTTGCTGTCTCTGGGGTTCACCAACTTCAGTTAAAAAGGTATGTGGTCAGAGTCCCAGTTACTTTTGGACACTGAGAACTTGTGATTTGAATTCTCATTTCACACAGGGAGGAAGCAGATCTAATTTTTTGTTTACGAGAGATAAGTTTTGATCTTGCCACATTAATACAAAACAAGAGAAAGAAATGCAATCACTGCTCCCCCTCCCAAAAAAAGGCTATGTGGCTTTGTTTGGATCCGGGGTCTCTGATATGGCATATTGGATGTGTCAATGTCATGTGATTTATTGTGCTTCATAACATTTGGGAACAGATATTTGGTATTTCATCCAAGGAAAGCAATTTTCAGAAACCTTTTAGAAGGTGGCTGGAGCATCAGTAATCAGTGCCATTTCTTTATGCCAACATTTCCTTAAAGCAGCACAATCTTTCATTTTAATCATCCCTCTCAGCAGGCTCCTTCCAGGGCACAGGAGCAGGGCACCCACCCCTCAGAAATGAGGTTCTATTTTTAACAGCCACCAGCCAACAAACTCCCTATTAATCGTGTGAAATCTGCTCAGATGGCTGCTCTTCTGGGTTCTTGTGTCCCACACCCCCCTCTTCACTCCCCATCTGCACAGCCCTCCCCTGAAGATATTTTTAGTCCTAGCAGCTACATCCTTGAGAATTACTAGGAGGATGCTGTGCTTTGTTTCTAAATAAACATTTTAGAGATGTGGTTTTTTTTATTTCTGATATTTTCAAAGAGATTAAGCATGCTACTTCTTAAAACAAGTCAGTATTAACTAAGGAGCAATCTGGACTGGGAGATCTTCATCTTCCTGGGAATTCCTTTCTCACAAGGAGTAAACGCTCCATTGTTCAGTTGTGTTTAGTCTTCTCAGGGTAGTTTTGAGAGTTATCTTTGGAACAGGAAAGCCCAACCTTTCTCACTGCATACATTTTCTCTAAGTTTTCAAATTTGTATCACTAAATGCAGGCATCTCTTTAAAGCACTGAGCTAGGACAGAGGACTTACTCTTGAGGGCCAATGTGGTATATCACTGAAACTATAATCATCAAAATATTTTCAAAGCACCTGGAGGATTCCAGGAAATAGCATCTATAATAAGAATTTAGCTTGGTTAGCACAAATTGCAGTGTTTAATCACCCACTCTCCATAAAAGAAACCATATTGCCTATTATGTTATTAGCTACTGTGATTTGTGGGTTGTGGTTTTTAGTAGGTTATTTGTGCATATAGGAAAAAGACATTTCTAAGAAAAAGACAGCATAGTCTCCTTCCAACATCCTTCCCCTGATCTTTCTAGATATTTATCACATAAACATACATATATATATATCCTTAAGCTAATATATATATATATATATATATATTACACATATACTCACATGTATCATTGATACACACACACACACACACACACACACACACACACACACACACACACACACACACACACACACACACCAAGTAATCCTTAATTTTGTCACAAGTATTTTTCTGTGTCTGTCATGGTCTGAATGAAAATGGTCCCCCATAGGCTTCTATATTTGAATGCTTGATTTCCAGCTGGTGAAACTGTTTGGAAAGAATTAGTAGGTATAGCGGAGGTATGTCACTGTGGGCCACGCTTTGGGGTTTTGGTTTCAAAAACTCTTGTAATTCCCTGTGCCCTCTCTTGGCTTTGTAGTCATGGGTCAAGATGTGAGCTCTCTGCTGCTCCCTCAGTCTGCTATGATGGACTCTAACTCTCTGAAACTGTAAACCAAATTAACCACATTCTTTTTCTAAGTTGCTTTGGTCATGGTGTTTTATCACAGCAGTAACAAAGACAGAAATGGTACCGGAGAGTGGTGTTTGCTGTGACAGGCCTGACCTTGCTGGGTTTGGGCAGAAAGTGGATGACTCTGGTAATTTGAACAAGGCAAGATGATGAATTAACAGCCCATGTTGGTAGGAGCTTGGAAGACTACAGTGATGGGAGACAAATGGACTGTGGAAGCCCAGCACAAGAGGCTTCAGAAGGGAAGCATATTAGCAATGGAGCTAGAAACCTTTCTTGTGATATTTTGGCAAATAATGTGGCTATGTTTTGCCCTTATCCTAAGAATTTGCTTGAGTCTAAATTAAAAAGTAATGGACTAAGGAGATTTCAAGATATCTTACCACTGACAGTTGTGTAGTTATTGATAACCACTGTCATGCAGGTCTAAGAAATACAAAACCTACAGTTTACAGAGAAAAAGAACATCAATACATTTAATGTTAGAGTGAAGGCTTGTACTGAAAGAGATGAGGTTAAAGAATGGCCTGATCTGAAATGAAATAAAGGCAGGGGTACCTTCAGGGTAAGACCCCACCCAGCTAAGTTTCCAACTTATAGAAAGAAAAAGTCTAAGAAATATTTTTGTTCCTAAAAAGGAACAATGAATCAAAGCTGCTACAAACGTGATTCAAGGATGTCAGGGTTCATCTTAAGCTGTTAGTCAAGTCAACAGTGCAGTTCATGTAGTTCTGGCATGATGTTATGAAGGATACCCTAGTAAAAGGGTTATGGAATCTTTCTCCATGGTTAAGGAGAACCACTGAGACCATGTATGTAGCAGAGGAGTCCCTGCAAGGAGGCCCCGAGAAGCCATTGTGTGAGGCTGTGAAAGTGAAGCCTGGATTGCATTGGAGAGCCCAAGATGTTAGAAGTAACAGAGCGATGAGAACTTGCCAAGGATAGTTACACACAGTGAGTGGAACCAGTCCAGAGTAAAAAGAGCACTGCAGTCAGCAAAGCTGTAAGGGATAAACCATCTAAGCCATTTGCCATCAGGCATAAAGGAATTGGAGTTTGCGCTGCTGGGTTTCAGTCTTGATTTGGCATAGTATTTCCTTATTATACCTCCATCCCTCCCTTTGGGAACAGCAAAATATATTCTGTGCCATTGTATGTTAGAAGTATGTAATTTGCCTTTCAATTTTATAAGGGATTTACATTAAGAGATTGCTTTGAGTTTCAGAAGAGATTTTGGATGTTTAAACTGGTTTGAAACTGTGAAAAACTACTGGGGCTTTTGAAATTGACCTAAGGGCAGTTTTGCATTATGATATGGCTATAAACCTATGGTTTTCAGAGAGTGGAACGTGGTAGCTTAATTGAGCTTAATTGAGCATAACTCCCATGGGTTCATGTATTTGATTATTTGGTCCCCAGAGTGTAGAACTGTTTGGGAAGGAGTAGTATGTATAGAGGAGGTGTGTCACTGTAAGTAAGCTCTGAGGTTTCAAAAACACTTTTGCAATTCCAAGTATTCTCATTGCCTTGTGGTTATGGATTAAGATGTGCGCTCTTAGTTGTTCCTTTGATCAACCATCATGGACTCTTCTAACCCTCTGAAACTGTGAGCCAAACTAAACACTTTCCTTCATAATGTGCCATCATCATGATGTTTTATCACAGCAAAGTAACTTTAGAAAAGTAACCAAGACAGTAACCTTGTTTTTATTCTTCATTAATTACAATTGAAAGATTTTTAACCAATCCTCAAGTTTATCTCCTTATTCAAAAATAGTTACCTTATGTTCCTTTATCTGAAATGAATCAGAATCTATACCGTCAGTGATGATGACTGAGTTCTAATTAATAAGGGAAAATGAACAGTTCGGAGTTTGTGGAGACTTTGTGACAAGTTACTCTTTGATTAGCCAATGCCTTCTGTTTATGTGTTCCTTAGAAATCTCTTTTTGATTTTTTTTTTAAAAGTAGTCTCTTTCCCTTCTTCATTGTCTCTTCTCAAATCTTTAGCAAGTCTATGTAATTTCTGTTAATATTGGTCTAAAAAAATCTAAACGCCTCCTAAAGGTTAGTTTACCACAAATAAATAAACTGAAATATCATGAGTGTTTAGCTAAGCAGTGTTTGTCTCCCTGCTTTATGTTTCCTGGGGAGTCTCCTTGTGACCAGTACAAAAGTCTTGCATTTGTTCTAGTTCAGAGCCCACAATCTATTTTCTGGGCACTATTCTGTGAAGCACAGGAGAGATGTGTCATCTGTAGCATGAAAGCTTTGATATTTGTCAAACAATGAGCAGCAAGAGGTGATGGAATGGAACCCAGCAGGAGCCTGGTGTGTGTGCAGCCTGGCTGTCAGGAATCCCAGGACTTTAGAACTTTGAGCACCCGTGCTAACCGCATCTTCAATCCCTTTTTCTTGGATGCATCTTATAGATCTGGAATCTCTCGTGCATTGCCTGCATTGGCAAATTTGGGGGAAAGCATCTTCCACATGCTGGCAGATGGCTGGCACATCTGTTTTCCTGAATCTTGGTTCAGAAAAAACAATAAATATAGTAATTCCCTTACTCGAGATCTCAGTGAGGTTTTGTACCTTTCCTAGAGAACACACACACAGAGAGAGCTATCAACATTAATTTTAGAACAGTATATTTACATTAACTGAGTATAGTATAAGACTTGCTGAGTATTTTTCTTAGTTTCAAATGATAAAGATATAGGTTGGGTTGTTAAAATAAAGCCCAAGGTAAGGGTTTTTGTACAGATGAAAACCTATGTAGGAGTGAAACAAGCAAAAGTGGGCCACAGAGGAAGCCAGGAAAAGTGGGGCTTTGGCCTGACATCTCTGGAAATTCTTAGAAATGTAATCGTCACTGAGGTCACAGGATTTTTTTTTCTTACCTTCAGATTGTGGTTCTGACACTAGGGAAATAGAAAACCTCCAGACATTACCAGGCAGATTCTTTTGGGAACAATTCTCTTGGGAAGCTGCAAACTGTTTGCAGCAGACACTGAAGTGGAAATACCTCCTTGGAGTTATGGGTACACTAGCTGGCCACTGAGTCTGGCTATGCACATGCAATTTTAGTTTTCTTTGCGTAAATTGTGTTGCCTATGAACAGAAGAAAGTTTACTTTTTCATATGTAATTTGAATGACTTACATTTCTTTTGTTGGCGACAAATCTGTCACGAGTACTTTATAGAGTAGAAGTCAGTTGAATGGAAATCCTTCTGTCATTAATCTTCATAAGTGCTTTAGTTTACACTATTGGCTATTGGCTATGATGAGAGCTCAAGTTCATGTGTGGATGTAATTATGTCAAGATCATTTCCTTATACTCCTATTAGTTTTTGGAAAATTATTATGAAAGGGTATTACACTGTTTTCAAACATCTCTACATTAATTTATTAGTGTAGTACATGGCATTGATTACTATTTACAGAAGAGTTATAGTATTCTGAGAACAAATCCCACTTGGCACTAGTGGAAATGATTCTTTTGGTATACTATGTTTGGATTTTTGTTGATAATTTTTACATCAACATTCACACATTCACTCTAAACTTTTCTTTCCTTACTTTTTTCATTGATTTTGATATTGGGGTAATGCTTGTCTCATACATTCAGTTTGGAAGTTACTTTCTTTTCGTTTTGTTTTTTTTTTTTTGTGGAAAATTTCACCAGAATTCATTTTAATTTCTCTTTGGTAGAATTCTCCAGTGAAGACATCTGTTCTGGAGTTTTTCTTTGCTGAGATGTTTTAAGTCAGCTGTTCAATAATTTTACTAGTCATCGATCTATTCGAGTCCTTATATATCCATAACTTATTATTGGTGTGTTTTATGTTCCTGTGGATTTATTTGTGTGGTTTTTATTGTTCAAATCTTTTCTCTCCATAGTAGATGTATTTCTAATATTTTACTTTCTTTGAAGCTATTGTAAATGTTTCTTTTTCTTCTAGATTATCCAATTTGTACTTAGTTACTGACACTCCCTTCTTAAGAGTCCTATCGTGCTGGGCGGGGGTGGCGCACGCCTTTAGTCCCAGCACTCGGGAGGCAGAGCCAGGTGGATCTCTGTGAGTTCAAGGCCAGCATGGGCTACCAAGTGAGTCCCAGGAAAGGCGCAAAGCTACACAGAGAAACCCTATCTCAAAAAAAAAACAAAAAACAAACAAACAAACAAACAAACAAACAAAAAAAGAGTCCTATTGCTTTGTAGCATTAACTATAATATCTCCTATCATTTCTGTTTTTTGCTAGTTGATTCTTTTCTATTTTTCTTAGTCTAGTTATGGACTTGCCAATTTTGTTAATCATTTTATAAAACCAACTCATAGGTCCAATGGACTTTTTACTTTTCTATTTTCTTTATTTCTTTTTACTGCTCTATCTTCTTCCATCTGATAATTTTGGGTTTCATTTCTTCTTTTTCTAGTTTCTTGTTGTAAGATCTTTCTCCCTCTAGAATGTAGGTATTTCTTGGTATAACATCTATAAGTACTGTTTTTATTGCATAAGAAAAGTTTGGTATGTTATATTTTCATTTATCTCAATTTGTTTCTACTTTCTCCTGTGGTTTCTTCTCTGACCTAAGACTTTTGACCCAGGAATGAGTGATTTAACTTCCAAATGTTTATGAATTGTGATTTGTGCTTTTATTCTGTTTTATGTGAGGAAACAAATTTGATTTGATTGCTTGTTTGTTTTTGTTTTGTTTGTTTTTCAAGATAGGGTTTCTCTGTGTGGCAGCCCTGTCTATCCTCAAACTTGCTTTGTAGACCAATATGGTCTTGAAATCAAAGAGATCCACATACCTCTGCCTCCTGAGTATTGAGATTAAAGGTGTACACTATCACACCCAGCCAGGAAACATATTTGATATAGATTTCAGCATCCTTGAATTTGTTAAGACTTCTCTCAAGCAATCAGGTTGCATATGTGCTGACAATTTTATATTCTGTTGTTAGGTGGAGTGTTCTGGATATGAGTTTTAGGTTTAATCTGATCATAATATTTGATCCTTGAGTTCCTTATTGATGTTTGTTGAGTTATTTTATCCATTATTGAAAGTGAGTTATCTAAGTCTATGGGTAGAACAATATTGTCTGTTTCTCTTGATGCCTTGCTGATGGTGAATATAACCACCTAATGGTGTTTTCCTGCTCAACTGACACATTTATTATCATATAATGTCCACCTTTGTTTCTTCAGAGTTTCTGAATTATAGTTTATTTTGTCTGATGTAAATATGGTCATTTTTTGTCCCTTTTAATTACCACTTGCATGGAAAAAATTCCAATTACTACTTTTGATCCTATGTATATCCTAATATCTAAAATGAATCTCATGGATAGTATATAATTTTGATATTACATTGTAATTCTTGCATTCACTGCAAGCTTGTTTTTAATTCAGAGTTTAGTCCTTTTACACTTAAAACAACTATGAACAGGAAATGACTTACTATTATTACTTTGCTCATTGCTTTCTTATGTGTTATATTTATTTTTCTTTCTTCTCTTGTTTCATTTTTTTGTTATTTTTTTATTTTTGTACTGACATTCTTGTGTTTTTTTTTCTCATTTTCCCTTGTGTATCTTCTATGTGTATTTTGTTTGTGGTTAGACTGGGAATTATATAACATCTCCATCAAAAGACAAATAGAAAATACGATACATAGATACAAGGAAATATTACTCAGCTATAAAGACAAAAGAAAGTTTCAAGTAAATGGGTAAAACTGGAGAAATTATATAGAGTGGGGTAGCTCATTCTCAGAAAGATTAATGCCCCATGTTCTCTCACATAAGCAAACTCTAGCTTCAAAGCCTTTATTTCATGTGTCTAACTTAGAGCACAAATGGAGGCTAGGCAACTCAAAAGGGACCTTCTGGGGAGAATGTTAAGGGTAGGGGAATATGAGATTATACACCAAATGACATTTTCCACCAGCCATGATTATTACAAAGATCACCTCACAGCAGCTGTGCTTACCCACTCAACTCCCACACAAGATCAAGCCAGTCAAAATTCCAGTATTGGTGGGGGAGGGACCCCCAGGCCTTATCATTGGCACACCTGCAATTAGCAGCTGATGACTGCTGAGTTGAGAGAGTCGCTCTCCTCTGAGGACTTGGTCATTGGTAGGTTGCTCATGCTCCATTGAAAAGCTCCATACCTCTGTGCAGATGGGCATGTTTAACTGGGCTCAGAGAGTTATTAATAACAGCAATCAAAAGGAAAACACGATATTGGGAAGATGAGGAGGGCACTAACGCAAGCTGGAGGGAGGTAATGATGGATGGATATGATCAGCAAACATTACACAGACCTATCCATTTTTCAAAGAACAAACTTAAAATGTTTGAAAACTAGTATTAATAAATGATATAATAAAAATAAATTGAAAAGATGAGGATATGAAGTTGGGAGAGTGGTGTGCTAGGGGAGTCCTAGGGGAATTAGAGGGGAGAAATTAGGGTTAAGATAGTCTTATTTCATTGTATAAATGTATGAAATTCTTAAAGAATAAACTAAAATGCCCTAACTTTGACAATATATATTCAGATGATAATTGGGTGTCAGTGACACACAAAAACTTCTCATTAATTTTTCCTTTTCTTAGAATATTATTGATACAAGATATGTTTCTGAGTTTATATCCATTGGCATAATTTTATTTCTTTTTATGCTTTTATCTTTAAATCCCATATCAGCATTGAGTGTGGTTTACATACACAGCATTGCAATTTTATAATATTCCATATTTATCTACATATTAATAATTACTTAAGAATTTTATATGTTCACATGCTTTATTGCAGCTTTCTAGTAGCCCTTTGTTTCATTTCAGGTAGAATTTAGAATTTTAGGATTCTCGTATTTCATTTCAGGTACGTTACTACTGATGAACTCCTTAAGCTTTTATTTATCTAAAAATGCTTTTGAAATTTATCTTTCATTTTTTAAAATTTGTGTGTGTGTGTGTGTGTGTGTGTGTGTGTGTGTGTGTGTGTGTAGATATGTCTTGCACATATAGAGGTCCTAGAGCAGTATCAGATGTCCTCAATCACACTCTACTTTAACCTTAGCTTTGGGATGACATCTCCCAATGATTTCACTAGCTTCACCGGCCAGAGAATACATGGGATCCTTTGGTCTCTGCCTCCACAATGCTGGAATTATAGGCATATACTGCACAGCCTACCCTTATTTATTTATTTATTTATTTATTTATTTATTTGTTTGTTTATTTATTATTTATTTTTAATGTAAAAATTAGAGTCAATCATTTCATTTTGCATATGTAAGTTTTGCCTGTCTTTATGCATGTGCATCATGAATTGGTTTGGTACCCACAGAAGTTAGAAGAGGGCATCAGATCCACTGGCATTGGAGTTATGGATGTTTGTGAACCACCATGTAGTTGTTGAGAATGAAACCAAGGTCCTCTGCAGGAACAAGCAGTCTCGGCTGATAGCCGTCTCTCCAGCTGAGGCCCAGCTTTTAAAGTGAGTTTTAGAGATCCAGTGTCAGGGCTTCATGCTGGTGCAGCGAGCAGTTACCCTCTGAACCATCTCCATAACCCCTCTCCTTCGTTTCTGGAGGGCATTTTTGCCTGGCATATTATTATTGTTTTGAATGTATCATGGTCCTACCTGTGCTGCTTCTGCTTCCTGACTCACTGGCATTCTCATGGCCACTGTATGAAATCATGACTTCTCCATGCTTTACGATTCGTTCTCTGCTTTGCTTTCAAATGTTTTATCACAGCAAATCTCAGTTTCAGTCTGTTTAGGTCATTCTTTCAATCTTAATTACTTGCAGTTTATTCAATTTCTTTGTTTTTCTGTTTTAGTTCTCAAATGGAGATGTTTGGACGTCCACATCATGTCTTAAATACGTTCTCCATCTGTTCTCTCTTCTTTCTGTTGCACCCATAAACCAAGGTCTACATTCATCATTTTCACATTGTTCCTTCAGCATTGATTCTTCTTTCTGTTTTAAGTCTACTGTTAAGTGCATCCACTGGATTTTTTTTAATTAAGAATTTTTTATTCATTTTACATACCAATCACAGATCCCCCTCTTCCTCCTTCCACCCCACCAACCCATGAGACATTCCCTCCTACAAGAAGGTAAGGCCTCTCATGGGGAGTCAGCAGATTTCTAAGTGAAGTCAATGCACTTTCTAAATCAAGAATTTATATTTATCTGTTTTTTGTTTGTTTTTTCGTGTGGTGGTTTGAAAGAGAATGTCCCCCATAGGCTCATATATTTGAAGGCTTGGTTCTCAGTTGTTGGAACTGTTTGGGAGAAATGATCAGAGAGGTGTGGCCTTGTTGAAGGAAATGTATCACTGGGAGTGGGCTTTGAAGTATCAAAAGCCCATGCCAAGCCCAGTTGCTCTTTCTCTGCTTACATCTGTTGTGGTAATATATTGTATACCCTAATAAAGCTTGCCTGAGTATCAGAGGACAGAGCCAGCCACTAGATTAGACATAGAGGCCAGGCAGTGGTGGCACACACCCTTAATCCTATCACTTGGGAGGCAGAGGTCCATCTGGATTTCTGTGAGTTCAAGGCCACACTGGAAACAGAGCCAAACAGTGGTGGCACATATTTTTAATCCCAGTACTGGGAAGCACACACACCTTTAATCCCAGGAAATGACAACAGGGCAGAGAAAGGTATATAAGGCATGAGGAAACAGAAACTAAAGCAGTTCAGCTGAGACCCTTTAGGGTGAGGAAACAGGATCCGCTGAGGAGTTGATGAGGTGAGGCTGGCTGTGGCCTGCTCTGCTTCTCTGATCTTTCAGCTTTCATGCTGAAACCTGGGTTTTTATTAAAAGACCATCTAAGATTCAAACAACAATCTGTGGATCAGATAGATGTAAGCTCTCAACTATTGTTCCCGTGCCATGCTACGGTGCTACCACCATGCTCCTCACCATGCTGGTCATGAACTCACCTTCTGAAGCAAGTCCCCAATTTAAATGATTTTTTTTTCTATAAGTTTCCTTGATCATGGTGTCTCTTCACAGCAATAAAACCAAAACACTTTGCAGTTCTAGCACTTTCTTAGTATTCTCACTTGCTCTTGCATTTTTGCTGATAGGCCATATAGGTGGTTGTGCTTTCTCTTAGTATATTGAACTTCCTTGGTTATTACTTGTGTAGTAAATTAATAGATCTTCGTCTCTTCTTGCTAAGTTTTGAGATATTCAGTTTACTTATGTATTTATTTGGTTTTGGATTGGTCCACGTTTCCATTGTTCTTCATATCTTTACTGTTTTGATGGTGTTACACATTTGGGAAAACATCTCCCTTTTACATTATTCATGGATTCTTTACACAAGAGAAGAATTTTCCCAACGTGCTCAGTTAGAGATTCTTAGGGCCTTTCAAACATTTGAGGGAGTGTGTTTTCTCTGGATCTGGGGCATCATTTCTCAGAGTGCTGTGCTGGCTTCTTTTCAGGCACTTGCCTTCTTTCTCTCTTTCTGGGGTCAGACTGTCACTGTCATAAGGCAGAACTTCCAGGCCTGCAGCAAGTTGCTGAGCCCCGTGGTTCTCCTCAGCAGCTAGGTACACAGTGTTCCTGTTACTCCAGCACTCCGAGTCAGACAGGCAGGAAGCAGTCTACCAGGCAACTTCCCAGAAGTCTGAATATCAGCCACATGTTCCTCAGTTTCATTTCCTCTTGCCAAAGAAGCCAGTGATGCAGTATTTTCTCTGACTATTGAGTGTCTTCTGGGTGCAGCAAATCCTGAACTCTTGTCACTAGTCTCCAGGCATCTACAGTCATGCCCCTGCTACCCAGACCTCTTAATTGGGTGAGATAAAGCCAGTCTTTGGCAGCCCTCCCAAACCCAGAATGTTGACTTTTCCCATTCTTTTCCACCTGGTGGAGAAGCCGGAGGGTAACTTTTACTCTCCACTGCTCCATGATAGACTAGTGTGGTAAAAAAATTGTCATGAGTGATACAAGATGATTCCCCAATCCAATACACCACCCATTTCAGTAGGTCTGCTCTTAGTTTTGAACATGCATAGGGTACTGAAACTTTGAAAACAGCTTTGAGAGATCTTCTAAGGGCTTTAATTGTTAGGTAAGTGTGTTCATGGGGAATGAGGTCTCAGGTTTTCTTTTCCACTGTTTTCTATGAAGTAAGCTTTCAACAAAAGACTAGTTCTGTTAAAGAAGAGGAAAGGAAAAATATCTGAAGGTAGGACAAGGGGAGATTTTTTCAGAAAGTGTAGGTGTGGGGGCATGTTTTGTGCTGTTGAGAATAAATTAACAGACTAATAGACCGATTATGTATACAAGAGCAGTGACTTTTAAACCTCTGTGTGCATTAGGAACATATGGCAAGCCTGTGGAAACACAGATTGCTGCACAGAAGGCTAGAGTTTCTAGTTCAGGAGGTGGTGGAGGCTGTATTTCTGACCGGCTCCCAGGTCATCCTGACTCAGCACATCCTAATGAGGCTCCTGCTCTAGAAACTGAAGAAGAAAAAGAAGAAAGAAAACTGGAGGCGCAGAACATGAAATTTGGACTTTTCTCTCTGCTTTTTGCTTTCTTTAGAACACTAAGGGACAAGGTAGTCAAGTCGTTTTTGTTGTTGTTTTTCCAGTCTCCCTGTCTACCAAGGAATGCCTTGACAAGGTTCTGTAACCCAGGCTGGACTTGGACTGGCATTGCTCTTGTCTTACCTTCCAGCGTGACTGGGGTTATGATGAGCTCGATCACTTGGCAAGAACGTTTTGTTTCGCAGTAGAAATGTTAGTGTTGGATTGATGGAGAGCCCTAATTTCAAACATTCTTTTCGATCATGTGGGATTGTCCCTGTTGCTCTCATTTCTTCCCATGTCAGATGTAGGATCTAAACTCACTGGTGCATTTTATACCAGCTCACGATATTATTGTACTCACACCATTCCGTGTTTGCCCATGCTTGTTGGCGTTTGTTCACAACTTTTTTCAGGGGCTTGTAAGGTCCTAATTTTCTACTCAGGCAGCAGTTTAGAGCAGGTATAGACATTTTTCTGGCGGTTTGAGTGAGACTTGAGGGGAACTCTGAGGACATGGGCCTCATCAGCTTGTCAACAGAATTCTAGCATCAGCTACATTTTAAGTTTTTCAGCAATTCACACAACAGGGAAACTGTGCCCCTGGTAAGCCCACTTGAGTGCTACAAGTTCTGAAACCATGGTAATAGCCCAGGGGTTTTGACAGAATCTGAGTGTTGCCTACATAATTCACCATAGGAAGATTATGTTAGCTAAAAAAATAAAAATAAAAATATAAACACAGTAAACCTGTGATGTGTAAAGAAAAATGTCAACATTTTTCACACTTTAAAACTTATCTCATCAGGAGAATCTTTTTTTTTCTTTAGAAAAATAAGCAACATTTGGATTAAAAAAAAAAATCCCCGTCTATTGAAGCAGCATCTGCTGAGGCTCCTGTCTTTTCTTGTCAGGTCTGCTTGAGTTAAGTTCCCAGTGTGGGAAAGTCAGCTCCAAGCTCTTTCAGGGTCTGAGAGTATAGAATGTATTGAACACTCAACCGCAGTTAACTGAAGTGGAAATGAAAGGGATCCATTCTGAAGACTTTTCCTCTCTCCCTCTCCAGGTTCTTTGATGTGAAGAAAGAATCTCAGCTTCCAGAGTGGTGATAATGGAATTTCTTTTCCAGTCAGACTCTTCATATATAATCCAACCATGTCATAATCCTTCTGACTTCCTTCCGACTCCCTGATGCAGGCCGCGCGCTAACGACAGAGCCTGCACTGAGGAGACACTGTTGGAGAGAGAAAACGAGCCAAGTGTTTCATCTCATAATAAAAGCAACTAAACCATGTTGGGGTTGGTGGAAGATAAAAACTATAAAGTCCTATTTTATAGCTCCTCTCATTACTTAGCTATACAATAAGAAACTCTTTAGATTTCTTTTGAGGAGAGAATGTATACATAATAATAATAATCTGTAAAACTATAGCTATGTGCATTAAAATAGAACATGCTTATATTACAAACAAATTTAATGATTACATGCTATCAGTCATGTTATATATCAACTGTAAAGTATATTTGAGCAGGTAAAATAATATCTAATGAAATAGCTAAAAGGCCACTTAAAATCAGCTTCAAAACAGTGCATTTATCCGTGAAGATCTGAAGATAAATGAGTTTGTTATTCATGACATCTAATAAGTTATCCTGTCAATACTCACAGCATAATTGGATAGAGTACAATTTGCATGGAAAAATAAGAGATTAAAAGATTCCAAAACCAAATTTAGTTATTTCTATAAATATTAGCATCAATCAAAGCTTTTAAGGTTAAGACTAACAGAGTTGAGAGGATCAATTAAAAAGTATTAAACCTTTTTGAAAACTATAAATCCCATTATAACTCAGCTGTTTCTAATTGAGCATCTATTGTGTACAAAATTCTCTGAGAGGACAAGAGTTTCAATGCAATGGATCTGAATTCATTGGTGCAGGTGATGGCAGCTGAATCCAAGGATGAGAAAGGTAGGGTTTGGCCACTGAGAGGTGAGGTAAGGGCCTCTGTCATTAGAAGCAGCCACAGTTCTGCTTCGTGGAGGATGCAGAGTGTGAAGATAGAGAGTGTGGCTTATGCAGTTCGAAAGAAAGGGCTGGGGTACCACTTCGACAGGGTAAGAGGAATAGAGATTACGAGATAAAAATATGGCCCAGGAGTAGTACTAATGAGACTATTTCTCTTCTTCATACTTACAGAGACAAAAGTGACTGTCATCATTACTATATATTTAAACATTTCTATTATCTATAAGTCATACTAGTATCTATGATTTTTATATGATCCACTGAAGAGACCAGTTATGATTGGTGGTATTCCAGTATTACAGATAAAGACAATGTTTTGAGAGGGAGAGAGAGAAATTACTTATTCATAGTCACATATCTAGAAAATATGAATATGCATGCTGTGGATATCACTCTGGGTAAATAAAATGCTGATTGGCCAGTAGCCAGGCAGGAAGTATAGGCAGGACAAAAAAGAAGAAAATTCTGAGAAGTGGAAGGCTGAGGCAGAGAGCCGCTGCCAGCTGCCACCATGGAAAGTGAGATGTAAGGTACCGATAAGCCATGAGCCACGTGGCAACTTATAGATTAATAGACATGGGTTAACTTAAGGTATAAGAACAGCTAGCTAGAAGCCTGCCATGGCCATACAGTTTATAAATAATACATTTCTGTGTGTTTACTTGGTTGGGTCTGAGTGGCTGTGGGACTGGCGGGTAAGAGAGATTTGTCCTGACTGTGGGCCAGGCAGGACCAGAAAAACTCTAGCTACATGTGCAGGACAATTTCCTGAGGCTCAGAACTATTCAATCATGTTTCTTCTCTCTTTATATAGTGAAGTGCAGGGAACGCAGTTACTGGAGTCTGATCTCCCATCACCTGAGGAGTCCACTGTCCCGGTGTTCAGCAGGTACAGCTACTGGGACAATTTTTATCATTATTTCTTCTCTTCTTGTGTTCATTTTGTCTCTTTTGAACATAAATTTTTCCCCATTTTAATTTTGTTATTTTCAAGATGAAATATATATTCTAGGGTAAGTTTGCAAGATATAGAAAACAACAACAAAAAGATCTTTAAATACTTTCATTAATATATACATATATGTATGAATGTATGTATGTATATGTGTATCTAGTTATAGCTATATCTATCTATATCTATGTATAGATATAACTTTAATACTCTATAACATACACATTATTATCTAAAGAGGTGATCACATTTCTGGGGGCTATAAACTGGTGATTAATCTTGGTACAAAAAGTAATTTTAAGCAGAGTTTATCAGGTATGAACCAGAAGGATGAAATTGGAAATGTCAGATCTCATCTGACTCTTACAAAAGTCTCTTTTCCCAGATTCAAAATGAGAGAATTGTCACGGTTTTACAACTGATATTTCCCCCCATTTGTCTTTTATAAGCCAACTTAGAAGCTAAGATTAAGTTTTTACTAATCCAGAAGCCTTCTTTCCTCTTTAACTTCAGTTTATTTCAAGAATGACTCCTAGAGAGTCTGTGACCAGCATAGTCATCCCACCCACATGTATTAGTCTTTCTGTACTGCTATAAAGAATAAATCAAACTAGGTACCAGGAAAGATGGACTATGGTCTGCTTCTGTGTTAGCAAGTGAAGAAGAGAGTCAGAGTAAGAAAAAAAAATAAACATTTTCCCTAAAATAGATAAATAAAGGAATAGTTTCAGAAATCTACAAAGAAAGTAAAAAAGATACTAGGAAAGAGGCGAAAATGATGCACAACACAGAAACAAAAGCTGAACACAGCCGCGGCTACTAAGTATTTGGCTGAAGGAGGTGAGTTGCTTCCAAAGTAAAAGCTAGAAGAAAGATGGACAGTACTGCCTCAGAACAAGCCTACAGCCTTCAGCAGCCTTAATCCATCTGTGGGTTTGATAATACAGTGATTGCTCCAGCAGACAAGACAGCAACAGAGAGAAATCCCATTTGTCAACGTTATGACTGGGAGAGCAGCTGCTGGGTGCCTTCTTGAGAGGTAATGTATTGCTACCCTAGGGATATGAGGTCACAGAGCAACAGATCAAGGAGCTTGAAGTTGACCTTCTATACCCTCTTGGAGAAGGAAAGCACAGAGAAGCAGTTGTGGCAAACAGGAGTGCCCAAATGATAAGGAAACTTTACAGGCAATACGAGGCAATCGTAGGTGGAAAAGTGCACAGGGAGACATAGTCTGCCCTTGGAAATAAGAACAGATCTCAGTAGCTGAGGATTACCCTGGGTTTGATAGTTTGAGCCTGAGTCAAATGGGTTGATCAAACTCCAGAGCCACCTACCGGTCCTTTACTAATGTATATGATACCCAAAGCTGCATCCCTCTATTGGAATGATTCATATTCAGGTCTTGAATGTAGGAAGGCAGGTCCTTCCTTGTACCGATCTCAGACCTGTGGTTGCTTCACGTAACTATAATCTACTTGGGAGACACTTGTCAGCGACAACTTCAGCCAACTCAGGGGGTCTGAGGAGTTGTGAGAGGGTGAAAGACTGCCCAGCTCACAAACTGCAGAACTAGATGTGGTCAGCAGAGCTCCCCACACAATAGGAAGGAAAAGAACTGCAGTGGAGTGCTCTCCATTCTAGTGGATGTCAGACATTCTGTCTGAGGTAGACTCAACAGCCTAAACCAAAGGAAAGACTGTGCTCTGGAACTTCCTTGCCCCCACCATGAATATAACTTCAATGTTCCAGTTTTCAAGGACTCCAAAGAAGCTGCTACCACACTGTACTTTTGCTCCTTTTTTCCTTACCCCTTCTTTCCCTAGGTGCTTCTCCCATTTTTTGCTACACACTTAGAAGAGTTTCAATTGTATTTCTAAAATGGTTTTACTATTCCCCTTCATAGATTTACCTAATTTTATGTATGTATTATTCCAGGAATAGGTAGCTAAAGAGAATTCATTTGTCAATAACAACAACAAAAGCTTGGAAGAAATGTAGAAACCAGCATATGCACAAACTATGACACAGAAATGTGAGCATCATGAAAAAGCAGTTCAAGTCCTCAAGGACAGAAATAAGTAGAAGTCAAGTGAAGATTTCAACAGTTTTCTGGTAAAAATGATCAATTGTGTGAGAGCATAAAAACAAGTGGATGACTTCATCCAGGGAAAATGGAACTGATTAAATAAAGGACAGTGGAAAGGACCACAAGTTGTGGTGATATATTGTGTACCCCAATTAGGCCTTCCTGGGGATCAGAGGACAAAGCCAGCCACTATATTAAACATAGAGGTCAGGCAGTAGTAACACATGCCTTTAATCCTAGCACTTGGGAGGCAGAGATGCATTTGATCTCTGTGAGTTCAAGGCCATACTGGGAACAGAGCCAGGCATGGTGGCACATGCCTTTAATCCCAGCACCAGGAAGTAAGTAAGATGGCAGGGCACAGAAAGGTATATAAGGCTTGAGTAAACAGGAAGTCTCTCTCTTAAGGCTGAGGATTTCGTAGAGGTAAGATTGTGGTTGGCTTGTTTTGTTTCTCTGATCTTTCAGCTTTTGCCCCAATATCTAGCTCTGGGTTTTTTTTTTTTTTTATTAATAAGACAGTTTAGCAATTCATGTTTCAACAAGTAGTTGAAGGAGGAGTCCAGAAGGAGAAAGGACATCAGGATAGAGGACAAATTGTTAAAATACTACACTCAACATCAACAGGGTCAGACAGACAGTGAGCATCTCTACAGAGTCTAAGAACTCTGATATATGACCAAAAGATCAAACTGAAGAGGTCATAAGAAGTAGGGCAGAATGCAGATAAATGGCAAGGTGAAGGTACAGAAAATCCAGTCAATGGCATTACAGCTGAACATTTCCTGAAACCAGAGAAAGAACCAGGCATTTAAGCACAAGAAGCATTTATAACCCCGTGAGTGTCTGCATAACATACAGCCAAGATGTTAGAAATTCAAAGTAAAGAAACTGTGTTAAAAGTTGTAAGGGACAGATACCAACTAACCAACAAAGCCAGAAACATCAGAATATCATGAAATCTATGGCGATCAACTCCAAAAGACAGGAAAGCATGGTGGAATGATAGTTCATGTGTTGAAGGTATAACTGTCAACCAAAATTGCTATATCCGTCAAACCTTTCTTTTGAAATTAAAGGAGAAATAACATTTTAAGAAAGTACAAACTAAGGCTGCTCTTGACCATCAAGCCAATACAACATACTTGAAGTGATATTATACACAGAGGAGGAAGGGAAACATTCTCAAACTAAAAATGACAACAGTGAGGAAAAAATACACTTCATGAATGGAATACATGAACAAAAGGGAGCTAGGAGTGAATCCATCATATTTCTCATAGCCAACCAGAAAACCACCAAAACTCATAGATAAGAAAGTAAAGAACAAATACTAATCCAGGCAGCCAGGTAAACAACCAAAGAATTACCAGAATGAGCAAGCATCTCAAACATTATAGTTAATAATCACCTTTAATATAAATGGTCCCCAATTATCTATGAAGAGACACAGGCTTTCTTATCAGATTAAAATATAGGTCACAGGCCTGACATAATTATGCCAGTCCACATTCCAGAATGGAGGAGAGAGGATGGAACTCAGGAGCCTCTACCCATATCTGAAGAGATTTTGACAGCTGATGGCTTTTGGAGAAGAATCAGTCAGTTTTCTTTAAGGGGTGTCCCCTGGTAGGTTAGTATGCTTTCACGTCTATCAGTGTATGAGTGGCAGTAGCTGGACATGGTCATAAAATAACAACAAAATGACAAAAATACAGGAAGTGTGTGAATGAGGATTAATCTGGGAGGAGTTTAGGAGTATGAGTGACTATGATCAAAATACACTGTCTATGGTTATGAAATTCTCATAGAAGTACAAAAATTATATTTTTAAAAACAAACAACAAGCAAGGAAAAAAAAAAACTAGATCCAAGTATTTGTTGCCATCAAAATAAATACCTGTCTGCTAAGGTCACTAACAGAGTGAGAGTTAAAAGATGAAAGACAGAAAACAATCTTTCAAGTAAACAAAAACTTAAAATAAGCTTGATGTTGTTATTGTAATGTCTGATACAGTAGAGTTTAAATCAAAATTAGTCAGATGAGATAAAATATATTACTAAATATTAATTAAGTAAATTTATGAAGAAGATTTTTTTCAAATATATGAATCATACATTATGGCTTCCAATTCATACAAAAATTAAATGTACATCAATTGCCAGATAGGTTCTAAAACTGTAGTCATCGATGATTTTAACATTGATCTAAAAGATAAAGAATATACATTTCTCATAAATTAAAAATAGAATTATGTATGACCCAGCTATATGACTCCATACTTGAAGAACTTTAAATCAAGAGATGCATGAGAAAGCATGTTTATTCCTGCATGATTTACGATATCCATTATGCCCAGCAACAGCAAATGTAGTACATATACACAGTGAAATTTTAGGCAGCTCTTAAAAAAAAACAAAAACCGAAGTTATGAACTTTCTGGGAAAATGAATGGAACTAAAAATCATTATATTAAGTGAACTAAGCCAGGCTCAGAAAGACAAATCCTGAACACTTTTGTTTAAATGTGGAGCCTATACTTAAAATCATGCATGTATGTATTTATATGTATCTGTACTTACATTAGTCTGTGTGTAGTGTATACAACTAAAAAGGGGATCATAAAAGGGGAGGAAGCATTTCTAAGAAAGGGGAGATAAAGACAGTAATGGAGTATGTGAGACAACTGCAGGGAGGGAAACTACTAGGGAGGACAACAGAGCAGTGGGGAGGACAACAGAGCAGTGGGGAGGATAACAGAGCAGTGGGGAGGACAACAGAGCAGTGGGGAGGACAACAGAGCAGTGGGAGGACAATAGAGCAGTGGGGAGGGGCCCTGTGCATGGGCCACAGGAAAGGTGGTGCTGGACAATACAACAAGGACAACATATACAGGAGCTTAGGGGAGAATGGTAAACTGGGCTTGTGGCTTATGAAGGGATAGAGTCACACACAGGGCAGCAGGAGTTTGAAGTGGCTGGTCACCTTGCTTGTTCAGTAGGGGAAAGGAGAGAGACACACTTGTGCTGAACTTCCTCTCTTTTATTCAGTCTCAGACCTTAGCCCTTGGACTGCTCCATTTGCATTTAAATCTTTCTGGAAATGTCCTCAGAGGCACACCCAGAGGTGTGTTTCTATGGTGATTCTATGTCCAGTCAAGTTGATAAAGAGTAGTCATGATGGCAGAGTTTCTTCCTCAGAGCCCATCCTTCGGAAGCAATAAGGAGCTGTAAGAGATGGCCAGGAAAAATTCCTCCTGGCATCTAAAACTATCGCAAAGCTTTTCTTGCGGCACTGGGGTAGCGTTCCTCAGAATCATTGAGACATGTCATGCTCTGGGTAGTTCCCTGTGGCCACTGCCTCGGGAACATGCATGCTCAGTTCCATTGTGTCAGGAGGCAAAGATTCTGCTTGTCATCTGTACTCAGAGCATTACATGGATCAAGTGGGGGTTATGACCACACCTGAAATCATGTTCAACCTGTTTTCCTCCTCCCTTGTCTTGTTCGCCTTCTATTGTCTTCTCCAGGAGCATGTCATTAGCAACTTCATCTCATGTAGTGATTCTCAAGAACCCACTCTAGGACAGGTGGTTAGGAGGGAACAAGAGAAACTGGCATAGAAATCAACCTAGCATTACATGTGGCCCTGCATGCATGCATCACATTATTCCTGCCATTCATAAATAGGACACTTGTACCTATCTCCTAAGCCTTTGACTATCCAGAAGAGAGTAAATGAACAAAGCAACTTTTCATGGAGGTGAAAAGTACTTCCTACTAATTTTTGAAGCACATTTAATGAAGCACCTATATATTTAAAAAGCATTGAATTTTTACTTGTCCTTTTTTGTTTTTAATTCATACAATTTTAAAGTTGTTCTCTGTGTTAAACTTTACTGATATGTTTTTACAAGAATGGTAGGACATACAAAATACCAAGTTTATGTGAAGATTAAAAATAATATCAATATTATTAAAGTAAAAAGTTATTAAGCTTGGATTGCCTTAGGTCACAGCATTCAGAACTGTAACAGTGAACATGAAAATTAGACTGAGGGAGAGGAAATTACATTATTTTTTCAGGAGCAGAGAAAAGCCACCACCCAGGAAGATGAGATTGAAACTGACTTCTGCTAGAACAGTCCCAATTAACTATCCCCATTTAAATACACCCAGAAAATTCTTAAGAACATTACACTATAAATAAGATGTTTCAATTAGAGCCCAGGAAAAGTGAGAAGATAATGGAAGCAAGGAGCAGACTTAATCACAGCCTCTGTGCCTCCCCTCCCATCCTCCTTAGTATTTTGCATGTCAAGATATGAAAGGGATAAAACGGAGTTGAGGTCAAGATTTTATTTTAGTTTAAAATTAATAGCTCCTAACTATTGAACTGTTAATTCAAACTGAGATTAGAATTGTTATCTGCTGGATGCTGCTGTTCCAGATGGCAGGTACCTGAGCTGTTACTCTTACATGAGACATATTCCTTGAGTCAGGACTTTCCTTGACCCTGTTTCCTTTAAAAGCTGATATAAATGCCACAAGTCTTTATGTCCCCCACTTCTTGAGAGCTGAGAACTGGCTCTTTTTTATGCCCCTTGAGTTAGTCAGCTTCCCATTGTGTGACAGAATTCAAGGCAAACAAACTCAAAGGAAGAAAGATTCATTTTGGCTCCTGTTTTCGGTCCGTGGTCACTGGGCTCTGTTGTTTCTAGGCCTGTGATAAGGCAGAGCATCATGATGGGGACCATGCGGTAGACCAGAGCTGTTTACCTCATAATGGCCAAGAAGTAGAAAAAGAGCTGGCAAGGGAGGCGTCAGGAATAAAATGTAACTTCCAAGGAATCAATGCCCTCACTAGCCTGATGCCTGTACCTAGACCTGCTCTCCTAAAGTTTCCACCAATTTCCAAAAGCCCATTAAGTTATGAATCAACAAGTTGACTAATCCATTGGTTTATGTCAGACCCATGGATAATCCATGGATAATGTCAGAGCCCACACAGTGCAATTGCCCCTGAAATGCTCCATCTATATTCAGGAACAAACCTTTAACAAATGAATTCTGGGGGGAAATTTAAGATCTAAACCTTAACCCTCATCAACTATTTCTAGTATTATTCATCAATATGGTAGATAAAAACCCAGAGGAACTTGGATTCATATGGAATATGGGAAGACAAGAGCAGCATCCCTGAAAACCTTCTACAGAACTTTCTGTTTAGCTAGGAGACAAGGGATATTCTTTAGGACAGCAGCTCTGAACCTGTGAGTCTCAACCACTTTTTGGGTGCATGTGTTTCACAAGCCTTTCACAAGGGTTGCCTAAGACCATCAGAAAACACATATACTTACATCATGATTAATAGCAGTAGCAAAATTACAGTTATGAAGTAGCAACGAAAATAATTTTATGGTCGGCAGTCAACACAACACAAGGAACTGTATTAATGGGTCACAGCTTTAGGAAAAAAAAAATGACTGGCTCATGATTCTGTGGAAATGGGTATTGTATGGGAAACTAAAGATAATGAATAGTCCCCAATTAGGAAGCTCCAACAGAGATGAGATGGGACCGTACTCAATGCTCATGTGGAGGGGCCTTCAAACCCACAGGAGAATAAACATGCAGCTTTAAGCCACTCCATTTCTGGAAGTTTGTTACATCAGCCACAGGAAACCAATACAGTAAGTACAAGAAACTAGGAACAGTTTGTTTCCTTTCCAGGGAATTAGGATCTGGAACACAGACAAATCTTTCAAGTAGGTGAAATTTGTTTTTGGCGTATTTCCATCTCCCTAGGTATAGTGGTGAGAAGGCAGACAAGATTTCTTTTCAACTCCTTCCCGGACCTCTTTTTTTTCCTATCAGCATCTGTACTCTGTATTTTTACTTAATCTCTGTCAACTCTTACCAAAAACTGGCCCCAAGATCTACTCTTGAAAGTAGAAGAAAAGTTTTGAATAAGTCAGAGGTAGTGCATACCATGCCTGAATATCTGTCTTAGGCTGATGTCTTAGAAGCAGACAGAAAGATTTTATTTTTGCCTAAGTAATTTCTTGGGAGAACAATTTAGGAGTAAGAAAGAGTGGAAAGAGTATGATAGTAAAAGACGTGTCATGTGAAGTCTAATCAATTTGAAGCCTGATTCCACTCAAGATGAATGGCTTTTTTTCTAATAGAAAAGCCTCTTCTTCTTCTTCTTCTTCTTCTTCTTCTCCTCCTCCTCCTCCTCCTCCTCCTCCTCCTCCTCCTCCTCCTCCTTCTATAAAAAAGCTTCAGATTGGCAACGAGATCTAGAGGAAAGTATCACAAGTTCTCATGTACCATCTTCCTGACTGTTAGCTCCTGCACCAAGGTGGCACTTTGCTACAACTGGTGCCCTTAACTGTCACATCATTATCACCAGAAGTCCATAGTGTATTGCATGGTTTTCTGTTGATATTGTACATAAGAAGTTTTGGTGAATATACAATGACATTTGAGTTTACCATTACAATATCCTTCAGAGTGTTTTCACTGCATTAACCCCTAGGTTCTGTCTGCTCACCTGTCTTCCTTTCTCCTGTCTTCCAGGAAGCACCAATCTTTTCTACTGTTTCCATAGTTCTGTCCTTTAAAAAAATGACATGGTTGAAATTATACAACATGACTCCTTTTATTTTTTTAAATATTATTTTATAATTTAATTTAATTTTACATATCAGCCACAGATTCCCTTGTCCTCCCCCTCCCACCCCACCCCACCCCCGTCTTTTTTCCACTTAAAATACGCATTTAATGTATTTACAAATCTTTTGATGGCCTTATAACTCATTTACTTTTAATATCAAATAACATTCTTTTGCCAGGACATATCAAATTTATCTATTGGTATACTGTAGGACATTTTTGGCTGTTTCTAAGTTTGAGTATTATGAATAGTTCTGCAATGAATGAACATACATGGGTAGTTTTGTGTATGCATAAAGCTTTTAATTCACTTAGACAAATACTTAGGATTTGTCTGCTAAATATGGTAATCATAGCCCGAACAGCATGTTAACTCAGGTCTCCTAGAAGATTTGTTCTTTTGTAATCTGATTGGGGAGATTTTCTCATTTCCATAATCTTGGTATAATCAATTGTCCATATTTGAGTTTACCTGTATGAGACTCTGAATATTTTATCTAAAGGACTAACAGTGAAAATTGACTGACCAAATAATATAGGAAACAAACAAATAATAGCTGTACTATGTGTCTGGATGAATATTTGAAATCTAAAAATTCTAAAAGCAACCTGTTGTTTACATAGAACATTACCAACATTAATACTTTCCTTAAAGCCACAGGATAACTTCTCAGGTAGTCCAGAGAGAATGAGTGACATCCTGAGAAAATGAGTAGCAATCCTGAGGGAATAAGTGACATCATTCTACTTTATCATTGAGAATCATTAGTTGAGCATTTATTATTAGGTAGGCAGTGACTAGTTGTCTCAGACATAGTAGGTGTTTATTTATTTATTTATTATTTTTAAAAAATATTAATTTTATTTACCAACCACAGATTTTCCCCTCTCATCTCCCCTCCCGCTTGCCCCACCCCTGCCTAACTCCACCCTCACCACTCATCCCCTCCTCCAAAAGGGTAAGTTCTCCCATGGGAGGACAACAAAACCTGGTACATTCCACTGAGGCAGGACACAGCCCCCTTCCCTGCCTCAAGGGTGAACAAGGTGTCCAACCATTGGTAATGTGATCCAGAAAGCCAGTTCATACACCAGGGATAGATCCTGATTACACTGTCAGGGGCCCTTCAAACAGACCTAGCTACATAATTGTCACCCATATGCAGAGGGTCTAGTCCAGTCCCATGCAGGTTCCACAACTGTTGGTCTAAAGTTCATGAGTTCCTATGAGCTAGTTTCAATTGTCTCTGTAGATTTCTCCATCATTATTTTGACCCTCCTTGCTCATATAATCCCTCTTCTCACTCTTCAACGGGACTCCCAGAGCTAGGCCTGGTGCTTGGTTGTAGATTTCTGCATCTGCTTCCATCAGTTACTAGACGAAGGCTCTATGATGACAGTTGGGGTATTCACCAATCTGATTACCAGTGTAGGCCACTTCAGGTACCCTCACGATTGTTAGTAGTCTAATCTGGGGTCATCCTTGTGGATTCCTGGGAATTTCCCTAGCATGAGGTTTCTCCCTTACCCCATAAATGTCTCCCTCTATCAAGGTATCTTTTTTTTTTTTTTTTTTGGTTTTTCGAGACAGGGTTTCTCTGTGTAGCTTTGCGCCTTTCCTGGAACTCACTTGGTAGCCCAGGCTGGCCTCGAACTCACAGAGATCCGCCTGCCTCTGCCTCCCGAGTGCTGGGATTAAAGGCGTGCGCCACCAACGCCCGGCTTAAGGTATCTCTTTCATTGCTCTCCTACTCCATCCCCTCCCCAGCTCAATCATCCCATTCCTATATGTTCTCATCCCCCCTCCCCTCCCCTCTATTGACCCCCCAATCCCAAGCTTACTCATGGAATTCTCTGTTTCCTCTTTCCAAGGTGAACTGTACATCCCTCTTAGGATTCCCCTTGTTTCCTAATTTCTCTGGAGCTGTGGGTTATAAGTAAGTACATGCCATGTTTGTCATTCTGAGTCTGGGCTACCTCATTCAGGATGATATTTTCTAGTTCCGTCTATTTGCCTGCAATATTTCATGATGTCATTTTTTTTTTTTTACAGCTGAGTAATACTTCATTGTTTATATGCAACACATTTTCTTTAGCCATTCTTCAGTTGAGTGGCATCAAGGTTGCTTCCAGATTCTGGCTATTACAAATAATGCTGCTATGAACATAGTTGAGCAAGTGTCCTTGTGGTATGATTGAGCATTCCTTGGGTATATGCCCAAGAGTGGTATCATTGGGTCTTGAGGTAGATTGATTGCCAATTTTCTGAGAAACCTCCATACCGATTTCCAGAGTGGCTGTACAAGTTTACATTCCCACCAACAATGGAGGAGTTTCCCCTAGATCCACATCCTCTCCAACATAAGCTGTCATCAGTATTTTTGATCTTAGCCATTTTGACAGGTGTAAGATGGTATCTCAGAGTCATTTTGATTTGCATTTCCCTACTAAGGATGTTAAGCAATTTCTTAAATGCTTTTTGGATATTTGTAATTCTTCTGTTGAGAATTCTGTTTAGATCTGTAGCCCATTTTTAATGGGATTGTTTGGTATTTTGCTGTCTAGTTTCTGGAATATATATATATATATATATATATATATATATATATATATATATATATATATATATATATACCCAAACTTATGGGAAACCATGAAAGCAGTACTAAAGGATTCCAACTCTTTGTTTCTTTGATTCTGTGTACTGTTCTCTTTGTATCTATTTTATGGATTTTATGGATTTCAGCCCTCAATTTTATTATGTCCTGGGGTCTACTCCTCCTGGGTGAGTTTGCTTCTTTTTCTTCTAGAGCTTTCAGGTATGCTTCTAACTCACTACTGTAAGATTTCTCCAACTTCTTTATATAGGCACTTAGAGCTGTGAACTTTCCTTTTAGTACTGCTTTCATTGTTTCCCATAAGTTTGGGTATGTTGTACATTCATTTTCATTGAATTCTAAGAAGTCTTTAATTTCTTTCTTTATTTCTTCCTTGACCCAATGGTGACTCAATTGAGCATTACTCAATTTCTCTGAGTTTGTAGGCTTTCTAAAATTTGTGTTGTTGTTGAATTCTAACTTTAAGGCAAGGTGGTCCAATAAAATACAGGAGGTATCTGCTGAGATCTACTTTGTGACTAAGTATGTGGTTAGTTATAGAGAAGGTTCCATGGGGTACTGAGAAGAAGGTTTATTTTTTTGTGTTTGAGTGGAATGTTCTGTAGATGTCTATTAAGTCTATTTGAGTCATAACATCTCTTAGTTCCCTTACTTCTCTGTTAAGTTTCTGTCTGGCAGACCTGTCCATTGGTGAAAGTGGGTTGTTGAAGTCTCCCACTATTAGTGTGTGGGATTTGATGTGTGATTTAAACTTCAGTAATGTTTCATTTACATATGTGGGTGCCCTTGTATTTTGGGGTATAAATGTTCAGAATTGAGACTTCATCTTGATGGATTCTTTTTTTCTTCTTTTTATTTTATTTTACAATACCATTCAGTTCTACATATCAGTCATGGATTCCCTTGTTCTCCCCCCTCCTGCCCCCCTCCTCTTCTCCCCAGCCCACCCCCCATTCCCACCTCCTCCAGGGCAAAGCCTCCCCCGAGTACTGAGATCAACCTGGAAGACTCAGTCCAGGCAGGTCCAGTCCCCTCCTCCCAGACTGAGCCAAGCGTCCCTGCATAAGCCCCAGGTTTCAAACAGCCAACTCATGCAATGAGCACAGGACCCGGTACCACTGCCTAGATGCCTCCCAAACAGATCAAGCCAATCAGCTGTCTCAGAGGGCCTGATCCAGTTGGGGGCCCCTCAGCCTTTGGTTCATAGTTCATGTGTTTCCATTCGTTTGGCTATTTGTCCCTGTGTTTTATCCAACCTTGGTTTCAACAATTTTCGATCATATAAACCCTCCTCTTTCTCGCTAATTAGACTCCCAGAGCTCCACCTGGGGCCTAGCCATGGATCTCTGTATCCAGATCCCTCAGTCGTTGGATATTCATATCAGCATTGTTTGTAATAGCCCAAACCTGGAAACAACCTAGATGTCCTTCAACTGAAGAATGGATAAATAAATTGTGGCACATATACACAATGGAATACTACTCAGCAGAGAAAAACAATGACATCATGAGGTTTGCAGGCAAATGGATGGATCTAGAAAATATCATCCTGAGCGAGGTAACCCAGACTCAGAAAGACAAATATGGTATGTACTCACTCATAGGAGGATACTAGATGTGGAACAAGGATAACTGGACTGCTACTCATAACACCAGGGAGGCTACCTGGAAAACAGGACCCCAAGAAAGACACAGGGATGGCCCAATGATGGAGAAATGGCTGAGATCTACATGAACAACCTGGACAAGAGTGGGAGTAATGAAGGGCGAGGGTAGAGGGAAAGAGCCTGTGGGAGCAGGATATCCCAGCTGGATCAAGAACAGAGAGGGAGAACAAGGAATAGGAGACCATGGTAATTGATGGATTCTTCATGTGATGAATATGTAATGTCCTTCTTGATCTCTTTTGATTAATTTTAGTTTGAAGTCTATTTTGTTAGATATTAGGATAGCTACACCAGATTGCTTCTTAAGTCCATTTGACTGGAAAGACTTTTCCCAGCTCTTTGCTCTGAGATAGTGTCTGTCTTTGAGTTTGATGTGTGTTTCTTGTATACAGCAGGATAGATTCTGTTTTCACATCCATTCTGTTAGCCTGTGTCCTTTTATAGGCAAATTGAGTCCACTGATATTAAAGAATATTAATGACCAGTGATTGTTAATTTCTGTTATTTTTTGGTGGTAGTGTTGTGAGTTTCCCTTCTTTGGTATTTGTTGGTGTGGGATTATCTATTGCCTGTGTTTTCATGGGTGTATCTAATCCTTGGGTTGGATTTTTCCTTCTAGTGCTTTCTGTAGCACTGGATTTGTGGATACATAGTGTTTAAATCTGGTTTTATCATTGAATATCTTCTTTACTCCATCTATGGTAATTGAAAGTTTTGCTAGGTATAATAGTCTGGGCTGGCTTCAGTGGTCTCTTAGTGTCTGCATAACATCTGTCCAGGACCTTCTGACTTTCAGAGTCCCCATTAAGAAGTTAGGTGTTATTCTAATGTGTTTGCCTTTATATGTTACTGGGCCTTTTTTCTTTGCAGCTCTTAATATTTTTTTCTTCTGTATGTTTAATGGTTTGATTATTCTGTGGGCAAGGGGACTTTTTGGGGGGATCCAGTCTATTTGGTCTTCTGTAAGCTTCTTGTATCTTCATAGACATTCTTTCTTTAGTTTGGGAAAGTTTTCTTCTATGATTTTATTGAGTATATTCTGTTGCTGCAGGGCTTCTCTCCAGGTTCCCCAAGCCCCGCAGTCCCACAATCCACTTATAAAATAATCATTCAGACGCTTATATCACTTATAAACTGTATGGCCGTGGCAGGCTTCTTGCTAACTGTTCTTTTATCTTAAATTAACCCATTTTTATAAATCTATGCCTTGCCATGTGGCTGGTGCCTTACCAGAGTCTTTACATGCTGCTTGTCCTGGCGGTGGCTGCAGTGTCTCCCTCCTCTGCCTTCCACTTCCCAGAATTCTCCTCTCTCCTTGTCCCACCTACTTCCTGCCTGGCAACCTACTTCCTGCCTGGTCACTGGCCATCAGTGTTTTATTTATATAGAGCAATATCTACAGCAATATTCTCTGAGCCTGTGAACTGATAGCCTTCTCTTTCTTCTATTCCTATTATTCTTAGGTTTGGTCTTTTTATGGTGTCCCAGATTTCCTGGACATTTTGGTTCATGACTTTTTTGGCTTTAGTATTTTTTTGACTGATGAATCTGTTTCCACTATTGTATCTCCAATGTCAGAGATTGTCCCTTCCATCTCTTGCATTCTGTAGGTTATGCTTGCATCTGTAGTTCCTGTTTGTTAGATTTTCCATTTCCAGCATTCTCTTAGTTTGTATCTTCTTTATTACCTCTATTTCAGTTTTCAAGTCTTGAACTGTTTTCTTCACCCGTTTGATTTTTTTCTTGGTTTTATTGGCTTTCTTTAAGGGCTGTATTAATTTCTTCCAATTTTTTCTTTGTCTTTTCCTCGATTTCTTTAAGGGAATTTTTCATTTCCTCTTTAATGGCTTCTATCATCTTCTTAAAGTCATTTTTAAGGTAGTTTTCTTCTACACTGAGATGTTCAGGTCTTACTGATGTAGAACCACTAGGTTCTGATGGTGCCATATTGTTCTTTATGTTGTTGAATGTATTATTGCACTGGCATCTACCCATCTCTTCCTCCAATAGGTATAAATTATGTCTGTCTCAGGGAGCCTCTCTTGGTCCAATTGGCACTCTTGGTCGAATAGGAGCTCTTGATTCAATAGGAGCTCTTGGTCCAATCCAAGCTGGCAGAGTCTGTGTCTCAGGGAGTAGATACAGTCTCAGTGGATGATTGAGTTTGGAATGTGGAGTGAGGCTTGTTAGTTACAGGGTATGGTGTATGGGGGGGGGGTAGTCAGGCCTGTTTGCAGGAATCCTGCCTGCTGGCCTGTACCTGGGGCTATAATGCGTGGGATTATAAGTACATGGGTTGTACCCCTGGGCTTAATGCCTAGAGGCTAGGGTGATCAACTAGGAGAGCAAAGACTCATCTCTTGGTCCAATTGGAGCTGGCAGAGTCTTAGGGAGCAGTTGCGGTCTCGGAGGATGGGTGGGTTTCTAAAATGGATTTCTTAATAAACACTCATGAACTTTAGACCAACAGCTTGTGGAGCTTCCATAGGATGGTTTAGGCCCTCTGCATAAGTGAGACAGTTGTGTAGCTTGATCTGCTTAAGGTACCCCCTGGCAGTAGGATCAGGATCAATCCCCAGTGTATGAGTGGGCTTTTTGGAGCCTACTACCTATGGTGGGACACCTTGCACAGCCTTGATGCAGGGGGAGGGGCTTGGACCTGCCTCAACTGAGTGTACTAGGCTCTGTTGACTCCCCATTGGAGGCCTTACCTTATCCAGGGGGAATGGGGGGGTGGGTTGAGAGGGAAGGCTGGAGGGTGGGAGGAGCGCAGAGAGGGGGATCTCTGGTTGATATGTAAAATGAATAAAACAATTCTTTATAAAAATAATAAAAAATACCACATTTGAAACTCATAGTTTTTTTAAACAATAGTAAAGTTTAAAACAAAATTTGATTATAGTATTATTTATCTCTTTTTCAGTTAACTGAAGATGTGACAGAAGTCAGTTTCCAAGTGGCACATTTGTTAGCCAAGTCATAAAGGCTATTTACTGAATTAAATCATGTTTGAAGAAATAGATAAAAAAGAACATGATCTTTAAAAGCCATGATCTTTGAGTTAGAATGGGTTTTGCACTTTGGAAACAACAGGAGGAACACCTACAGCCAACTTAAAAAGAAGGAGTATTTCACATGGTTTTACTTGGCTCCTGATGAGTTGACAGATGTTATCAGCACTACTCATTTGAGTCTGTTTGTGAAATCAGTGCTGAAATTGTAATAATTGAGTAAGTAGCTTCTGTGAAAAACCCGGCCAATTCAGCCAAAAGGGGAAGATCCTGTCTCCACGAATCCTCAGACTCAGTGCCTCTGAGTCCTTAGTGGATAGGGATATTTGGTGTTTATAGAGACCCAACAGCCTAATTGGAGTATCTACCTGAGACAGTAATTCTATTAACTGGCTAACTGAATGCTAAAACAAGAAATCTGAAGGTGAATAGATCAGTTTGATATTACTAACTAGAATTTAGGAGATAGACTTTCCCTTGGGAGTTAACACAATTTGGAAGGAAGGGGATGTAGTAGAAGACTACAAATGAGGAAGTTACATAATCAAATTTAGAGTTTGGATTTTGAGGACAGCACTCTGTGGTAACAATGGGAGTGGAACAGACAGAGTTCAGGGTAAGCTAACACAGTTTCTAGGCAAGCAATAACTCTTATGGGTCTACACTGGCAGCTTTGTCCATGTAACAAAAGACGGGGTTATTCAAGAGGTATTTAAGAGACAATATATACAAAGGGTGGCAGCAGATTAACTATCAAGTTGAGACAGATGTTAGCATTCAAATAACATGTAGTTCTCTAGTTTTTCTGGTGGGAAGAATTAGATATGAAAAGAAGACACTTGTGAAGGAAGACTTCAAGTGATGAGAAGTTAGAATAGGTTACAAACTTAAGTCAATTTGACTTTGATAGGTCTTCGAGTGATATGCTGGAGGTAGACCTTATGGAAAAGTTCATAGCCAAAAATTGAATTTAATGATCAATTTGTGTACAGAAACTATCAGAAACCACAACATGGATGGAAATGCATGAAGATAATAGCAGGTGCTATATTTTCAGAAATACAGATTCTTAATGCTCATTGAATAAGGATGATCCTACAAATGAGACCAAAGGGTCGAGAAGAGGGTGAGATAGTGTTCCAGGGACATGTACTACCATGGAATTCCAAAGTATTGAACTGTCAGAAAGGAGTGTTTAAGTCTGATGATGATGAAAAGTCAAATAGAATGAGCCCTGAAATGTGTTCCTTGAATTTAAAGACATGGAAGTTGATTGAGTGATAGGATGAAAAGATAGACTAAATTATGCTGGGAAGTGGAATGAGCAAGTGCAGCTGAATACAGAAATGCCTGTTGAAAAGCTTTAGCATGAAAATGTTTGAAATATTTACATTAATAGTAAATAATTGTGAGCACCTGCCAAACATCAGTTCTTAACTCAGCATTGGGGGTGGAGGGTGCAAAGCTGCTGTCTCTACCCTATGGAAAACATGTAATTTAGTTTGGGGGAAAAGATGATTGCTCCTAATGGGGTTACAGAATAAAGGCATGGAGAGAACAGAGAATTCACTGATCCTTGGCTGCACTGCAAGTCTATCATCATACTTATACAGATGACCCCATGGCACAGATAGTTAATTATATTTATACTTTAAAAAAACACACAGTCTCTCTCTCTCTCTCTCTCTCTCTCTCTCTCTCTCTCTCTCTCTCTCTCTCTCTCTCTCCATATATATATATATATGCCTTAAAACATAATATAAATAGTTAATATATTTATGCTTTAAAACATACACACTGTCTGTGTTTGTATATAATTTCAGGGAAAAAAAACTAGGTAAGAAATGAATATCAAAACACCTCCACAAAGAAATAAACATTTCTGTGTTCTTCCTTTAATAATGTGTGTAAATCATTCATCTATTGCTATACCAACTACACAAAAACAAGCCTAAGAAAATTACATTGTTTCATAGTGTTATTGAGCTATAAATTGAAAAATCAGGATGCAAAGCTTATTTTGTTTTATTTTAAAATTTATATTCTTCCTCCTTCTACCATTCTACTTAATAAATGCCCTAGTAAGAATGTTTGCTTGAACAAATTTTATAAATGAGATACTCCTAAAAGGGTGGAAAATTTCAGGTGGGGACCCTGGAATTTGTTCTTTGTCTAGAAACATTAATAGGATTTAGATTAGGTACCAGCAAACCCTGGATCATATCTGGTCCACCATCTATCTGTATATAGTCGGTGTAATGTCTTTTGAAATTTCTCAAATATATGTTATTAAAAAGGCTTCAAACTTTTTGAACATAAATAGTTGCTCAGTTGTGCCTTGTGTTTCACACATCTTTATTATCTTTATTATATACATCTTTATTATAGACAGATTTGCTGACTCCTGATTTAGAGAAAAAAAAAGTGAGAGTGGGGTTACAAATCAGGACAAATATATGAGTTCAAATCTGAAGCAAGAAACCAGGATGGAATGTTCTGGACAATGCAGCACTATTCATTCCCAGTGTGATCAGACTTCAGAGCAACTTTGGGACCAGGCAGAGAGGTTTGGACTGTATTTTGCTTCATAAACATTTGCATCATTACCTCTACAGCTAGATTTTAAGGTTTTCCTGGACAATAGTCATTGTGTTTCCTACCTGTGTGTGTCCCTGAAGATTCTCACACATGGCTGATCACAGACTACAGGCTTAATCAATGCTAGTTAATAAACAGTCCCTTGCTGTGTGTAGGCAAGCTAGTTAATCATCACCAGTATCCTTCTCAAGTCGATTGTCATACTGACAGTCACAGCCTCCCTTATGATGAGACTGACTGGGGCAACAAATATGTCTACCCATTGTCACAAATGGTGGGTGTATGGAAGGAAAATATGTCCCTAGCAACTGTCTGAGCCTGATGAGTAGCTGATTATAATGAGCAAAAAGGCTAGCCAATATGAATATCAGAGTATGAACTTCTAGCTGAATTGTGCTATTTTAAACAAGGCAGCCATGCCCTACTTGGTGTTAAGGACGTTAGGCTTACAATATATAGCTGAAAGCTGAGCCCAGGATCCAGAGGAGGCACAATCAATGGGTGATTGATGAGGTGTTAGAGAGGCAGATTCAGTGTGTGACACATCCACTCATCCGAGACAAGAGTGTTTGCCATAATGTCACAGCACCTGCTGCTATCTGATACCTGGGATGCAGGAGTGTGTCAGGGAAAGGGATGAACCGGATGGACATGGCTTCCCCTCCCCCTGTACCTGGCTGGTGCTCGGAAGAAGACAGCGGGCACCTGCCATCGGCAAAGACAAAATGGAAACACTCAGGGGCAGGCGGCATGAGGAGAAGCAGGATGGCACCTTTTCGATGCCAGGCGAGAGAGAGCAGGTGCTCCTCCTCCAAGGGCGGCTACTGCTGGCGGGGCCCTGGCTGAGGGCCACACTGCTGAGCCTTGCACATGCCGGCCTCTTGGCAGCTGAGCAGCAACAGAGCCACCACCGCGAAGCATTCTGTCCCCTGGCAGCAAACTGGAGGCCCTGCAGGACACCGAGATGAAAGGCCTCTCAACATTGCTTCCTTTGCCATCCTAGGAGAAGGTTGCTCATGCTTCCCCATGCGAGAAGATTTTAAGATTTTCGGTCGCTCCCCACAACCCCGCAACACTGCAATGAATGATCGACTTGCCAGCTAATTTGATTGTTTTTCCTCTTGGCATTTGCAAGACATGGATTTTTTTTTTCTATGTTCTTTCTCTCCGCTGCCTAGTTTGCCTCCTTGGAGGCTCTCTGGGAAGATGTTTCTCACTTCACACTGTTAAGAAAGACGGGGAGGCAATGCTTCACTGCAATCATGTGTATCTAAAAATAAATAAGTCAAGCTAATATGCCCGAAATTCAGTGAGAGGATTGGAAAGTTACTCACCTGTGCAGGGAAATTGGTTGAGGCATTTCTGTTTTCCAGGCTGTAGGGTTTGAAATTTTCTTCTTGCAGATGCTCACAAACTCAAAAGATTGCCCTGTCCAAAGAGTTTAATCAGTCTCATAAAAAAACCCAACATGTTTGGAATGCACCGACTTTTAATGACGCTATTAAACCCTCTTGACCTTAAGCAGAATTCTCAAAGCAACCCAAATCATCAGATCAGACATAAAGGAAACATGGCCCTCAGAGCAGTGGAGCCAGTTCTAATTCTTCTGATTCTCACAGTAATCCCCTAGTTTGGAGACTGGAGAATCTAAAAAAGGTGAAACCAGTGACGATTAGATGACCTTTGCCCTGCTTCCTAAATTTTGAATTTCTGGGCCACCTGCTGGGTGAGAAGATCAGATCTACAGTGTAGACTGACCTACAGTGATCCATGAGCATGAGCTTGGAAGTTTATGCTTTTGGAAACAGGGGTCAGGCTATCACCAGAACCCTGCTAAGGACAGCCATTTGTTGAAGGGGAAACAAACAACAACAACAACAACAACAAAATAATAATAAAAAATAAGGGGACTACATTCTATAGATACTATGGTTTCAGTGAAGTAATCAAAACCAGTTTCCCTATCAATACTGCTATTTTGAGGTATAATTTACACGTCCATTGGTGAGTTTTGACAAGTATATATGCCCATGGAACCCACCACCTATCAAGTATTAGGACTTAGCTATATCCCAGCACTAAAGGGTCAAGACATGAGGATCACCAGCTTGAGGCTAGTCAGGGCCAATCGGCTTTCCAGATTACAAGTGAGTACATTTTTTATAATTTCAGGTATATGAAACCATAATATGCAGAGAATGTAGTCTGTTTCCCTCTTGCTTGATCAGAATACTGTTTATTAAGGTGTCTATGTAGGAGTATATATCAGTAGGACCTGTCAGTAACTGATTCTATTACATGGTTAACATTCCATTATATGACCCTAGCACAATCCATCAATGAATTCATCTGTTGGTAGAAATGTGAGTAGTTTCCAGTTTGTGGCTTATGAATTAAACCTGCAGTGAATATTCTTATATACTTTGTTTTGGATGAGTATGCATTTTTATTTTCCCTAGGTGAATATGTAGGGATAAAATTAATGGAATAGATGAATATGATTTGATATTAAGAACCACCCCCCCCCCAAAAAAAAAAGAACCACCAAAATAATTTGACAAAAGAGTTGCACTCACTTCCTCCTACCCCTAGCTGTGTTTGGGGTCCTCCCCCAGCTGTGTTTCAGACACCACCCCAACTGCATTTAAAATAGCCCGGGTCAGTCACTTTCCAGTCCTTAGTACTCAAAGTCATTATTGTTTGAACGTTGCAATGTGTGAGAAGTAGTATTTCCTTGTAGACCAACTTTTCTTTTAAAGCTGTCATAGTCTAAGTCCTAATCCTAAATTCTAGCCAAGGCTCATCTGGGCTGTGAGAGACAAGAACTGCAAGAAGGTTTATATTTAGAGTCAGTCTGCATATTTCCATCTTAAAAGAAAAACCCCAAGCAGCAATTTGAGTTCAAAATTCCTCCCAAGAAGTCTAGTTTCCCTAACAGCTGTTTATAAATATTTACCTTCACATTTTTAATGATGACAATGTATACAGCACAAATACCAGGAGCTTTAAAGAATAAATATTCATTACAGAGGTTGCTGGTTGTCTCTACACAGGACAGAGAACTCTGCCTTGCTCTCCCTTTTGGGAAGGCTTTCTGGTGTGGGTTTTTCCGTGGTAGGGACAAGAGGAGTTGTTTTTTTTTCCCTAGAAATAAAGCATAATTCCTATTTGATGTACTGGAACAATAGCAAACTACCTCCTGGGCACTAAACTAAAACACAAATCCAGGCTCAGGCTCCTGGGAGGTGTGTAATAAATTTAAAATATTCAAAAAAGTGCATTTTTAAGAGAAGATTTAGCCTCTCTTTTCCTTTCTCTATCTAACTGAAAACATGGTCTGATCGCTTAAGCGGACCCAGAATAGTGTGCCTCAGGGTTCAGAGGCAGCTGGGAATTCCATCGTCGTCGAAAGAAATTCTCAGGAAGAACACATCTTTAGAGCGTGGGACCTGGAAGGCTTTACAGAGCTCTTGACATTTCATTCAGGCTTGTGTGAAACTCCTGAAATAGTGTACAAAATGTATGTGAAGCTCCTGAAATAGTGTACAAAATGCACGAGGACGTTTTTCTGGGATCTGTAGCTTGCAACAGGTTTCCCAAGCTGCCTGGTCTTCCAGACCTTTTGGAGATCATGACAAAAGATGAGGCTTTGGCATGCTGTGAAGATGATCTGGGGAGACAGAGATTGGAATAGAGTTTCATCCCCACCTCTAAGGAACTAACTGTGAATGAGTAACTTGAATGTTCTATGGCTGGGTTTAGAGAACCTTAAAATGGGTGTAAATAACATCTTGTACTTCATAGGATTATTGGGATAAATGAACATATGATGTGACTGTCACCTGGGAAGTAATGACCAGTAAGTGTCAAACAAATTTGTTCTCTTCATCTCCAGTGACATGCTTCCTTAGTATAGAAAGCTGCCTTTGCTACCTGTATGCTCTGGTCAGTGCAGAGCAGACTGGGTCTCTGCTTAACAGCAAATGGTTCTAAGAGAGATAATACATGCTTCTTTTAAAGACTTCCCCTTAGAATGACGGAATCCTGTTGCTTCTTTAAAATATAATTCCTGAAGCTGGAGAGATGGCTTAGTGGTTAAGAGCACTGGCTGCTCTTTCAGAGGACCCAGGTTCTGTTCCCAGACCCCACAGGGTGGTTCCCAAGCATCTGTAACACCAGTTCTAGGGGATTTGACTTCCTTCTAACCCCCTCAGGCTCCTGTATACGCATGGTACACATGTACACTATTTCAAATGTTAACATTTAGGCACACACACACACACACACACACACACACACACACACACACACAAAATAAAACAGATATTTTTAAAATTAATAAAATACATTTTTCCAGAAGGCACAAGAGGGTGAAGATGAGTACATGCAAGTAGGTAAATGAGTTCCTTTCAATTAGAGAATTCTCTTTAACAATACAATTAAATGAATAGACAAAATGCAGATCCTCTCTCTTCTATTTCTACTTGCATCTTTAAAATTTCTACCTGTAAATATTGCAACTCATGAGTCTTTTAAAAGTTTTTTTTGTTTTGTTTTGTTCTTAAGATGTCAAAGTCCCTATGTTTAAACTCAGGAGTTGCCTTGCTTTTGCTAATAAAGTTTTATAGGAACACAGGCCTCATTTGTTTATATATTAATTACATGGTGTTGTTCTGCACCACTGTGCAGTTGAGCAGCAACAGCAAATGTAATGTCCTTCTGAAAATCTAAAATGGCTACTGTGTGATCTTTCACAGATAAGAAATGACTTCCAGTTTTAACACTCTCTTCTTGAGACATTTGGCCTTTGAGAAGGTAGGTAGCCTTGATGCCTGGTTAGAATACTGCATGAAGCTGGCAACCCACATCTGATTAAAAAAAAATCTGCACCATGGATTGATTATTTCATTATGACTGAGCAACAGATCAACCTTTTTATGATTATACCAAGATCTCCACCCTTCATAAAATCAGAAAGAAACACTATTTATTTTGAAGGACTCCCAAAACAGAGGGTTTCAGAGAAATTATTTTTTAACTTTCATTTTTTATTTAAATTCTCTTAAAACTTTGAAAATCATAAATAAAATGCTAAATATAAAAGTACAAAAAGAATGCCAATATATTATGCTGAAAGACTGTAATGGAATTTAAAGAATGAGAAATCTTCAGAGATTGAACAGAATCATTGGAGATAAAAAAAAGCTATTAATAATCAGATCACCAGCAAAAACCAAAAACACAGTGCACACACTGTTATTATAATATATAGAAATGCACTCATATATATATATATGCATATGTGCATGCTATGTGAGAAATGCAGAGGACACACACACACATAATATATATATATATATATATATATATATATATATATATATATATATATATATAGAGAGAGAGAGAGAGAGAGAGAGAGAGAGAACTGGAAGGTAGATTAAATAAACATAAGCTATAATAAATATTACCTACAAAATATCTTTAGGTCTTTGATCCTAAAAGTAAAGTTACTGTTTATTTTCTCCCAACACAAGAGTATGTTGATGAAAACTCTTTGAGAACTTGTTTTCAGAAGAAATAGCCAGACACAGAACAACTAACATATCATTGATGAGGTGGGCTGCTGTGTACATGAGTTTGCCAATATCGTGATACATGGCAATTCTCAGTGCCTACATGCATAGAAGCCAAGAGTTTTGAAAAATGAAAGTGCTTTACTGCAGGCTGTCCCATGGGGAGACAAGAGCAAACTCAAATATGTCTCATGTGTGGAAACAAATGAAAGGATGTAGGGGGCTTGCAGTAAAGATAAGTCCATTGAATTGGGGATTTTCCAGTCATAGAGCTGGTTTTCAGTGGTAAATTTCCAGTCTTCATCATTCCAGTCACTTCTGCAGCTTTTGGCCACATCCTTTATTTCTGATTTAGCTCTGCCAGCCTGATGTTTGCTTTTCAGGTTCTGTTTTTTGGGATTATTTTGTTCCTTCTTCAGATTCTCTTCATCCATGGAGATTCTTACTGCAAGGCCTCAAGATCTATTTTAGGTCATGTCCTAGGGTTCTGGTCCTGTCTTGAAAAGTGGTTTGCACAGAATTGTAGAACAGAGAAGTTGCATATTTCAGAAGCACACAGGTGGAGTGATTATAGAACATAAAAGTCTCCATCTAAAACCATACACGAGGGAGATGCTAGCTGAAATGATAGTCAAATGTCATGAAGTTCTGAGTTTCAAAAATGACTTTTACCTAAGCCTTTCTAGAGAAAGCCTTCAGATAGTCTCAAGAATTATTCTGGAGCAAGGGTTCTCAACCTCCCCAATTCTGTAGCCCTTTAATATAGTTCCTCATGTTTTCATGAACCCCCCAACCATAAAATTATTTTCATTGCTACTTCATGAATGTATTTTTCTGCTGTTAGGAATCATAATGCAAATATCTATGTTTTTTGATGGGTTAGGATTAGGCGACCCCTGTGAAAAGGGTTGCTTGACCACAAAAAATGTGGTGACCCACAGGCTGAGAACCACTGTTCAAAAGCAAAGGCGGAAACACCTGTCTTTCCTTATTTCTGGACTGTATTGGTGAAAAACAAAGCTCAAAGTTTCTCTTTATTTTTCCTCCTCTAAACAGGGCTGAGAACAGGTGCAGAGGGAATTAGGTGAGAGAAATCTGGGTTCATCTTTCTGATTTAGGTGAAGAAAGTAGAACTAGATGCACATGGAGAGAAAGAAAGAGGCTCCATGTGAAAAGGCAAAGCCCTTGAGGTAAAACTTCCTTTCATTTGGTTATTTATGGATTGGAGCTGGAGCTAGGGGACTCCTGTGTGAATGCACTACTGAGATGTGGTGCCCTCTGGGAAAGTGTGGTTATGGTCACGTGACATAGGGCTAATTGGGTCAAGTCAGAATGTGCATACTACTTCAATACTAATCTCACCAGAAGCTTTGGAGCATGTATTGTAGCATAGTATCTCTCTTCTTGGGGTAGTTGGTTTGTTTGTACTTGGTCCTTAGTGTGTCATAGCTTGGAATCATTGTCTGCACACCATTCCTGGGGCAAAAGAATTACCCTTTTACCCACTCACTTGAAGTATTAGTTGACAATATGTGAAGTGATCCCAGATGACAAAGGTCATTGTAGAAGAGGTCTATTCTGAGCCATCAGAAATCACAGCAGGTGGAGGATGGGTAAAGAACCCAGGTAAAGGGCACCAAGAACTTCTAATACGTGTACCAAGGTTTGATCATGTAGAAGGATTAGCTACTTGTGTTGGATGGATTCTTGGTAAGGGATGGATTCAAGAAGAATCTTCCTCCATTTCACATATTCATCTCACACATATTCCCTTTGCTCACCTATCAATATGGATAGAATGCTCACATTATAACAATTACATGGAATGTTCTTCTATATAGTGAGAACAAATATTACCCATTTAAAGCCAATGGCAAGTATCGCAATCACTACTTAGATATAGCACTTAGAAATATTTTGTCTGGCATAGAACTGTATTATTTTCTTATTACAAAAACAAGAAAAAATATTTGCCTACAAGTGTTTTAGAGAAAGTTCTACACTTCTTTTATTTGTTTATCATACTTTAGAAAGTAAGTGTTAGGTGATGAGATGTCCTCATGGCTAAAGAACATTTTTACAAAGTCTTAAAATCTGACTTTAGTTCCAGGACCTACATGTTGGGAGGAGAGAAACACTCTTTAAGTTGTCCTTTCGTAGCTACATGTTCACTGTGGCATGTGCATGTGTACTCACACATCAATTGGTAATTAAGTGTATCTCTTTAAAAAGTTAGTTTGATTTTTTTTACTTGTAATATGTTAGTGAGATTCTCTATTCAAGAGACAAACTACATCTACAGCTACATTCTTGCATTTTATTAATACTAAGATGTGTGTTTTCTCCCCTTTAGTATAGCTCAAACTGGGATCCATTTTGCTTCTAACAATATCTTTGGGTCAGGTAAAAATCAGGACCTAACAACCTTGCCCTGTTCCATGTCCAGGTGTTATCTCTGTTTTGTTTAATTGCCATCAGTAACTGGACATTGAAATGAAAACAGAAGGGACAAGAATGGGGCTTTGGGGTATAAACTTATTATTAATGAAGCAAATACTTGATTTTGGAGGAATAATGAAATTGTTCTCATGCAGAGGAACACCAGGTTTTCTAAAAAGGAAGACGTTCACAAGCACAGTAGTTAAATTTTATTACAAAGGCACAAGCAAAACATTGTGTCCCCAGACAACTAACGCAACCGAACTCAGAAGACATGATCACATCCTTGGAATATGTGAAACAGTTAAAGCCACAAGAATCTAATGTGACTGATTTAGGCATTGCTTGGGACTAGCATAAAATAATGGTGTCATGGCTTAAAGCAACATTTTTAAAACATTTTTTTTTATCAATACATGTACACTTTACAATAAATAAAGTCTAACATTTCATGAAATATGATACTAGACAATAGCATATTTCTTCTATGGAGAAATTATATTGGAAAACACTTGATAAATCAAGAAATGCAGACAATTAAGCCACCAGGGACATCTTTGATGTCAACATAATTAAGCCCCTTAGGGTGCTGCAGGAAAAGAAAGTGAAGGTCAGTGGAGTCTGGGAGCATCTTGAGAACAGACTAGACTTGAAATAACTTCAAGGGGAAAATAAGAAAGCAGGGACCTAGTTTTAGATTGGATTTTGTCAAGAAATTGGGATGCATTTATCTAGGAGTTAGAATGATTAACCTGAACTAGGCCACAGTTGGAAAAGAACAATGACTCACAGGAGTGAAGGGAGGGCTGCTTTAGTCATTGTCATTGTACTTAGGCATTATCGTGGCACTTAGTCATCGTCATGGTGCTGTAACGGCCTGGGTTCTGTCTGATTCTCGATGCAATGGTGATGTGATCTCTTCGGACCATTATTTACTCTCAGGTGGGAACGTCAAGGCCAGTTGCTGTGCTTGTGCACAATTCACTGAACTTGAAGTTTAAAGTTAAAATCCCGAGTTGTGTCTTAGTGTGTGGGAATTTGTTCAGTTTTTATAACCTCTCTGAACTCCAGTTTCCTTGACTATAAAACAGATCTAGTAACACATACTTAAAATGATGGGTGAGAACATAAAGCTGGAATTAAGAACGCAACTGACAATGTCAAGCAGCCAGAAACATGTTGATTCCCTTCTTTGACAGGGTCCAATCTGCTGAAGGATCCTGGGCCTTGATCAGGGGTGAAGAGGGGAACTGGATGTGTGGGAATCCAAGTGATTTGTGATCCTAGATGTTTCTGTGATAGCCAAGCAAATTCCCAAGCAGAATAGTTATGAGGATTCACACAGCTGGGTTCGGGAGTCTCCAGATACATCTGAGGTCCTGCTCTTCCCAAAGCAGATTGTGAGCCAAACATTCCTGGCAAGTCATTTATTACAGAAGACTTCCCTGGAGAGATCTGTAAAGGATTGTGGGAATTAGTCAGGGAGGGGAAGAAACCAAGCATGGGTGTGATTTTGAGTGAAGTCTCAACCTCAGCTTGATCCCACTAGGTCTCTGCAGTATAAATTATATGTCAGTTTGTGTGTCCCAAAGGCAAAGGAGACAGGCATATGCAGTCCTGTACTAATTGGTTATCACCTATGAGCTCCTGTGGGACAAAACTCTGGGTATCTGTAATGCCTGTGGGGGAAGGAGGTAGCCTTTAGTAATAAAGGATGCAGGAGCTGGAAAATGGGAACACAATGTCAAAAAGAGAGATATGTGGGTACCTTGACCAGTGCCTGCCTGTCCTGTGGAAACATCTTCAAACAGGCTGTAGTGAAATTATTCATGGATATTTTCTCTAGCCCACTAGGTTGGTGGGTCACCTATTACTAGGCTCCCTTAGAGAAGTGACTCTTAGAATCTGTCACTTCTGGTGTATAGCACTAATCGAAAGGCTAGCATTTCAAAGAAATATGTCAGAGATAATATTTAAAAGATGTCATTCTGCCTGGCTTGTCAGTGGAGTGTGACATGACTACAGGAGCCCTGTTAGAAGTAATGAGGTGAGCTCAGATTGCTTCATTCTGCAGAGCAAGGCTCAAGGATTGAGCTAATATTATTACTGACCATAAATGTTGTTAGGGGGATGTGGAGAGGATGTTAATGCCACTAAGCATTACAATCAAATCTCAATAATGACCAGTGAAGCAGCCTAATAAATTGTAGTTTATGTGTGCCATGCATATTCATTCTGTCAGAAATCTTAACTTCCTGGCTGCTAGAATTTCAAGGGCTCATGCTCCAAGCACTGGGCTTACAGCCACATGTGGGAAAGAAGATGAAGAACAACAAAATGTTGGTTATCCTGATAGAATTATCAGAAGTCTTATGCATGAAGCAACTTTTCTTCCTGCTTTTCCACTAATGAAAAGAAGAAAATAGAGTAAAGATGCAGATTTACTACTGGGTAAGAAATTCTGGAGTGTGGACTGAATGTGAATGAAGCATTTCTCCCCTGAATCAGTCCTGAGAGGGAAACCAGACTGGCTTCCTCTGTTGCCTGTCATGCACCACGGAACAGCAGGTCTCCTAGTCTCGTTTTTTTTTCTGGCTTGCAGGGCTTGCCAGGCACATTTTGGAAAAAAATGAGAAGTTCTTGTCACTAAGAAAGAGGATGCCATGTGTGTGCACTTGTTAAAAATAAATCTGCTCTCACCAAATCTCATCCAGGAAAATCTAAGGAAAACCCTTCAAGAGAAATACTCTCTTAACATCAGTGATTTTCATGTTCTGAGGATCTCCCAAAAGCCATCATTTCTTTTGAATTGACATGTGATTTTTGAGGATTTTAGCTCTCTTTAGAGCTGTCCATTTTAGTGGGTCTCTCTCCTTTCTAAGGGGTTTAAGACACTAGGTGTCAGCATCCACTAGATGCAATTTATTCCTCCCTGGCTCCCTTTGCCCAAGAAGCTGCTGCCCCCTGGAGCCACACAGAGGAACCACTTCTACCCTACCATCCATCCTACTCCCAGATAAAAACAAACAAGAAATCCTCTGAGGCTTTTCTTTGGGTACTATTAGATTCTTTGCATAATAATGCTATGACATCCACCTACCTATTCAGGTTCAATTTTTATTCCCAAGAGAATACAAGTTTATATGGAGAACCTGATTTACAACAGTCACTGAGAGGGGCAGTATCTCCTCAAGTGTTCCTATTTCCACCAATAAAGTCTTGAAGTTCAAGGCCAAACATGCTGCTTATAGCTTTGGCTCCTCTGGGCATTAAGGTCTGGATTTAGAAGAGAGTAGGATTGCAGACCTACCAGCAGATTTGTACCATATCAGGAGTCTCACACAGAAGCCAGCACAAGCTAAGAGGAGCCCATAATCTCTGTGAGCAAATTTGAAGCTGAAGTGTGTGGAAACTCTTCTAGAACTGTGCTTTCATTTCCTTTATTTCCTCACCTTTTTAGCCTTATGTTCAAGCCTCTCAAATCCCAGGAATGCACTAATTGTCTGGACTCCTGTTGCAGAGGCTGAGCCGCCATCTCCCCCTGTCAGAGCGGCTCAGCTCCACATTCTTTCCTCTGTCTCACTGACAGGTAGGGCTCCTGTGGTTCATTAGGCAGCTACTGGTCCCATTCAATACCTCCAAATGTTCTGGGGTTATTTATATTAAAAATGTAAAGAAGGAAAGGAAAATAGCCCTAGATAAATCAGATACATGACTTCATTATTTCTCTTAAAATTATGGATGAGAAGCATAACTTATTGTTTGAGTAATTCACTACTGGTATTCCAGAGTTTTCTGGAAATCAACAACAAGCAATAGTGGAACATTATGATGAGAGTTTATTATTTTTCTGCTTGCTCTCCTTCCCTACTCCCTTTCCACTTCTTTGGCCCTCACTTCCAAAGATATTGAAGATTAGAATTCAAAAGTCCCACATTACTAGAATAAGTGGGTTGACATCAGGAACCCTAAGGAACATAACATGAATGCTGTGTACTGATGTGGCTCAGTTCTTCTGTTGACTCCGATATCAGCCTGTGAGTAGAGGGGAAGCAGAATTCACTAAGGATCTCTGAGAAAAGAATCAGAAATCGTATCTACGTATGGAATTTAAAATGGCTGTTTTTGACCTTTGCCATATTCCTCACTAAAACTTAACTTCATAGACAATAAAACTGAGCCTTAAACATTTTTAAATTTTAGCTGGATGTGGTGGTTCAGGCCTTTAATCCCTACATCCCAACACTCAGGAGGCAAAGGCAGGCAGTAGTGAATTCCAGGCCAGCCAGGGTTACACAGCAGGTCCTGTCTCAAAAACAAAATAATAAGCCAAAACAATAGCAGAAATTAAAGAACTTCATTTTCTAACTTTGTTGAGGCAGGTCTAAGGCCCTTATTTTATTTGAAGTGTATGAGTGTTTTGCTTTCATGTACATATATGCAATACATGCATGCCTGGTAGCCACAGAGGCCAGAAAATGTTGTCTGGGCCCTGAAACTGAAGTTATGAACGGTTGTAAACTCCCATGTCTGTGCTAGGATTATAACCGGGGTCCTCTATAAGAGTCACAAGTTCTCTAATGTGCTCAGCTGTCCCTCTATTGCCCCTAGCACTATGTACATTTTTGACATTATAATATAATTACATCATTTACTTCTTCTCTTTCCTTTTCCTAAACCCTTTCATATACTTCTTTGTGCCCTTTCAAATTCACAGACTCCTTTTTAATTAATTGTTTTTACATATGTGTAGGTATAGACACATATGTTTCTAAATACATAAATATAACCTGTCAAGTCTGTATAATGTTACTTACATGCATGTTTTCAAGGAGTTTTCTGGGAGATTGTCTCCTAGCAATGTCAGAAGCAACATCTGTAAAGTTATCCCAACATGACTGCCTCTCAGGAACTGAACAAGGACTACAACACTAGACGTGCTAAAGCAGATGGGGAATGCCCCGAAGGTCTCAGCCCTGCACAGAGAGCCATGGGCAATGAAGACATGCTGGAAGCAGGATAAAGAGTCTTCCCCAGGGAAGAGCACATCAACTTGTTATCCAATATCTAATGCTATTTTTTAAAGGAGAGTTGATGCAGAAAACAATGTGTTTTCTGAGAATAAGACAAGAGATTACAGAAGAGAAGACTGAAGAGGAAACTCAGAGCCATTTGCAGAGATGCCATCCATGGTTGTACTTGAAATCTGCCTTGTGAGTGAGGGAGTACAAAAGTCTCCATGTGAAAGGTTCAGTTTTGAAATCAGACAATTGGAGTTTAAACCCAAAACCTCAATTTTCTATGTGAAAGGCTTTCCCATATTACCTAGAGATATAATGAATATCACAATCTTGAATGCTGAACATCCAAAAAATCAAAACATTAAAGTATGAAATCTCTAAAGTAAAAAAAAAAATCATCAAAGACCCAAATCCTAAGTATATAATTCAGAAAAATAATTTAAAATTCTTTAATAACAATTCATTTACATTTCAAAGGAACATAATTTAAAGAACATAGATATATAGTATGATACTTCCTGGGGCATTTTACACAACCAACATACAATAAAAACAAACATTCTGCAAGCAAGTATGCATGCTCACGACACTAGCTTGTGGATAGTGCCATGAGAAGATGTACTGTGTTCATAAAGAAATAGGACATAAACAAAATTCATGAGTGCTTGTCACTGCCTGGAAACTGAGGATGCCCAGTTTCATCACTGCAGTGTACATACCTATACCATGATGGATAAGTTACATGTTTTGACAAGATGAGTTAAAACCTGTAATGTTCACCGTTGTGTAGTCAGCACCCATCGAGCTGAGATCTCAAGTTGCTTCATCTTTTGCAAATGTACAAGTAGAAAAAATATATGACTCCATTTAGTAGAAAATTTTCAGCTTTCATAGATACCCAAATGAGGCCTGCACACAAAGCTGCTATTGTATTTCATTTTTATTTTATGGAGTCAAATACTCAGAATACTGTATTGAACATCCCTAAAAGTCCTTATATAATTCATTGCATAATTAGGAATGACTCCAATATGGAAAATGATTCAATGATAAATATATAACATAATGACTTACATAATAACTGCTAACAATTTAGAACTCAAAGAAAAAACTAAACAATCAACAACAAAAATAATTAAATGCATGAAAAGTTAATGGCCCTCAGATCATAGACCTTGTTGTGCATTGTACAGTGGTTCTCAGAAGATTCACTGACTTTCATGAACATCTATATTTTCAAGTCTTGCATATCAGTGGCTAACTGCTTTTTTAATGCATATCTCTTCTTTGGCAAATTTATTTATACTCATTTTCTTCCCATGAGCATTGAATTGGTATCACCTATTAAGTCTTCCCACCTTCTGTGCCTGCTTCAGGATTGTTGGGCTACACAGAAGTCCATTCCCTGTGCACTCATGCACAGACAACAAATTTGGTGGAAACAGTACTAAAATTCAATCACCTATACTGTTACATAAGTGTCTTTTAATGCTACTAGGCATATATTTCTGTGGCTTAAATCTATTAAGAGCTCCTGGAATTTCATCAGAGGAAAAGAATGACAGTGGAGGCAAATGACATTTTAAAACTTAAGTTTTTGTGTGTTCTATGTTGTGTGGCCAATAGGTTCAGTTTAAATTTTTTGGTAAATGAACAGAAAAAAACAAACTTCATTGACAATACTCTGAAATTCGGTTTCAGATGCCTAATTGCATCTAACTCGGAATCTATTGTTATGACCTGCAGATTTAATTAAAATCCATTTTCTTCTGTAAACTCCACACTCTTCCAATATATATTTTTAGAGGATGTTGCATTTTTCAGCCACTACTACAAAAAAAAATGTGTTCTAGAATATTCAGGTCTAATGGAATTGTCTAAGTTTCATTTCCTGTTGCTGTGATAAAAAATAACCCAATAAAAGCTACTAATAGAGAGTTTATTTTAACTCTCAGAGCCTGGTAACATATCACAACAGAGAAGTGAAGGCCACAGGAACTTGAAGCAGCTAGTCACATCTATGTTCAAGAACAGAGCAAGAATGAACACGTGCATATTTGCATTCAGCTCACGTTCCCCACTCCCATGGTTTAGGATCACCCGATCACCTACCTGTCCAGTGAATGGTGCCACTCACAGTAATCAAGTGTTTCTGCCTCAATTACCCTGAGTAAGCCAACCACCCTACCGCCATCACCACAGACAGGCCTCTAGGCTAATCCCTCATTAATAATCTCTACTGGAGTGATTCTAGATTGTGTCAGGATAATAAATAAAACTAATCACTGCAGTCATGAATTTATGGATCAGTTAAAAACAGTGGCGAAATTTGTGAAAGCGTCAAAGTGTTGTCTATTAGCCAAAGTGATGCATAAATTAATTTTTTGTATCAGATTTAATGGTAAAATTATGGAATCTGTCTTTTTCAATAGTCAAATCTCTAACCAAGAATAATTCCCCATTTAAGGTATTTTATAACAGCAAGGGAAATTCTGTATCATTAATATCTTTCGATCAAAGTTTGTGAGATCTTGAAATTCTTTTAATCGCAGAGTAATAAAGTTTTCCTAGTGTTCTATGTAAAGGGGGGGGGGGAATAACATACAAGGGAAGACATTGGCAACTGTTACAGGTGATCAAACTCGCATCAGTCCTTTCCCCAGAATTTGGCTTTCTACTGTTCACATGGAGCCTCCCTCAAAACCCAATGGGACCTGGAATGCCTGAGATTTTGACTTTCTGTAGTTTAACATTAAGTGTGCAAGTTTTCTCCAAAATAGTCAGACTTTCCTTTGGGAGGCCTCTAGCTCCCCAGTAATGACACAGAGACTTAATATTAATTATGAAAGTTCATCCTTAGCTTTGGCTTCTTACCAACTAGCTCTTATAACTTGAATTATAAGATTTCATATTTTTTAATTTCTAATTTGCCACATGGCTCTGTTACCTCTCCTCTGTACTATATGTCTGACTTCTTCTGTGTCTCTGTCTCTCTACTTCCCAGAGTCCTCTCTCTTCCTGGAAGTCTTACCTATTCTCTTCTGACTAGCTATTGGCCATTTAGCTCCTTATTAAACCAATCCCAGCAACACATCTTCACACAGTATACAAATATCCTACAACATTTCCTTTTATCAATCAAAAAGGAAAGGCTTTAATTCTAACAGTAAAACTATATACAATAAACTATTTTATTTATTTTAACTATTTTTATGACTGTCTATACTCATTTTTTCCTTTCTTCAGCATCTAAGCACTTTTTAAAGCATACTGTACTTTTTTTTTTTTGAGGTTTTCTGTGTTTGGATATGGCTTTACTAAGTGCCTGCAGCATTCTCTGACTGGGTGAACCAAACCTTAGCCTGCTAGGCTCTCTACCACTTGGCTAGCTTAGCACATCACCTGCCAGCTGACTCCACCCACTTCTGGTCAGTGACAGTGAAGCCTCATGCTTGTGGACACAGGTCTGGAGTTGGTCTATCCACCCCAGTTCTGAGAAGTTTCTGGCTCCATGGTGCTGCAGGCATAGCTAGGCAGGAGGGAATAGATGGGATTTCTGGGAAGAAAAAGAAATCTGGGAAGAAGAGAGGTGGGGAGATGCCAGCAAGACATAGAACAAGTCATATATACAGTATTAAGGAGAGGCAACCAAGCCACATGATGGAACATAGATTAATAAAAGCAGGTTAATTTAAGTTATAACAGCTAGGGACAAACCTAAGCTAATAGTCAAGCTTTCATAACCAATAATAAGTTAAAGTCATTATTTGTGGATTGGTTGTCTAAGAAAATCCAACTACAACTGGGCAATTTAATCATTTGAGATTGTAATATTTAGAGACTTTAGGAATTTTGGACCATTAAGATTTCAACATTCTGGATGATGGTATCTGCAACTGTACCTTTTAGGATCATAATAACATTGGTACTCAAAGGACTTCAAGTTAATTCTGTGCTCACTGTATTCCTGTTATTCGTTCATACACATCATGGTGAAGATTAAACACAAAGCACCTGTTACTACCTGCTAACCCATTGACCTACTTGGGGAAAATTAATGCTTTTATTGAAAAGAACAAGAAAAGTTATACTGTTGGGTTTTCTTTCTCCTTTGCTGATCTGTACTAGTCAGATACACTCAGATTAGTGACTAATTGAATAACTGGCAACCAGAGACAAGCTAAGTTAACATATAAAGCTAATTTTTATAGTCCTTTTCTTGCCAGCCTGGTAGATGCAATACGTCCTTAAAAGTATGTAATATCCAAAGAAAGACAATAACAAAGTTATAGTTCTCACAAACTACAGTTATCTTACTTGCAGTGGAAACTGCTCAGTTTCTCCACAAAGGGTCCAGAAAGTCCTTGGGTGATGTACACTGTTGCTTCTCGATAGATGGAAACTTAAATATAGAGTTCTAGGGCTAATTATAGTGCATCCTATGTGCTATGACAAGAGAGCAAAGAGGAGAGAAAAAAAGATTCTTGCTCTCCCGGAGATATGGCTCAGTCAATACAATGCTTGCTGTGCAAGGATAAAGATCTGACAGTGCATCTCTAGCATCCACCCAAGAAGCTGGGTACAGTAGCATACCTACAGTCCTAGTAGGAGAGGTGAAGATGTGAGGATCTTAAAGGTTTGGAGGCAGGAGTCTAAATGAGCCACAGGTTCAGTGACAGACTCTATCTCAAAAAATAATGTAGAAAAGAATTGAGGAAGACAACTGATTTTGGCCTGTGGCACACAAATATATTCATGTACACACATAAAAAAATTTGCTCTCTACATACATACATAAAGATACATCTAACAAAATAACTACTAAGATCTTACTTTCTACATTTGATTAAGACTTAATCAGTGCTTCTCAACCTTCCTAATGCTGCAACCTTTTAATACAGTTCCTCATGTTGTGTTGACCCCAACCGTAACATTATTTTTATTGCTACTTCATTATTATAATTTTGCTGCTGTTATGAATTGCAATGTAAATATTTGGGAGCTAGAGATTTATCAAAGGAGTCACACCCATGGGTGAAGAACCACTGTTCAATCACATAGCTAGAATTTCTATGTACTCTTTTCTATTTACCATATTTTGTTTGCCATTAATAGGCACGTCACCTAGTCATGGTCCTTTGCCCTAAGCAAGCTGCTTGCCTGGTCATAGTCTTTTGTCTGGGGGACTGACCCAAATGTTGATTCCTGAAGATGTTAGCAATTAGCAGTCTTGAATTAACTATGCTGTTAACAGTTTTCTTCTGATTTAATCTCAGCTGTAAGATCCCTAAGAACTCTCCTGCCTATGCATGAGAAATACTGTTTCTCACTTCCTTGTGTTTCAGTAAGCCAAACTCCCCATGATAATCAATGGTAATCACCTAATCAGCACAATCATCCTCTCCTTTATGTTGACTCAGACACAGATGGAATCCAAAGTGGCCAGTTCTGACATCTACTTCAGTGGAATCATGTTGGGTCTCCTGATAGAAGAATTTCTCCCTTTTGAAAGAAGACCTCTAGATCAGGATAGCATAAAGCTAAAGACATAAGAAGGAACACTTTTGCCAGTGGGACATAAGTAGTAATAGTGAGCTGTGCTGATTCCATTTATATTTCTTGATTCTTGGACTTTTGAATGCTTGCCAACAGAGAATCACATCCTGTAGTAGATGATTGTTTAGACATCTATAAAGATCTGCAAAGTGCTGCTGCTGGCTGGGATTGTATCCAGACTTTCAATAGGCCATGAACTGCTCATCCAGTTCTCTAGGTCTGTATTTTAGGTTGTCAGAACATCATTGTCCATAGCCATAAATTCTCAGCTAGTTGGAGGTCTTCTATCCTATTGTGTAGGTGTCATCTCTTTAATCTTCCTGAGCTCAAAGTCCCCATGAAGCTGATTGCTTCTATCTTCTCTTCCTTCTTCATGTCAGACTTTCCTCCTCCTTGTTTCTTTCTCCATGGAAGCAGCAGGAATTAAAGCATTCTTAATTTTTCTTTTTATATTTCTCAAGTTTCTGGACTCAAAGAGCAAGGGGGAAGAGAAGATACTGGAAGAAGTCAATAATTGATATTAAATTCATCAGTAGTTATTTCTAGGTTAGACTATGCTCGGGTTTTGGGCACATAGAATGCCTTAACACAGGCTTTGAGGTATAGTCCTCATTAGGGGCATATACAGAAAGCATCTCAAAATAGTAATTTTTGAACATTTACTTTTTATCATTTCCTTTGTGTTGTGACCTCTTACCTTCTCAGTTAGAAGCATGTACATTGCTTTGGGATAAGCAGATCATTAGAGAGAAAATGAAAAGAAGAAGCAGCCAATCCACGGCTTTCTGACTTCCCAAACAGCCTTTTGAGAGTCAAAAGGAATGGCTTGTGAGAGAGGGAGAGCAGTGAATAATCCACCATCATAGAATTAGAAAAAGATCAGAGCATCTTAAGGTCAATATGGCATCTGCTTTAACCACATAGTGAGCAAGAAAAAAAAATCAAATGACGTGTTTGGAATCAAAAGACAATCATCTCTACAGACAAGAAACAATATAGAAAAACACAACAGCAAATAGACTAGAAGGTGAGACTTTCTTTTTTCTTGGAGACTGGAGTAGGCAGTAGCTTCAAAGTTTGGTCACTTCAGGTGAGAGGACAGAATCTTCCACAGGGCGTTCTAGGAGCTACCTGTACATGTAAAGGAAATTAGTCTGTCTTTCTCTTCTTGGAGATAGGATTCTGGGTGGGTGGAAACTTTAGAAAGTGGATATGTCGACAAATGGACACATGTGAATGTTTTGAAATTGCAGCCACTGGCCTGCTGACCTGAGCATAGAGGCTCTGTGTTCTCAACCTGGCAGATGCTGAGAGAACCTAGCTCCAGATTAAGTGAACTCACTTAGGGAGGCCAAAAACAAGAAGGCAGGCAACAGACTTAATTACAAGGTCATTTCCCGCAAAAATAGATAGGAAATTTTTACCAAATAACTGTAAAACAGAGAAAGAATAACAGCAATAAAAAGCTGTCATTTAAAAGCAAAAATGAGGTATCAGACACAAGTCCCACCAGACTCAGAAGATGGAAATGGTGTACCCTTGTCTATTAAAATACAGAAAACCACAACCAACCAATATGCAGACTAGAACCAAGTCCCAAGGGATATATCTCCAAAGCACTCCCGCGTCTAAGAATCAGGGAACACTGTCTAAGAGCAGGAAGAAAGACTGTAGGAACCAGCAGCTCAGCATGTTTGTTGTGAGACTGACTCCTAGAAATTTCCGAATCTATGTTCATAAAGTCTCACCAACATGACTGGCCAAACATGGGCTGAACAAAGACAACACCCATGAGTCTGCCAACGTTGATGGGGAAAAGAACAAGAGGCTTCAACCCTACACAAATAACTATAGGCAATTAAGGAATGTTGAGATCTTCCCCAGGGAAGATTATGACACCAATTGTTTATCCATTAAAAAATGGTCAGCCCTGCAAACATGCAAACATACATGCAATAATATTGTACAGACAGAACAGGTTATATTTAGGAATATATATGTATATTCATACACATATACCACATATAGAAAAAAATATTTATATATATAAGAATTAACAAAAAAGATGATATGAATTTGAAAGACAGCAAGGATGGGTATGTAGGAGGATTTGGATGCAAGAAAGGCAAGGGAGAAATGTAATTATATTATATTCTTAAAATTTTAAAAAATGAAAAAAATGGGATTTAAATGGGCTTCTTCCTTATAGTAAAAAGAGCACCAAAATCAACCAACCAACCAAACAAAAAGCCCACCACATCATCACATAAGCAGATTAAAATAAACATGAAAAACCAGATAAATACCAAGTTAAAACTGATATCCAGCTAATATATAGCAAAATAATATTTAAGTAAGCATTACTAGAATAATAATAGACACTGTGATTATGGAAAAACGTGCATGACAAAGGATATTATTTCAGTCATGAAGTTGTGAACAGTCAAAAACACAGATAAGTATCTAATAAGAGCCTGCAGAAATAAAAGAATGACTAGGAAGTCTGAAAATACTGGAGATTTGTAAGAGAACTCTTACAAACAAGTGAATTAAAAAATAGCAACAAGAAAAACTAAGTGAGTGAAATAACAACTTAAAACAATGATTATTAAATTTAACTCACTTTTGGTACTGTGATTTCTGATGTATTTACTTCATTTGGTTTATTTTTCTTTTTAAATATTCTATGTATAATTTTCAGGGATAAAGCATAAGCAGACAATGAATTATTTAAAACATTGGGAATTATAATTACTGAATACATCACAATAAAATTTATAAGACTACTTCAGGTAAAGCCAAGTTAGAAGAATGTTGCCTGGATTGATGGCAGAGATGTAGAATAAGGAGTAAGTCTAGAGCAGGCTGGATGACAATTTTGGCCAAAGGGAGCCATAAGAAATGTAAGAAGTCAGGAGAGAACTACTTTCTGTTGGAGGCCAGCACCGAAAAATGTATATATGGAGAGAAAAAAAAAAAGAAAAAGAGCTATCATCTATGTTCACATGTGTGTCTCCTAGGGTGGAGTCAGGACAATTCTCATCTCCCACAGTTGATACTGGAACTACCATTGGATGTCCTTGCAACAGTTAACGAAATACTGGCAGTAGACTTGACTTGTGCTGTGGGACTTTGCCTGGCTTATTCTGTATTGGCTGAAATGGACAATCACCTCCAATGGTAATAATATATAGCATTTACAGTACAGTCACTTAAACACTTGAGCCTTAAAATAGAGTGAAGTTCTTAATTGCCAGAAGTACAGTCCTGGTGTAGAGGTCAATCCTAGAAGTCAGGAGGTGCAATTGCCCTCATTTAAAGGAAGTTGGGGATAATAGTCTATGTTCAGGATGCTATTCTTTGGTGGAAATAGTTTTCTTTCTAAAACTGAAGTGAATAAAAATGGGTAAAATGTGGGATTTTTTAAATCTTTTTGGCAAAAAAAAACAGCTTTTATATGCGAGTCTGTAGAGCATACAAATTATTTAAAGAATATGGGAGGACTGCATAGATTTCATATGAATACTATGCCATCTTACATAAGGACCATGAGTTCTTTCTTAGTTTGATACTCACAAGAAGTCCAAGATTGAATCTCTGTTGACATTGGAGTATGTTTTACATTGTATGTGAGTGATGGATGTGCATGTGAGGCATGCACATGAAGGTATGGGTACCGGTACCTATTTTGAAACACGGTCTCTCACTAAACCAGAAGGTCCCAATTTCACCCCTAGGTGAGGCTTGTTAAGATGACTATGTGTGAATACAAACTCTGAAGTATTTAAAGAGAGAAACTTAGCTTATTTCTATAAATGAGACAATAACATGGAAGTATGATGAGTTCAAGAAAGAATTGTCTTTGATCTGCTTCTGAAGAGAACTCAACAAAGTGAATTGCGTGAGAAGAGGGCAGGAGCTTTCCACACTGAGGACAGCATTCTCCAGGTTGGCAGAATCTTCTCTGCAGTAGTTTATACAGAGGAAAGAGTTTATACCATCCTTATGATGGTAGCCTCAAAATTTCTACTTAAAATCTTTAGATGTTTCTCAGGGTGGTTCTGATACAGAAATTTCATCTAAGCAATCAATTGTCAGACTAACTTATTTTTCTTTCATATAACTTTAGATGTTAATGTTATGCCTCTAGAATGCTTGATAGTCTCCTGTTGTTTTTTTAATTTAAGATAATTATTTTGTGTGCTGAACTCATATCTAATCTTATTTGCAAAGTAAAGCATGTATCTTTGGCTGTTCTCATATTTGTCTGATTTCATATCAACTGCTTATGAGTTGATGATTTTCTTTTCTCTCACTTATTTTATAGAAATCCAGATTATTCACATTTCAACAGTTCCATTGTGGCTCTAAAATTACATTGTACCCTCTTCAATTAACTTCATCTTGATTTTCTTTCTCTCCAAATTTTGGAAGAAAATCGCAAGCTTTTGAGTCAGGACTCCGGCACTATTTTATGAGACAACTGCTTCCTCCCCTATAGGAATGTCTGAGCCTACATAGAGCAAATGGCCTCCAAAGTCCTCTTCATACTATTTGTCTTATGGTACAGCTATCACTTATTAAAGGATAAATGAATCTGGCCCAGTATGTTCTCTCTCAAGAGTTCACCCACAGGATTTCAAGTCACTTTCAAGTTCTAACAGCAATAGTTTCCAAGTATAGTTCTAGATTCTTTTCAGAAATAGGAGACAGAGCTCTGCAAACCAAGCATCCTAGCAATAATTTCCCTTTTTATAGTCTACAATAATGTTTTATGATTTGCCTAAGCTTAGGTATCAAGAGAAATTACTGCAGCCTCCTATGTGTCTGTTCACTCTAACCTACGTGTAGAGGATCAGGAAATATGTAAAGTATTTAAAACTGATGAAAGACAATTTTCTGCTTGAACAGCAGAAATTTGATTGCAAGTTGCATATAATGAATACCCACACATGGCAGGATTGCAAAGGAAAGATAAAGGATTTAAAAGGCATTTGAGACTGTTCAGCTTTTGAAGTTTTTACAGAGTTTAAGTCCTTGTCAAGCAGACTTAGCAAAAGGACAGTGAATCTGTTGTCATCCCCAGCAATGGTTTTTCCCTTTTGTACAGAAGGCACTATGTTTTAACTCTTAAGTGTTTAGGAATAAAATAAATACCATTATTATGTGCATAGAGAAAGTCCAAAGATTTTTAGATCAAAGGATTCTGATAGTGGAAAAGTGACATAGGATGGTCAAAACAAGATTAATACCTTCAAAGTCTAATATTTGGAGATGAGGGGTGTCTTTATCAAATTCAGGGTGCTCACTGAACTCAGAAAAATACATTTAAGTGTAAAACATGAGATGATCTCATACTAAAGACTTGCATATTTGTGTGGACTATGAAAAGAAAAATTGCTTTTGCATTTAACAATTTATAAACAGCAAGCCATGATAAAACTGCTACTCACTGAAATATGTAAGACATAATTTCTTAGAAGGTAATGGCATCAAATGCTTATGCCAAAGAAGAAGGAAGGCTGGAAATTAAAAAGCTAAGACTTCCTTTTAAGGAAAAACAATTAAAAAAAAACAAGTCAGAAATAATTTAAAATAAAACAACAGAAAGGAGTAAGTAGCTTTGAGGATGAATTGTTAAAAATGAGACAAATGTACCACAGGTCCATCAGTACTTCTACCTAGTATTTTGTTTAACAGATAACTAAGCTGTGCCAAACTTCCCTTTGTCAATACTCAGGGACTAAAATTACATAGATGATTGTAGAGAAACACGTCCCTGCCTTAGAAAAAAAGTGACATTGACACTGAAGCAATTCTTCGAGGAATGCAATTGCTTCCATAACAAAAATTTCAGCTACTTTCGTTTAAGAGGAAGTTACAGAATTTTACTTTTGGTTTTTGAGGCACTTCCAGTGTGATTTCCACAGTGGCTGTGCTAGCTAGCCCTTTGACCAACAGTGTATAAGTGTTCTCTTTTCTGGGTCCATCACGGCAGCATTTCTTGTCATTTTCTATCCTGATCTAGGTCATTCTGACTGGGGTGAGAGGGAATCTTCAATTTCTTAAACTGTTTTAATCTTCAATTTCTTAAATGCTCAGGATATTGAACACTTTCTACAGTGTTTAATAGTCATTTGTGATTCTTATTTTGGGAACTTTGTGTTCAGTTTTCATAGTCAAGTTTTAATTAGGTTGCTAATTTTCTTGCTGTAGAGTTTTATAAGTTCTTTGTATATTCTAGATATATAGATGTGTAGCTGGTAAATATTTTTACCCAGTCTGAAGGCTGTGTCTTCTCTCTTTTGACAATTTCTTTTCCCGAAGGGAGCTTTTTAATTTCATGAGATCCCATTTGTCAACTGTTTATCTTCTGCACTGCAGCAATCCGATTCAGAAGCTTCCTACCTGTGTCTAAATGTTGAGACACACTCCCTACTTTATCATCTAGCAGTTTCAGAGTTCCATGTCTTATGTTAGGTCCTTGATCCACTTGGAGTTGAGTTTTGTTTAGGTAAAAAAAATAAGTGTTTAGTTTCATTTTTCTGTGGGTTGAACCCCAGGTTTCCCAGGTCTCAAAGTTGATGTAGAGGTATGGGTGAACAGCACTGGAGGAGGTAGGAGGTGGATAATGGTGGACAGATGTAATAAATAAACATTTTATAGATGTATGAAAAATTCAAAGAATAAAAACATTACTAAAAATAAAGTCTAATAAATGTTCAAGGCATAGACAATTCTAAACTTGGGAATTTTTTTAGAGTCTAGAAGGAGAAAATAGAAACTCATGAATTAGTACTTTGTGGTGGTTCACACCTTTAATCCCAACCCTGGGAGGGATTAAAGGAGGTAGATGCAGGTGCTACTCCATGAGTTTGAGGCCAGCATGGTCTACATTGCAATTCTAGGCCAACCTAGGCTAAAGTAATGAGACTCTGACTAAAAAAAAAAAAAAAAAAATTGTGGAAGCATGTCTTAAAGCTAATAGCTAACATACTATAAATACATCTTAATTACATTGTTCCTATTGCTTGTATGTAAGATAATTATTTGGTGTAATTTATCAAAACAGATGGATAAAGGAAAAAGAGCTCTATGATCATCATAACAGATAAAAATAGATAACTTTCAACAGCCATTTATGACAAGATTAGATTTTGACAAGAGTTTGTTACATGGAATAGCTGTAAAACAAAGGGAATTCTCATGGCTTGGGAAAAGATAAATTGAACTTATTTTAGAAAACAAATTAGCATTATTCAAGAATGTGTGCAGCTTGTAACTGTACAGGCCTATTCTGCTCATAGATGTGGAGTTTAATTCTTTCATATGTGCATCTGGTCTCACTGAGAAAAATACGTTCAGAGCAGCATAGAATGATTTTACAATTCTAAAATTAAGCAGGACTGGTTTTTGTTACCTGACAGATGTTCACAGAACACACCACTGATCACACTTTACTAACTCACATGGTTTTTGTAGGCATGTAGTTTGAGCTCAGCTCACCTGAATTCTCTGCTCTTGGCCAAATGAGGTTGAAACCAAGGGGCTTTTCAGACTGTCTTTGTTTCTTTTACACTCATTTCTAGTTGAAAGAAGTCAGCTTCCTGCAGTTGTGGGACTGAAGTCTTCATTTCTTTGGTGACTGTTTTTAAAATCAGTTCTTTGATGTGTTTTAATCAATTCCTCCCTCACAGAGCCTTCTTCCCATCAGTTCCTCACAGATCCCACTTCTCCTGCCCTAGCCACCAAAATTTGTGTACTTTAAAAAATATCCATCAAGTCAAATTTGTGCTATCCATGTATTTTGGGATACATGTCCTTCCACCACAGTATGGTCACCTTACTAGGGCCTAATTCTTATACTAATTTCCTATCTCAAAGCAGCTATCAATTGCCAGTAGCTCCTTGGCTAAAGATGGGACTTCATTCCCAACTCCCGTTTTCATGTTGAGATTTAGTCATTGGGGTCAATTTAATATTATGTCCATTTATCAGAATAACAGTAATTGGTGAACTGGGGACCACTCTTACCTCTTTGGAGGTCATCAACAGTCCCTTACCACATGCCAGTTTTGATTCTATCTGACTTATTTTCCCTTCCGAGCTACACAAATCTGGCCATGCATGATAATCTCCAAATTTGAAGTCAACTCACATGTTTGAACTCTGTATATCTCTATAGTGGCTCCTATGTCAGTGTTGACTTGAGTAGGTAGAGACAAGGTTGTATGCATAGAGTTGGGAGTCTTGGAAGGCACCCTGCCTCCTCCATACTATATCAGCTTATTAAGTCATCATATTTTAGTAACATGTGACTGAACAGTTTACTGAAGATTAAGTTATATATACATATTTAGATGAAGTTATTGGTGCCCCTTTTTTCCCTTCAGAAAGCTTTTTTCAGGTTTGTTTTTTTAGATTTATTTTAATTACAACTCCCCCTTCTCCCTTCCAAACTTTCCCATATACACATAACTCTCCTCACTCACCTTCAATTTCATGACTTATTTTTTCATCAATTGTAATTGGATGCATACAAAATATCCTGTTGAGTCCATATACTGTTACTTGTTATAGGGCTGGACAGCCAATTGGTGTGCTTTTCACTGGGGAATTTCCCCTCTTCTGCTCCCAGATTTACTCAATTACCTATATAGTTCTTTGTGTAGGATTGAGGCCTCATGGTCTTTTCCTCATGCAGTTTAGCATATTTGTTGGTATCCTATTTGTTCATCTCATGAGTGTGGATTTACTGGTGAGACTTTGCCAGTGTACTTTCTGATGCTAGTAGGAGACACAAACTCAACAAAGTCCCTGATCCTCTGACTCTTACATTCTTTCTGTTACTTCTTCCACAATGTTCCCTGAGCCTTAAGTCCAGGAGTCTTTGGTAGATACATCCCTTGAGACTGGGCTCCACCACACTGCATGTTGATTTGTTGTGGTTTTCTCTTGGTGACTTTCAACCAATTTGTACATAAGTGCATTTTGGTAATTTTCATACACAACCTTACTGTTACTCATCCTCCCTTCTTAATTACACCGAAACTCTTCTTTTTCTCAATAAATCCCCTTCCTATATTAATAACTTCCTGTGTTATTACTGTTTCATTTTTTTCATGACCCATTGACTTTAAACAAGGTTGTTCCTACAAGCATGAGTCGGTGGTTATTTACTGGAGCTCAGCAACTTAGCGGTGGCTACCCTGCTGAAGAAAGTGACTCTCTCCAGCAACCATTAGCTGCCAATAGATCCTCAGGGAGGTATGGGGTTTCCTAAGGCCCTCCCCTATCTATGACACAGTGTCTAAATTAAAGTCATAAAAGAATATTACACATGATTGTACAAGTATAAATGCCAAATGTAACCAAATTGCATGCACTTTATGGCCATGCCACACAGAGGTGGCAGATAGTGAAGATGATTACTTTGCCCTTAGAAGGCATATCTGGTATGGAAGAAGAAGGCTTATGTGATGGGGAGGAAGCACAAAAAGGCTTAAACTATTATGTTCTTAAGGTGAATTTATAATACAACATATGCATGTTTAAACATTATATGAATATATGCTGTATATTTTGATATGGCACATTTCATTTTAAAGTATTTTAAGGTAGATTTAAATTGGATGAAAATAAAAAAACTTCCATCAGCAAAGACCAAAAATAAAATAATGATAAATACATAGCCCCAACATGAAAACATGTGTTGAATAACCCAAATAATAACTTGAGTGAATGAAAGGAGTGCCTTTTTCAGTATAAGACACAGTATCATGAAAATGTCAAAGATATGGTTTAAAATGTCAAATTTGTCAGAATTCTCTTCTAACTTTTTAATGTATGTGGTGACTTTCAACTTGATGCAAACAGCAATTCTAAGTTCTTTTATCATTTCCATGAAATGTCTCTCATTTTTTAAATCTTTCTCTGAGAAGTGAAGCTAACTTCAATAACTGGATAGCATTTTGCTGCCCACCTGGAGTGAATGCACATTGAAGGATGGAGCCTGTATTCCTGTGGTCTTCCACTGGAAGTCTATCTCCAGCTGTAGCAACGTCACACCATTTGGCCCTGTTGCAACCTATGCATTTAAGGAACGTGACCGGAAAAGAGACATCATCTCCCCTTCTAACTTCTCAAATAATGCCTGAATATAGCATCTTCACAACTTTATTTCCTAATTAAGAAAGTGTCATATTTAGAAAAGATTTTAAGTGACAGTATTTGTCAAGCTGTTTGTTTAGTGATCTCTCTAGATGCACTGTTACACAAAAACTGCCTTAATTAAGGTTAATTGGAACATAATTAAAGTCACTGCTGATTGAAAAGATCCCACAGTGGTAACACAGTGAGGATCCTTAATGTTCACACTTTTGGACTAAGCCACGTAAAGCAACCAAATTTCAAAATGTGCTTTGCTTTCAACACAGGCTATGCCTGATTTAGAAGCTTCGCACTATATGTCTTCCATAAGGGGTTGGGTGGGACTAGTTTTAAAGTTCTTTTGCTTTTTAAATTTCTAATGTATTTTGACTAATATTTTTTGAATATGTAATGTACCTGACTGACTTGTTAAAAAGTAAGGCAAATATCATTTGATTCTAAATATATTAAACTCCATATATATATATGATTCAGTTGAACTGCATTTATTAATTTATGAATATTTTGACACTAATCTATGTGAAGACCCAGAAGAAACAGTTTTTACAGTCATGTTGGCTGCAGACCGTATGTTGAATAAACTGGGTCAGATCATGTGTCAACTTCCTTCTTGGATATCTGTAGCAGCTGCACATCTGTTCACTTTCTCTAGTTGGCTGTTGCTTTGTAATTGTTTTAGAAAACATCTTCTATCTTCACCTCAGAGAGTTGAAATGCTCATAAATTTATAAGGTAATTTTTTGGCAGGCCGGATCCACTTTAGCCCTCTGACATGTTTGTATATTCTTCAAAGAATATTTCACTGCTTGAGAGAACGGATTTACTGCTCAATAGAGAAAGAATAATACATGCTATGAGGCATATCTCTGGCTTTGTGTTCAGTTTGAATATGTTGGGTTTTTAGCTGACAAACCTTTGATAAAATTAGCCCTTTAATTTTCTTATTGACTCTCATGTAACCCAAAAAGAAAGGTTCAAATGCCACCAGTAGAATATGTTTAGATAAGTAGAAGTTTGAGATTCTTTCCAAGGTGGGCAAGCCTTACTGTTTGCCCATTTGGAGACTGAACCACTGTGAATACTCAGCGGGTGGCCTCTTCCTACATGATAACAAGGAAAATCAGTGACAATTTCCATCTCAAAGTGAAGCTGTGTCATCAGTTTGAAATAAGAGGTTCAGAGTCCGACATGGGCATGACAAGTGGGTCTCTTATCTAATGGTGTTTTCTAACTTGTAAGGTGTTGGATCACATGCTCAGAAGGCCAAAAATTTATCACATGAAAGAGGTGGCCTCTTTTTAGAATTTCATTATTCAGAACAGTAGTAAATATAGGGACTTTGGGTTAGCATATACCTGTTAATTCTGCATGCCATCATCCTGTAAGCCTCAGCAATTTACATGTTTTTAGGAAATTGAGAAGCAATGAAATACATGAATGTCTATTGCTCTGCTGAACATGACTAAATCTCCTTAATGGCTTTGAAGGCTGTTCAGGACTTTACCATTCCTCCGTGTAATCATTAAAAACAACGCTCTCACTGAGCTGAACAGCAAACATTAACTGAAGGAGGCATTGGCTGATGTGCTTTTGTGCTGTGACACACTCCACTTATTTATTGAACAAAATGCTGGTAAGTCTGTTCACTGTTCACTCTCTACATATATCTCAAGGTGTAGCACTGAGGGCATTGATGGGTAGTCTAGCTTCCCATTATAATTGTTCCATATGGAACATTCATTGGACAAAGCATCTATCTGCAGGGGTGGGAGGATATACATAGTTCTTAAGTCATTCTGTTGTTGAATGTCTTCCACAGGAAGATTTTAGAAAAAAAAAAAAACCTTCATTTTGTGCTATTTATTTCTACTTTCTAATTATAAAGGAGTCCACTTCTTTATGGCTCCTCATATAAATGCCAAGAATTAATGAGAACAGCACAAGTCAGTCCTACTTAGGAGGTGGTTTTACATACAAGTTAGGGTCTTCTAGTTAACATAACTGAGAGAAGACTAATAATTTGATAAAAAAATAAAATAAAATCTTGACCATTTAAAAAATCTCCTTTCGGATCAGCAATACAGTAAATAAATGGAGCATTTCTGTGAAGTATGGAGGGAGAAAGACATTAGATTGAATCATTTGAAATTGCAGGTTTTGTGGGTCAGTAGTGGTCAAGTATTGGCAATTTCATGTGGTTCATCTAAACAGGCGACAGGCAGATGCTTTTAGGCTATAAATTTTAAATCTAAAATGATCTAAGGACAACTTGCCTTTTACATGTAAAATGAGATTTCCTAGGCAGTCATATTATAGTGATTTGAATTTAAAATAATCTGTTTGTGAGAAGCAGAGAAAAAGAGAGATATAGCTCTTACCCTGTTAGACTGGAAAAGGAAAGGCAGGGCTTGTCAATAAAGTCATTGCACAAACTCCCAGCATGCCTTTGGCAAGCAAGGTGTTTTTTTTTTTTTTTTTTTTTTTAAATATCCAAGATAGATTTCAGAGAGTTACATTAAAATGGGGACCATTTGGGCATATCTTTCCCCATACATTGTTGATTTCAAGCTACAAAAATATCTTTGCATAAGTCTTTGCATTGGCTTAAAGATGTGCAGAGCCTTATAAAAAAATTGCATCAATTTTGTATATTAAAACCATGCTGAGATTTTGTTTATTGTTCATTTCAAGATATGTAAAACCTTGTTTTCTATGCAATTAATATTGCTCAATTACAAGTTCATATTGAAATGAGACCTACGTTTCCATAGCCACTTTAGTAGGATAAAAAAATATGCCTAACTTCAAGGAAATTTATTTAAATTCTTCGTAGAGTTGAATGCTTAGAACACAATTTCAGTCTCAAAATATCTCCATAGTCATCAGTAATCTAGCAGTTTAAATATCTTCATTCTTCCTTTGAATAAATGAGGTATATGTATTTTTGAACTCACAACCATGTGAATTTTGGTTAATTCTGGTTAATTTTGGTGAATTTGGTTAATTTGGTAAATATGGTTAAAAACTCATATCTGAATTCATACCTTTGGTGTTCAATGTTTTATATTGTTAGTTTTTAAATAGTCATACTTACAACTGAGTGAGAATCAATTAACTCCAAGAAAACAACTAAACTTTAATATATATCTACTGCTCTGTACTTATATTGCAATATATAATTGATATACTGATGCCAAACTGTTGTATAACATCCATCTATCGAGTTTTGTGTATATTCATCAAACAAAACAATTTATTCCATACCAATATGACAGGCATCAAACAAGGACTTTATGTCTTAGCTAATTTAGTTGTCACAGCTCTACTAATCACTATAGTTATCTGTCCTCAAGTATGAAGAATCAAGTAGCTGGTGACTAGAAGTAGACCTGAGGTCAGGTCTTATATCTCTCATAGTATAAGAACTGCTGTGAAATGCATTCTGCAATATGATTTTGAAATATCTACAAATAATATGCTTTATATTTTAATAAAAATTACCTGTGTGTTTTTCTAAAGTGCCAACTCTTATTTAGTAAATTTGGGTGATAGAGAACCTTTTGGACCATGGATCCACCAGGAATATTGAGGGTCTACACTATGGCATGTAGGGTAGGGTAGAAAGTTATGGCCTGCACTTAAAGCAGATATCCCAAAAGAAGCAGGTATCTCAAACCTATAATGACATAATAGGGCTGTGATAGTAGGTCTCATATTTCCTTCAGTACACAAAACTAAATGGGAGTCAGGAGATTGAGGAAATTTTGACAAAATTATTTTTATTTGGGTAAGTGCTACAAAACAGAAGCAAGGAAGAAATGGTCAGAAATAGGACAAGTCCAAATGAAATACAGCAGAGTGAAGTGGATGTGTTGAGGCCTAGACTCATCATTGTATGTTGAACAACTTCCAGCAAGAGGATAGTTAGGAAAATAATAAAGCATTTGAGAGTATACTCTTATTGGTGTATGAATCACATGGAACTGTCAAAGTGAGTCTGATCCCTTTTCTTCTCCTGGGAGGCAGAAGCCATTATTTACATGCTTGTCTATGAACAGATGAGAGCAGAAAAGAGTTTAACTGTGATCAGCTCCTCTTGACTCAGAAAGGTTATCTACTTCCAGATTTTCATAGCAAAGATCAATTTGCTATGTAAGTTTTAATGTCAAACTTTTTAATCCTAATATTGATAGCATAACCTGAGAGCTCACTAGAAATACAAATATTTGCTCCCCATATTATACCCACCAAACTGAAACCTGTATTTTAGCAAGACCACCAGGCAATTTTTATGTACATTAAAGACTCAGGGATTCAGGAAAAGGCAGGTGCCCAGAAATAATGTCTAACTGGTTGCGTAAGTTGTGTGGCTTCACAGACTTTTGACAAAGTCAGACTTATAGACACCCCAGAGAGATGGAGCCCAGAGCTCCCAAGGCTATGGCTCAGCCAAATCAGAGGTTCCAGTGCACAGCCACTGCTGGAAAAGCTGTTTGCCTTAGCTAGTTAACACCAGGCAATGTTACCTAGGTAACATGGACACTCGGTAGGATTGCCTCTTGGGGTCATTATATTTGTACCAGTTACTACCCTGGAAATATCAACAGTCACTCTTCACAGGATCCAAAACTAACGGAATTTGCAGCACAATCCAACAACACTTGGGTGACCTTGTAACACAGCCCAGAAATAAACATGTTGGAAGCTAAAATAGTTTAAGAAAAAAAAATGTTGGTTTCTCCTATATCATGATGGTTTCCTTCTTTGTTAGAATTTCCTCTTAAAGACATCTCAAAATAACCTTAGGCTTAATGTTGCCAAAAGCAAAAGCTATGTTACCAACAGCTCAAGTCCCTTGCCTCTTCTCTATTATGATACAAGATAGTACATTCATTTTTGTTGTTGGCTTAGAGGTTGTACTGTTAGCACGTTGTGTTTGCAAACTACCTCATGTAACATTGGTTTGGATCAGGTTTATGGACTTAGCTGAGCAGTTCTTTAGGCCATCGATGCATTTGTGATTAGTAGATGTATGTTTACATTGGGCATCGTAAGCAGGCATTTCCTTTCTTATGAGTGTGGCCCCTCAACTTGCAACAGCAGGACTCAAACTTGTTTATATATCAAAGCCTGACTCCCTGTGGATTGCAAGGCTAAGTCTGAGGCTAAGTTGGTACTGGCTCAGTATCACATCTACTGTACTCCTTTGACAAAAGGAAGTCACATACCTCCACAGCAAAGTCAAGGGTGGGGAAATACACTGAAAATGTCTCCCTGTCATACTGTCATCACCATGAAGGTCAGGGGAAGACTTTTGCCCTTTTCTCACACAATCTGCTGTGATAAAAAAAAAATTAGGAGTCTTTCAATGAGAGGGTCCATGTTTTGTTCAACTTGATTTCTCTAATACCATCTTTTCAAAGTACATGGCATTTTCATCATTTAATAAATGTCTTGGAAAATTTTGCTTGATTTTATTTTTATCTCTAAATAAACTTTGAAATCCCTAGCCAGAAGTTAAATTCTACTGAAATGTGATGCTTATCATACTCCTGAAGGCATCTGACCATGTCACTTCCAATGTACTACTTTTGCTGTTGAATTGTTTTTAGCTGAAAAAAAAAAACTTCAAAAAAAAAAAAAGGCTCAGAAAGCGCTCTCTCTCTCTCTCTCTCTCTCTCTCTCTCTCTCTCTCTCTCTCTCTCTCTCTCTCTGTCTCCTAGGAAGTCATAGATTTTCATTGTAAAGGTATCTTTTCCCCAGTACAAAAAATTAAGGACGCTGAGATTGCTCATTTTCATTGTAATGGGATCTCCCTTTCCAGTCCCCGAAAATAAGAACTCTGAGATTGCTCATCACTGAAAATAATATGGAACCACGCCTGCATCAACAGACTTACTAAACATCCTAACTGCCATTAGTTTCCCTCACGTAGTCTCCTAGCCACAGTGTATAACTCCCTTGAAACTGAAAACCACTTTTCTTCATCTAATCGCCTCTCTACAACTTGGCACCTTTGTTAAAACAGGATAGATAAGATACAGGTCTCAAAGTCGACTCTTTCTTGGTATTCTGTCTTTTGTTTCTCCCTGAAGCCTTTTTGCACTTAAATTGTTTCTGCTATAAATTTGTCTCTTATCAATTTAATTTATAAGCCTCAGATGTAGAAACTAAGAGGAACAAGGAAAATTCTGTCTTCCTGTACACTTACAAAAATTATACTCACTAGGATACAGGAATATAGAAAACATAGTATTTTAGTATCTTTTTTGGAAAATAAGTCTAGCTTGTTTTAGCAAAATTTCTCACAAAATCTCCCTCAACTGATATTATAACATAATTTACAAAGATAACTTTTATAGAAACACTAAGGACATAAGAGTATCAACTGGAAGCTTCACACAGATATCCGAGGGAGTCTCAATTTGAAGATTGTCTTCATCATATTGGCCTTTGGGCATATTTTTGGGGGATTTTTTTTTTTAAATTTATTTAGGATGGCCTAGCTCACTGTGGCTAGAACCATTCCTAGTCAGAAGTCTTGGGCTATGCAAGAAAGCAAACTGATTTTTTGATTGTTCATAGCAGCATTATTCGTAATAACCAGAACCTGGAAATAACCTAGATGCCTGTCAACTGAAGAATGGATTAAGAAAATGTGGTGCATATACACAATGGAGTACTACTCAGCAGAGAAAAACAATGACAGCATGAAATTTGTGGGCAAATGGATGGAACTAGAAAATTTCATCCTGAGTGAAGTAACCCAGATCCATAAGGACAAACATGGTGTGTACTCACTAATAAGTGGATACTAGATGTAAAGCAAAGAACAATCAGACTGCAACCCACAGACCCAGGGAGGCTACATAGCAGGGAGGACCCTAGAATGACTATGGCATATAATAAGTTTTGGTATTATTCAATCACTGGGCAAGCCTCAGTGAAACATTTCATGATTAGGATAAGAATTTATACTGTATCAAGCTGATGATAGAAAAATATAATAATAATAATAATAATAACAATGATAAAAATAATAAATTGTTCAGAACTATTCTGTTTGTTCTGAGCCTTTTCTGTTTCTTTATGAAATTTAAGATTATTTTTCAGTTTCTGTGAAAAATTGTAGCTTAGGGTTTCTATTGCTGTGAAGAGACATCATGACCACAGCAACTCTTATAAAAGAAAACATTTAATCAGGTGTTCATTCAGAGGTTCAGTCCATTATCATCATAGCAGTGAGCAAGGCAGCGTGCAGACAGATATGATGCTGTAAGAGGAGCTGAGAGTTCTTACATTTTTACCCACAGACAACAGGAAGTGGTCTGAGACACTGGGCTTGGCTTGAGCATATATGAGACCTCAAAGCCCACCTCCACAGTGACACACTTCCTCCAAAAAGGCCATATCTATGCCAACAAAGCCACAAGTCCTAATAGTGCCACTCTCTGTGAGCTTATGGGGGCCAATTACATTCAAACCACCACAAATTTCATTAGAATTTTGGTGGAGGGAGCACTGAATCTGTAGATTGCTCTTTGTATGATGGCCATTTCACATCAATCCTAACAATCTATGAGCATGGAAGATCTTTCCATCTTCTTTGATGTCTTGAAGTTTTCACTGAATAAGTCTTTTATTTCCCTGGTAACATTTATTCCAAGGATATTCATATTTGTAGGCTTTTGTGAATGGTACAGCTTTGCTGATTTCTTTTTCTTTATATTTGTCATGTGTGTATAGGAAGGCTCCTGACATTTGTGTGTTTATTTTGTAGTTTCTTATTTGTTGACTGTGTTTACCAGGTGTAGGAGTTTTCTGGTTGAATCTTTATGGTCTTTTCTGTATAGAATCCTATCATCTGCAAAAAGGATACTTTAACTTCTTTTCTTATTTGTATCTTCTTAGCTTGACTTACTGCTCTAAGACTTCAATTACTAACTCAAACATGAGAAAGGGTTATGGATATGCTTTTCTTTTTCCTGATTTTAATGAAAACTCTTTGGAAATTCCGGCAGTATCATCATACGAGTTTTCTCGTTAAACTACAAAGCTATAGTAATTTAAAAAAAAAAAAACAAGACAGCATAGTATAGGCATAAAAGCAGATATGTTCATCCATGGAATAGAATTGAGGACTCATATATAAGTTCATATTCCTAAAGCTACGTGATTTTTTTTTATAATGAGTCCAAAATATACAATGGAGAAAAGACATACACTTCAACAAGTGGTGCTGGTCAAATTGGATAGCTACATGTAGAAAAATTAGAAAAATTAAACTACATTCTTGTTTTTCACTTTGTACAGCACTCAACTTCAAAAAGATCAGCAACCTCAGCATAAGACCTGATATCCTGAATCTCTTAGATAAGAAAGTATGGAATATGCTTGAACTGATTAGCACAAGAAAGGATTTTCTGAACTGGTCCCCAGTAGTTGCAGACATTAAAAATAACCAGTCAACAAATAGGACAACATGAAACTAAAATGTTTCTGCACAGCAAAGAATACTATCATTCAAATGAAGAGTTAGCCTATGGAATGTGAGAAAATCTTTATCAGCTATATATCTGGCAGAGGTTTAATATCTAAATATACAAGGAACTCAAAAAAAGTAAACCCAAAGAAAACAAACAACACAATTTAAAAATGACACAAAGAACTATACAGAGTTCTGCAAAGATGAAATATAAATGGTGGAGAAATATGACTTTAAAAGTCCAACATATTTAGCATTCAGGGAGATGAAAATGAACATGAATACTGTACCCCATTCTCCAAATCTAGGCGATGCTGGCCTAGATTTGGAGGAAGAGGTACAGTTATTCAGTGTTCATTGCTAGATGGGAAAAATACTGGTGCAACTATTATAGGCTCTACATCCTTTTACAGAGATACTTGCATATTCATGTTCATTGCTCTTCTATTCACAATAGCCAGGAAGTAGAAACTGCCTTGATGTCTATCAACAGATGAATATACATCAATGCAAGATGTGATACATTTATGGGAATGTATCAAATAAGAAAAATTAAATTATGAAATTTGAAGATAAATGGATAGAGCTGAAAGAAATCATGTGAGAGGTAATTCAGACTCACAAAAAACAGATACTATATTTCTTTCTTTCTTCTTTTTTTTTAATTGTGTGGTGGAGAGCTATTATCTTTGAATCTTTAGATTTGGAATACTCACAGAGGTCAGGAAATTAGTAAGTGACCATGATGAGGGGTGATTTTCCGGAAAGAAAAGAAAGAATGTAGTGATAAAAGAGAGGAAAGACATAATCGGTTAAAAAGGGGGGAGATGAAAGGACAGGGTAAAAGAGGGAATCTGGAAAAGGGATGACTAATACTAATTGCTGTGGATATCGCTCTGTATAAATAAAACACTGATTGGCCAGTAGCCAGACAGGAAGTATAGGCGGGATGTGGTGATAATCTAATTGTACTGAATTATTATTTTGATTGTATGTTAATAAATAAAGTTGTCTGGGAGTCAGAGCTATTAGAGCCATAGCAAGAGTGTGGCAGTGGTGGCACACGCCTTTAATCCCATAGATATCTGTGTGTTCAGGGTCAGAGCTATTAGAGCCATAGCAAGAGTGTGGCGGTGGCGGCACACGCCTTTAATCCCATAAGATCTCTGTGTGTTCAGGGATACAGCCAGCATTGGAGACATATGCCTTTAAGACCTAGGGGGCTGTACATTCAGACAGTGACGAGGCAGTCATGTGTTTGGGTTTACAACCAATGAGAAGGCAGAACAACATACTTTAAAAATACGAACCGACAGGAGGTAGGTCTCTTTTCGCGAAGCTGGGACAGCAGGAGGAAGGGTGAGATTTTAGCTCTGAGCTCTGACCTCTCGGCTTTCTCTTTTACATTGTTTCTGTGTTTCTTATTTAATAAGACGGTTGGTTACATCTACAGCGGGACTAACAGAGAGGAGAACTGAGGAAACAGGAAGGCAGAGAGGGCGACACTGCCTGCAGCTGCCTCCAGAACAAGGAAGATGTAAGGTACCAGTAAGCCACAAGCCACGTGGTAAAGTATAGATTGATAGAAATGGGCTGAATATAAGAGTAAGAGCTAGACAATGATAGGTCTGAGCTAATGGCCAAGCAGTTTAAATAATATAAGCGTCTGTATGTTTATTTTATAAGTGGGCTAAGGGACTGCCGGGGCTTGGTGGAACCCGAAGAAAAAACTCTCCAGCTACAACTAATAACCTTTTGGAACGCATATGAAAAACTATTACTAAAGAAGCTTCAAAAAATATAAACATATACATATGTAAAATGATTTTAAATGTAGTTACCATGTAATGGAGCAACAGTGCCCCTAAGAATAAATAATACAGACTTACAAATAAAAGCCCAAAGTCAGGAATGAGTTGTTGGCCAGTGATGCTCCATAGACACCCCATCCTCATTATTATTGCTTTTAGTTACTTTCCAGGACTTGATGGAAATATTCTGTTCCTGAAGACATCACATACTTGAATCATACAATATGGGGAAATCATGCTGGTATTGACTTGGAGGCTTCATTACTACTGGCTAGCTTTCATAGTGCTAGAAGTTGTTATTCATGCTGTGGAGTAGAAAGTAATCATCAGTCTTATCCAGCAGTGAACCCTTCAAGCTACAATAACAACATTCCTGGTAAAATATGCTCACTGGTGCAATAATAGCAAGAATGTCATGGGAGTAACGAACTACTTTTCGATTATATTTAAACTCCATTTCAGAACACAGAACCCATACATGGCACAGTTATTGTGGCTAAGACCCTATAGCGAGATGGGTCATAGACCCTGAGGGAGACCCTACTAGTGTTAGTCTGCTTATGGGAAATAGTATTAAACTGACTCCTAACAGTGTCTCATAACATCTGTAATTAGTACATCTCTCTATCTTCATCATAGACACTTTCTCTTTGCAATAGGTAGGGACTAACACAGAGACTCACAACTGATCAAGGTGCAGAGAATAAGTGGATGAAGAATGCTCAGCTCTAAATAGGACATATATACAGTAACTCCCCTCCCAAGGCTCAGGGATCATTGTAATGAGGGAGTGAGGGGACGAAAAGATTGTAAAAGTCAGATGCAGTGGGTGACTACACAGAAACTGTTTTCTGGACACAGCAGTACAGTTGCACATATAAACTCAGGGTAGTTGTGACAGCTTGCATACAACCTGAGCAAGCTTAAACAAGACAAAATCCCAGCATGGAGAGGGGATATAGGTATTCACCTATAGCTGAGGAACTTTTGATTATTGAGAGCTGCTGTGAAAGAGAGCGTTAGTGCCCTTTCAGGATGTGACCTCTGGTAAGTCTAACATTCTAGTGAATGGCCAGAAACCTAAGAGTATGCAATCAGCACTAAGGGAATTATATGGGTTTAAAAAAACAATCAATGACACAAAGTTTTGTGGGTAGGAATGGGAGAGGTGTATTTGGGAGGAGATAAAAGAGCGGGAATGAATATGATCAAAATGCAATGCATGAACTTCTCAAAGAACTTATAGAAAATATTTTTATGTTATTCATTGTTTTATTCCATGCTTATATACATAAATAAGGAAACAATACAGGTAATTGACAAATTATGAAAATTTGCATTTAAAAGATAGAGTGAGTGGGGGTAATGAAGGGCAAGGGTCGAGGGAAAGAGAGCTTAGGGGAGCGGGAGATCCCAGCTGGATCAAGAACAGAGAGGGAGAAAAAGGAATAAAAGACCATGATAAATGAAGACCACATGAGAATAGGAGAAGCAAAGTGCTAGAGAGGCCCACAGAAATCCACAAATATAGCCCCACAATAGACTACTGGCAATTGTCGAGAGACAGCCCGAACTGACCTACTCTGGTGATAGGATGGCCAAACACCCTAATTGTCATGCTAGAAACCCCATCCAATGACTGAGGGAACAGGATGCAGAGATCCATGGCCAGGCCCCAGGTGGAGCTCCAGGAGTCCAATTGGCAAGAAAGAGGAGGGTTTCTATGAGCGAGAATTGTTGAGACCAAGGTTGGATAAAGCACAGGGACAAATAGCCAAACAAATGGAAACACATGAACTAAGAACCAATAGCTGAGGAGCCCCCAACTGGATCAGGCCTTCTGGATAAGTGGGACAGTTGATTGGCTTGATCTGTTTGGGAGGCACCCAGGCAGTGGGACCGGGTCCTGTACTTGGTGCATGAGTTGGCTGTTTGAAACCTAGGGCTTATGCAGCAACACTTGGCTCAGCCTGGGAGGAGGGGACTGGACCTGCCTGGACTGAATCTACCAGGTTGAACTCAATCTTCAGGGGAGTCTTTCCCCTGGAGGAGATAGGAATGGGGGGTGGGCTGGAGGGAGGGGGGCCAGAACAAGGGAATCCGTGGCTGATATGTAAAATTAAATTAAATTATAAGATAAAAAAGTAAATAAATGATAGAATATAATATACTCCAATGACAACAAAGGGGCTTGAATTATAGTTTACTGGTAGAGTTATTGCTTCACAAATACAAAATCCTGGTTTCAATCCAAGTATGAAAATGTCATAATTGACAAATAAACAAGAGAAAGCCACAGCACAGACACTGGAGGTCTGGAAGTATAATTTCTTAGAGGCTATCAAGGCTTAGGCCTTCCAGAAACATTTAGGAGCTGGAGCAACTGTTATGGATAGTCAGCCCTGAACTCATATATCTCACTTCATTTTAGTCTCACTTCACATTGTGTCTGTACAACGTACATGAACATATTTGGGATTAACTATCAACTTTCTGACTTTTTGCCATAAGTACCTTTGTGAATACATGACACTTTCTGAATACAGGAAGACAACTTTAGTTAAGTAAATTTTCACTCCGATTCACCATTTAAAAATTCATCCAAAATGCTTAATCTTAAGACACAGTTACAAAAATAACTCTATACAACAATATTAATTTGATGTGAACATTGTTATATTGGTGTTTGGATAGAAATTAAAACTGTTTTTGATGTATGTGCCTAGGGTGAGGTATGGGAAAGGAGGGAGCTATTTTGGGGGAGGGTCTACTTGATTTGACTTTTCACACATCAAATATCTGCATGTACTGAACACTTCTTTCACTATCTTTTTCTGAAAATAATGCTTTTTGTTACACACTTTGTCATTGCATATAAAATAAAACTGCAGTCAAGATGTAAGATAAGTAAATAAATTTTAAAAAGATAAAATAAACGCATACTTAAATGTTAACAGTTTGGCGAATGAATAACATGTTGCAAAAACAATAGAAAATATTTTTTAAAAGTAAGCTAGCTAAGCAGAGGCTCAGGGTTAAGTCTTCCATAAAGTAGCTTCCCATGATGCTTCCTTCCTGTGTTCCTCCTTGAGTTTCTGCATCAACCTTCCTCAGTGTCAGACTGTTATCTGGAAGTAGAAGATGGTATAAAGCACTTAAAAGTTGCTTTTGATCATAGTGTTTACCAAAGCAGCAAAATGGTAACTTGGACATCAAATGTAAAGGAAAGTATGGTATAGTGATATGCAGAATACTAAGTATCCATTAGGAAGATAACAGAATTATAAAAACATTAGATAAAGGTATTTATTTGAATTTTTATAATTTATATTCATATAGCATCTATGAGTATAACTTAGACTTCTATGCAAGTTTACTTAAATAACTATGTTACATATTATAAAGTTATTTCTACATCATTTTCCATGATTTGTATAAACAAAAGACAGGAACCAGAACTAAATATATTACAGGAATATAACTGGGAAAATAATTATATGTCTTCCCATATATATGTGTATATGAATGTGTGTCTAGTTAAAATATGATTTTAATAAAGTTCATGTATTTTAATCTTTTAATATATTTCTATTTGACAATCACCCTGCAATATAAATGTACATACACACACACACACACACACACACACACACACACACACACACACACACACACAGAGTAAGCATGGCAAAATTAAGGAGGGATTGAGAGAAGACAGTCATTTGTTTTTTAGGAATTCTTTAATAACAACACAAATTGCTATGTAGTTATTAAAATGTTCTCTTTCATTCTGGCAGGACCAGAGTAAAATTATCTAGAAAGTTCATGCCTGGAATGAACTCAATAGTTCAAATACTTCCTTACTCACAAAAATGATTTATTCTGGAGAGCATCACTAGGAAGGTGATTTTATTTCCAACCATCAGATCAGTGTCCTATTGGGACAAGGACCTCATGTTGCTGGCCTCACTGCAGAGGGTAAGGAAAATCCTGAAGAAAATATCCCACTGGGAGTGTTTTGGTAGACTCAGGCATAGGGTAAAGAGGGCATAGGATAGCAGACAAACCTCAGGAGACCTAGTGAATAAAAAAGGCATGGAACAAGCTCTGCCTCTTGGTCACATGGATATAGAGGGGCTAACTGGAAAGGATGCTAAGTGGAGTCAACACGGCCCTGATTGGAACCATTCGCTGTGATATCCTGCTTTTCAGGAATGACAGTCTCATTTCATCAGCACGTTTTATCTTAGTCAACAGACCTTTGCCTTCTTTTTCCTTCTTGTTTCTCTCTTCTGCTTTTCATATATGTCTTACCATTTGAATCACTCCTAATTACCTATTGATCAGCATGTAACCCCCCCCCCCCAACATGATTCAGATTTCTGTGAAGGTCACAACTTCCCTTTACACTTGCACATCATTCCTAACCCTGTGTACTTCAGTAGTCCCTTCTAAACCATTTAAAATGCCTCCACTTCACAGTCTTTTTCTCCTGATTTATAGGCACAGGATGTCGGGGACTTTCTTCAGGCTAGCTCATTTAAATATTAAAACATTTCATTAGTGTGCGACTGCCTTTATATTTCAGCTTTCATGGCCTGTGCTTTTACTAAATTAATAGTCAGCACTTCCATAGCATTTGTGATTTTTCAAAGCAATTCGCAAATATTAATTAATGCTAATGCTACCCTAAGAGAATGCTGTAACTAGCTAACTGACTGAACTTTATCTTGAATTATTTTTAAATGGTTTTCAACTTGGGAGGGAAGTTGGGGAGAAAGTACAGGCATCTGTAGTGTTCGGTGTCATGTGCTGCTGCCTAAATGTAATGATGCAGCAAATTGAACCGAATCATCCTCAGAGGATATTAAGGTTGGATCCATCTAGAATTAATCAGCTTGAAGAATTACCTGTTGCTTAAACTGCATCAACGAAAACAGTGCTTGGAATACATATCTGGAGAGAAAAATAGCTCTTACTCTGAGCATCCTTTCTTTCTCTACTTTAATTAAAATCCTACAATTCTATTATTCTTTCCTAACCTTTTAACATTAATTCCAAATGCATGAATAATCATAAAAGATTAATAGATTAAAAATAAGATTTGCTCTGCAGTCAATTAGTAGGCACTTATTAATGCTCACTATGTGTCCAACTGCTACTTCTAAGAGGAACGAAGAAAACAATAAACAAAGATCAAAACAACAACCTGGTGTTAGAATGTTTTCAAATGTAACTCTAAGTCAAGCTGACAGGTAAAAATTCATTGTGCAAAACATCACTCTAAGTCTACAAAGTATAGTGGGAAAGGGGGAAATAATCTACAAAGTAGAGTAGCGAGGAGGGAATCCTCTACAAAGTATAGTGGGGAGTGGGATTCTTCTACAAAGTATAGTGAGGAAGGGGATCCTTGTGGAGTAGAAAAACTGTGTAGTATTTCAAGGAAGAACTACATCCAAACTGGGATTTTTCAAATGATGTGCTGACTCTCAGATTAACATGAAGCATAAAGTGAGCCTTGGAAAGTTCTTGAACAAGAGGTGGCAAAGGTCAAAGATCTGCTCTAAGCTAAAAGTCATGACCATGATCCTGAAAGCTGGAGGGATGGAACCTTAATTTCTGGACCTTATGGGAGGCAAGGGAAACTGGTTTGAGAATGGAGTGTAACTAGAAGGTAATCATATGACTGTAGCTTAAAATCCTCGTTAGACAAGCTGGAGGGACCCAAACTTCTCCAGGGATATGTGCCAGGGTTTAAGCATTGCCAAATGCTATTAAACATGTTGAGTGTTATTGAGTTTTGTGCTATCTTTCTTTAAATCTTTATCCTAGTAACCTTATAGTGTGTGTTCTTTCAATGAGCCTCTAGAAGTGTGCATTCTGGTCCATGAATCAGCAGGTACATCCTGCCCTATGATTGGTATCCCTTAGTGAAAACCTGACAGCCAATTAGCTAATTTTTCTGACCACAGACCACACCATCCTCATGTCAATGTAGTTTGGACACGTCATGCTCACTTTTAAAACACTTTAATTTCAAGGCATAGCTTTTGTTCTAATAGATCTGGTCCTAGTCATGACCATTTCAGAAACCTGGCAGTAAGTCATCAAGACACAATGAATACAATGTAGAAGTTGTGGTTGTTCCTTATATAAGAGCTGTTACTGAATTCTGTTTGGGCACTGTGATAGGAGGAACTAGAATCGGTGCTGTGATTGGTGTAAACACAAACCTTCATTTGCTTCTGGCTGTATAAATATATTATTTCGCTCACTTTTAGCATGAGCAGTCAGGCACCTTCCTGTGCTATCCCTGGTGATGCAGCATTTGGTGCCATAAAAGGATTTTCTCTAGTATGATTTTCTTGCTTACTTAGCTCTGTCATGAATAGAGAAGTCTGAAGTAATAATATGAAAAAGAGATGGAAAAAGCAGATGAAGAAGTCTTAGAAAGCATCAACAAAAACAATAAAACACAGTGGAAGGAGGTGAAAGGAGACAGAGAGCCAAGACTATGAAAGTCAGGAATTTCTCAAGAATAGAATATGAGAAATTGCAGACTCTGGTCACTTAAAAACACATAGGGACTAAGGATTCCAATATGTAAGGCTGGCTGATGTCAGGAGCAGGATCCAGGCATTTGGAGTTTGAGAAGTATCACTATGGCCTTTGTTGCTGGCAATGCCAATATAAGTGATATGGAGATTTAGAGAAAGTAACACATCAGAAGTATGTGTACTGGGCCCTAGGTAAATCAATGATAAAAATTTGGAGTAAATGATAAGGAAAAGTTCAAGCCTGTTCTTTTAAACCTTTATTGGTTTACCCAATTAAACATTCTACCATCATTGCCCTCTGTATGTATTTTCCTCTGGGAAGAGAATACATGTTATGAGACTTGAGTTTCCCTTTCTTGGGTTATGCCAGCCTTCTCTAAACGACCTTCCTGCAAGAATAAAAATAAACACCTCAAAGCACTGAAAAACTGAATATGTTTAAATTTATTTACTGAGATGACACTAAGGTAAAGAATCAAAGTAGCATATGTGGTGGCGGTGGGTGGAAGAGGGGAGTAGCATGTGTTCAGAAAGTAGCATGAAACCAATGTCAAGTTTGACAGATATGAGAGCTGAGTGGGTATACTAAAGATGGTAGCATCCCTGCATTCCTCTGGTGTTCTAGGAAAAGGCATTCATACTCTTTGGAGGATGTCAAAAAAACATAAATGGATATTTGAGATCTAAACAGTTAGACAAATTTAGTTGATACCTGGGTCTACAGTTGTCCCAACATTAGGAAAACAAAGCAGGTGTTTGATTCATGCTCATTGACTTGACATAACAAGGTATGGATCTTCCATTCTTCAAAGGATGTAAGGTAGGTGTATCTGGGCATGAGAATTTTTTGACAAGAAAGAAAACGATGCTTACCTTCTATGAGTGACTAAGTTTGAGAATCTGATCCTACTTTTAAAATGCAGACCTTATTTTATATTACTGAGGCTGTGCCTTTTGAAAGCATCTCAGGACCAGCTCTGCTTTTACCATTATCCAACCTCAGGTTATTCAAGGATCTGAGCACAAAGCAAGACTTATACTCTATCCTAAATCTGCCAGCAGCAACTGTTAAGCAATACAAAGTACCAGATAAACAACTTCGAGTAATAACTTGGATTTAAGATGCTGTTGGAAAAAGTTATGATATAGTCAGAACTTATTCAGCCTGTGTGTTTAATAAACTTCCTTCAGCCCTCGCCTCTTTTACTTTCCCACCATGGGAAGAAAATGAAGTTGATTTTTGTCCTTCCTTGGATTCATCTTATAAACTGCTGTATGAAAAATAAAGTAGAACTTGAATTTAATATTTCAGGTGTCCTGTTTAAAGGTTCTAAATGCCATGTGAGATACTATGTTAGGTGGCAGCAAAGGGAAGAAAATACAAATTATAGAGAGGCACCAGTTGAATTTGCCCAATGACAGAATGTTTTACTAAGAACTAATCCAGCTCCAGAATTTATTCTTTGTTATGGACCTAAATTGAATAAATGAAAATAAGAAAAGTTTAATGAATGTTGCCTTGATTAAAGTGCCATTTGAACAGATCTTGAAAAAATATAGAAGAGGACAATGCAATGCAAAAATCCCACTTGCTCACGACATAGAACTCATCCTCTCTCAATGCCCACAAAACATTACAATAAAAACACAAACAAATTCCTGCAGTGCTGGTGCAAGCCTTTAAATCTCAGCACTAGGGAGGCAGAGGCAGAGGGATTTCTGTGAGTTTGAGGTCAGCTTGGTCTACAGAGTGAGTTCTAGGACAGCCAGAGCTATTACACAGAGAAACCCTGTCTTGAAAACAACAACAACAACCACAAAAAAAAATCCTAAACTAAAACCCCAAAAACAAGAATAATAAACAAACAAATAAAAGGTCTACCCACATCTATTGTACAAATAACCTCACTATGCAGGATCCTGAGGAATTCACCACTAACACTGCATATCACAAATGCTGAATCCAAGTTATAGGCTTTCTTACTCTTTCTTTCTCACCACAAATGTCCTTTATTTCCTAGAGTTGTCACTAAGAATTTTTTTTTCTTGTTTCATCAGTTTTAATTTGGGGGAAATCTACCTTTAAGACACTACATAAACATATCCCTTAGTTAGAATGTATACTTGAGTGCTTATGAGAATTAAATGAAGGAATTTATATAAAACACATCAAGTAGGATTGTGATCCCTCACAGAAAAAGCCAGAAGGCATGAGATTATTAAAGTATTTAAGCCCTCTTCAATCTTTGATTGGTGAATCTCCATTCTAGATTCAAACATAGGCAAGAGAATGAAGTGGGTTAGAATATGCTACCTGTCCTGCTGTGGTCAGCCTGGGGCTTGATGACTGAGAGATTTTCCAATATGGCAGGAGGTGAAATTGATTGGTGTTTCTAAGGAAGAGTCAATGTGAAGACAAAAGGATCTTCCTCTGGATTTCTGAGTTCTGTAGCATGTATAAGGGCTCAGAGGATTCTGGGGATTGAGACAGTTGTAGAGCTCGTGTACATGTGAGACACCATGGGTTAGATCTCCATGGTATCTAAAACTAAACTTTAAAACAAAAACTAAAAACCAAAAAGAGAAAAAAGTCAGTAAGATTTGCCAAAGTCTTATAATGAGTGCTAGAGTAGGAAAGGTATCCATCCCCTTTGTTTCCATGTCTAGCAGTCATAACTCTACAATGTTAGATAAAAAACAGAGTCCTCACACTTGGCACAAATGGTGGGTATGAGCCTGACAATGCACTTAATGTACTCATCTCCACTGCTATTAGTGAAATTGTTTCTGACTTGAGCTATTTTGCATCAGATGAATTGGAAAGAAAATAAGCTATTGATTTTCCAAATCTGCAAGTCATTGATGCACTTTAAAATGTTAACAATCAGCAAACACTACAATCACAGTTATCACTAAAGTATTCCTTTGGGCATGAAGAATAAAGGTCACTTTGACTCCTAAGGTCTGTGTCAATATGGTCCAAAGAATGACTGGAATAAGAAGGTAAAAGGAGCTGCTAGGTGGGCCAATGGGAGGGGAAAGGGTATTATGATAAAACATATTCAGATTCCATCAAGAAAGAAAATGTCTGGTGTAAAGCAGAAGGACAAGTCTCACTTTATTACTATTATTTTTGTGTAGGAGACCATGGGCCATCCAAGGCAGGAACTAATTTCAGTAACGAATGGGAATCACACCAGCAGCCCCATTATAACCCAAAGGCATATCTCGACAGTTATATACTCTGAAAAACACTTTGGAGCCTCTACAAATCACTCTGAATATCCCCACTCTTGAGCATGCCACCAGCCAAGGCGATCCTTAGAGATCAGAGGGTGACATTACTACTACGCAAAAGGCCTCTACCTTACTTAGACACTACATATAAATCTAAAATCATAAACTCCCTGAGAAATAATTCAACTTTTAGCACATAAAACCTTTCCAAATTCTAAGGGCAAATGTTACCTGCTGAAATGAAATTACACATTTCTTCAGCATGGTTTCAAATAATAAAGTGTATAAAGTAAACTATGAGGCTGTGACCCATTTTACAATCTCTCCACAATAAATTCACCAGATAAATTCCTCAAATGACATCAGCTACTAAAAACCCTTTGAAAGAAAGAAAAAGTAATATTCTTTAATAATCAGATGATGTTGGATATAGAACATGTTTTGCAGAACATTTTTTATGTTTTTGCATTAAAGAAAATTATTTTGACATTGGTTCACCCAAGTTATATAACTAGACTTTGAAGGAACTTTTGACTGTGGGTCATATTTTTCATTAAATTGGTAGTCAGTACATGGCTTGGGTTTATGTTGAATCTAGGCACTCACAATTTTTGTGTATCCAATTATATTTCTGTTAATTATGTATGTCTTCGTTCTATTGGAAAGAAAAGTGAAAATACATTTGCATTCCTTTTAGAGATCAGGGTTAAAATTCTGCTTTTGCAGCATTGTAACACCTTAATTAACCCAATTATTGAAAATGGGAGGGTTAGATTGAGAATTTTGGCTAAATGAAATTAAATCAGGAATTCAGTTTTTTCCCAGACATTTTAATTAAACAATACTCTGAAAAATATTAAGTAGATAGCAGCACACTTTGGACTCTTTCCTTCCCATGTGGTACAGGACTGTCAGAAGCATATGGATTCAGACTTAATGTATATTCATATAATGTATACCCTTAATGTTGTGAACATTTCAGTAACCTATAACTCAGGCTTATCTGATGGTTTCTTTGTTCTAGGCTTCTTTCTGAATTTTATATGTATTACCATATATATATATATATATATGTTGTACCCTCATGTATACATTAATACATTTAGTGCTTATACTTCTCACTTTACAATTAATACATGGAGGGTCTGAAACATTAGTAACCTGCTGAGGCTAGGGTTAGTGCATGGAAGAAGTAGGTGAGAATCTCAGCCCTATGCCCCTCCCTTTGCATATTTGTTAGTTTATTATGAGAGACAGAATATTTCTGTGTATCTCAGACTGACCTCAAAGTAGATACCCCATAAACCTTTGCCTCCCAGTGCTGGATTAGAAGTGTGCACCATCATACCTGTCTATACTCCTAAACTGCTTAATGATCACCCTGAAACCATCAGAGTCTGTACTTTAGATTTTTTTCTTCTAGGAGGTAATTTCTAATGAAATAGCCCCCTGGGTAATTTGGGAGATGTGATTTTGTAGTGTGGGAATTGCTGGGTGTAACTACTTATTTTTCTTCTTTAATCAGTATTTTGATTTTTAGACCAGTCACTTTGGGCCTTGAGCTTCTGTTTCTTTCATAAATTAAGGGGTTAACATAGACTGGAGATGTCCGGTCACTTCTATCCTCATGGAAATTCTGGGTACTTGAAGAGTGGCTAGTCTGAATGTAAAGATTTTAAACACACCAGACTTTCATTTCAGTGTGAACAATGCAAAATGCCTCTATTTTTATACTGATTATGTTGAATTGCAATATTTTAGATGCACTGAGTTAAGCAAAATGTTAAAATTATTTCTCCATTTCTTTTAATGTGACTACTTGAAATGTCAGACTTCCATATATGATGGAACTTGTAGCTCCCATGATGTTCCCACTGTCTTGTAGCACTTTCTGCAACCACATCAGCTCTTCATCCATGGACCGGCTGACATTTCATAGTGAAACTATATGCAGAGGAAAGGGCACATGGGGTTCCAGAAACATCAACTTCACTATCATAGTCTTCTGAAGTACTTCAGGGAACTTTAGAATACAAGAGCAAGACCTTGACATTACAGAAGTCATCCAGGTCCACGCTAGGACATTAAAAATGTTAACTACTTGTAGATGTTTCTGTGTTGTGAGGGACAAACTGTTCGATCTCATTTCAAACTGAAGTGACAAGATAGAGCGCATACCAAAGTTTGTGAAATATTGTGCTTATGTTATGTGAAGCACATCCACCCTTGGCCTTACTATAGGATTAAAAGGAACAATAAAACTGCAAAAGTAATACACATTATGTTTGTAAGTTGGAGAATGCCAGTAATACTGTTATCTGTTATTTTCCTCTTTCTTATTAAAGGAGCTAATAATTTGGGAGCCTGCCAACAGTGCTCTCAAAAGAGGAAAGTGAATTTAAGGTAACATGTCTAAATGACCCAACCAAAAGTGCAGTTTTTGTGTCCCTCATCTCTAGCACTAAGGCTGTTTGCCATCTTGCATAAGCAGTTGTGTTTCCACCTGCACAGATATCTGGCAAGAGGAGCTGCCCTTCATGTTTCCACTGCCAGCGTTTGTTACACGTGAGATGCCTCGTGTAGGTGCCAAGGTAAGCCTTGGGCATAGATGGTAGTTTAGATTTCTCTCCTGCATCACACAAATTGAATGACAAAAATCAGGCCTGGTTAAGATACAATTCTTTATAACTGATCTTTTTTAAGAATTTTGTGGTGGTGATTGATGGAATATAGATGTCAGTAGTCAGAAGCAAGGTAATAACAGTTCAAAAGAGAATTAAGTTCTTACATTGGGTACTGTTTAAATTGTTTTACTAAGTTCATCCAACATAACGCAAGTGCATCTTGGATAAGCAAGGTAGAGTTATTGAATATAAGGAAGAATGAAAGCCGTTGCGGACGTGTTTCATTACCACCTTTCTGATCGCAGCACAAAGCTGAACAACACGCTGGATCCTCCAAGCTCTTCTCTTTGTGTTAACTACCTTGTCTGTTGCTGTGGTACAATACCACAGCCAAGGCCACTGATAGAGGAAGAGTTTGTGTGGTTCCAGAGCAAACGCGCATGATGGCAGTGGAGGTGTGGCAGCAGGCAGCGGGAGTAGGAAGCAGAGAGTCCGAGTTCGAATCTCTGACTGCAAACACAAATTAGAACAAGCTGCAAGTGTGGTGCTGCTGCTGTGCATTTTCAAAGCCCACTCCCAGCGATGTAGCTCCTCCAGCAAGGCTCAACCACCAAAGATTCTACCACCTCCCCAAACAGCACTGCCGTCCAGGACCGAGAGCCCAGTACAGGAGCCTAGGAAGTACGTTCTTCATTCATACTACACTGTTCTAAACTCAGGAATTATTATTCTAATGTGTAGTTCTCAGAGTAAGGACCTGGGATCAGTAATACTAGCAATATTCCCTGGGAACTTAGAAGTGCAAGTCTTGCTCTCACACTAGGCTGCTAAAACAGCAGGGGAGGTGAAACCCCCAGAGTATTACATGCACTTTTGGAGAACCTATGCTATGTTTGGTATACTTCTGGGACTATGCTAGATTCCCTTTATCATCTGGGTGGTTATCAGCTTAGGGTCCAGAAATAGAACCTTCTCTGAACTGTTGCCCTCTACTGAGCCACCTTGTTCAGAGAAGAGATAGTTCAGAGATTGTACGACCACTGTGGATCTCAGACAATGATTACCTGACATGGGAACAAAAATGTCTAAGCTCATGGCTGCCACGAGGATACAACTGCAATGTGGTCTAACACTCCAAAACTCCCTTAAGGAAACCAAACTACAGTTAGACGTTGTTTACCTGCAGCCACATTCTGGCTCAGCACAACTTTACTTATCCTCTCCTCATTCCTTTTGAGACTTCACCCCATCTTTCAGCTTCAACATGCATGTACCCTTGTCTCAAGCTCTGCTGTCAGGGAATCTGATCACTTAAGACCATGGAAAACTACAACCTGATACATTAGAACTCTAACAGCACAATTGAATAGTTATGACAAATGATATAGCTCACAGAGTCTAAGACACTAAAAGAAAAGTCTGCAATATTAACCTCAAACATTAGCCAATATCAAATAGGAGAGAGTGATAAGGAAAGAAGAATTGTGTTTACTGTGTACTACAACAGGATGTGTTGGACTTCTTACTCATGTGTTTCTTTTCAATTATAAATGTAGCAGCATGTTTACAGCTTCAAATTGACTATGATGGTAACACACACACACACACACACACACTATCAGATATTAAGCTTGTCTTAGCATATCACTGATTATAAGCTAGATGCTATAACATAAGAATCAGGGCTCTTTTTTAATTTGGCTTATATATTTTATTGAAATGGTTAATCTTGAAACATTCACATTCTTCGATCTGCATTTTCTTCCTACAAACTTTTATTTTTATTTATTTTGGCTTCTGTCCATCAGTTATGTTTTTCCTTTTCTATTTGTTTCACATTACAGATTCAGTCGGCTTGGTTTGCACAGTTAATGGAATAAGGTTTGGAGACTGTCATGGCTCTCACTTTATCTTCAGCCCACACTCTGTCTTACTAATACCTTTGAATACCCAAATTACTTTGGAAATTCATTCCCAATGGAAAACTACAATAAATCCACAAAACAGATTGTACTAGGAGTTGAGGAATTCTGAGAGACATGGCACTGAAGTCTTAGCAATGGTAGAGCCTCTTCCCTCTCTTTAACGGAAGATGACAAGTGAATGGAAGTAGCACTGTTTCTGAGTTGAGATTTCCAAGTATAGGTGAAAGTACACTCAAACTAAAAATGGGCTTCTGTTTTAGCTACACAAAATTTAAATAAAGCTAAACAGTACTAGAGATGCTGGAGGCCTCCTGAAAGCACAGTGTTCAAGTATTCTAGCTCCAAGCCTGCATGGACAATGTTCTCTCGTGGCCCGCACTTAGATCTGAAGTCTGTGCTATACGAGACCCTGTAATACGGCATACTTCCTTAGCTCTCTGAGTAGGTAGGTCACTACGATATTGCTGTGGTTATCCTTGGTGTGTACCACTTCTTAGCAGATTCCCTCCAGCGTATGTGTGTCTTTGGTCTCAGTATTTCAGTATCCTCCAGCATCTTGGTTCTCAGTAGCCTCTTTGCTGTTTCTCTTAATAGGAATTGCTAATGGGTTCTGTGGGTTAGGGGTTTAAGTTTTAGAGAATTATGGAAATTTTTATTTATTTAAAGTAGGTGAGGAAGTGGAAAAGAGCAAGAGACATAGAATTTATTTGGAAAGAATGTAGTCACTAGACTATAAGATGTCCATATTAATTTCTACTTGGCTATTTATGCCCTATGTAGCCCCTGTGTGAACATAAGAAGAGTATAATTAGCAGAATGTTCCAGAAGTACCAGTGTATATGACTTCCAAGAACAAATCATGAGGCATGTTATGGCTACTGTTTTGAGCCTTTGGATAATTAATTCTCAGGGATGCCATCAACCATACCAGGAGGACTCTCAAGAAGGTCTCAGCAGTGGACCACAAAGCCAGAAACTTAGAAGTGAGTTTTCTAGCCATTGCTAAGCCCCAAACTGACTAGTTGAACCACACTGGCCACAAGACAGTCCTTACTCAGTTTAATTCAACATGATCACTATCATTGATCAAACATTCTGAATAAAATTGTTGGATGTGGACTGTCATCAAAGAGACTGATGGCCCTCTGATGTTGCTTGCCTATACTGCTATTGAAACTCCTCCTCCTTACTAAAATCTAATTATTCCTTGGATAATATTTTTAACCTTTTAAACATATTTATAATACATTATAGTCTTTAGATATAATTTTGCTTGCATAGATTTCTTTTCACATAAAGCTGTCTGATTCTTATGCCAAAAGAAACAGAAATCTTTATCTTTATACTTTCTATGTTTGCTTTAATTATGTTACTTAACATTGAGAAAAGCTGTCAAAGAATTTGGGGGAAAGCTCATAAAGTAAAACACTGTAAGTACTTCAGCACAATAGATGGCCTTACAATGTGGCACCAAATACCTAGTAAAAGACAATACATTCTATTGTCCCTGGATGCTGGAGAAGTTTCCCTTGAAGACTTTTACCTTATTCTGTCACTCTTGAGTCAAAAACATGTTGGACACATTACCTCAGAACCATGGGTTTCTTTTCTCATTTTTGCCATATCTTTCTTTAGCTTGTGACCTATATTTTGCTTAAAGAATCACTGTATTACCTTACTCTGAAATTTTATGATAGCAGTTATTAGTATACATGATAGGCTGAACAGGAAATGTTTGTAAAGGCTAAAATTCTGGCATTATGATAAACTATGTGTTGGGTCCATCTGTTGCATCATTTCCTGTTCCTGGAACAGAGATTGCCTGTGCCTGAGCTACCTTGGAACACAACTGTCTTGCTAAACAATACCCACTGTTTGGAACTCAGAGTTACAGTTTGATATGTGTGCAAGTATTTATTTCTTTAAAAAGAAAAGAAAAGAAAAATCCAGCTACTTGGAAATAATTCTTCCTCCTATATGACTCTCTTCCAAAGTGAATGTAGACAGAGGGACCACAGGAAATGATCAGAAATCAGAAATTAACACAAAAAATAGTTGAACATCTAAAATTTTTAGTCTCCAATGGATTAAAAAATTGAAATGTAGTGTTGAACAAATGGGTCTAAAGTTTAGAGTACTTATTGCTCTTGTAGAGAGGACCCAGGTACAATTCCCACATGGCAGCTCACAACCATCCATAGCCAACCATCCAGTTTTATGTGATCCAACACCCTTTCCTGTACTCCAGGCAGACATATGGTGCACATATATACATGCAGGCAAAATATTCATACATATAAAATAAATGACTCTAAACAATGGAACGTAACACATTTGAGTATATAGACTGTTAAATCAAACTTTAAGATGTTTTAAAAATAGAATTTGAATCAAGCCCCTGCTGGACCCTGCATATTGAAACCACTGCTTTAGTGCAGTTCAATCCCATTAGTTCAGATTCGGTGTTGATATGTGAAAGACTGAAACACATTGATTTGCTGATTTAACCATGTTTGCAACCCAGATAAAGCTGGAGTTGATGGCACTGTGAGAAGTAGAAATTACTGTAACCTCGAGATGACTTGTGCGGAAAGCTAACCAGAAGTACGTAATGCTGTGCCCTTGGCCATGGCTTCAGATTTTTAAAGGTGAATGCGATCCTAAGTTCAGTCTGAAAGAATCACCAGGGGTTCTAATTCAAGCTGTGCATGTAGCATACTTTGAAAAACACTGCTCTCAAGTTTCTGCACCTGAAAGAAAGGCAGTGACAGCCACTTCACTCTGAGAGCCTTGGCACTGTTTCATGTTGCTCTTCCCAGAGCCTTCTATTCACTTCAGTCTTTGCCGGGAAATAGGTAGTCTAAGTTACTGCTCCAGAGTTCTTTCATGTGTTCTGTCAAGATAGCTGGCAGTGGCCTTTAAATAAGCCAGGTATTGTAAAATCCAGGGAAACCTGGAAAAGTAAATTAACTTTTATCACTACATTTTTCCCCAGATGTCAATTAAAAGTTTCCACAAGAAAAATTTCTACTGACCTGGTAGTAACTCTGATTAGAAGAGTTAATCAGAATAATGAAAACATAAACTTAAAGCGCCACTCTTGTTGATTAAGCAAACTTCAGGAGCCACCCATGGTGTCATCAGAGGCTAATACAAACACAAGGTCCCCAGGGAGAAGTGCTATAGGAGCTTGCTGCTCACTCAGGTGCCAATTATTTCATGAATCTTCAACCATCCTTCACCAGCTAACTAAAGACCATCTAAGGGCGCAGCTGTCCAGATTTTCTTTCCACTCCACTCTGGACAGGCATTTTGAACATCTTGCTGTGTTCATTTGAGTTTCTGCAAGCATGAACCATAAAAAGTCTAATGAAAATTGTTTAGCTGGAAGATACAGGAAACAGAAGGAAGGCAGGGCCAAGGGACGGCACTAGGAAGAAAGTCATGAAGGGTCCAGGTTTATCAGAAAGTAAATCAGGACAGGGGAGTGGAGGCTCCATTATGGATGAGGATACTGGAAGTGGAAGGCTTGCAGTCGCTTTCCCAAGGAAGGATGGGCTCGGTTGTACTCATGCCATATGCAAGCTGAATCGCCTGTGTCTCCTAGAAATAGAGGCTTTTTGGAACAGTTTTAAGTTCCCTTCTATACCTATAGAGCAGGTTCATTGGTTTTAAAAAAAAAGCAGCATTAAAATCCTTAAGCAGAAAGGCCTTTGTGTTTTCAACAAGCACTCTTTGGAACTTGAGAGGTAAAACCTGGAAGACTGGGGGAGGACCTCAATTGAGATGAATGTCAGCTCTGCTTATTAACCACAGTGACTTTTAAATTCTTGAACACGATTGTTTCTGGAAACTTCCTTTCCTGCTAATTGGGCTTCTCCTGGTTGTGCGATCATGCCAGGGCATTGTATTTAAGAAATGTTCCTGTCTATTCCTTTATAAATAATAACCCTGCATCAGTTCAAGAATTAAATTTCTAGAGTAGGCAAAGCATGAACGAAAGATCAAAACCCAGATCAACATCTGTTAAATTGTTTTTGCTCTGCTGCTGATACGGATGTTTCCAACTTTAGTTGGACCCTCACTATTCCATGTGGCCCTTAGAGGTCACATCCTTTTCAATTTCCATTTTCTACAATGGTGATTCCAAAATGTATTCTTAACCTCTTCTTAGACCCCTTCCTCTGAGCTTCTAGTCATTATCATTGCTGTTTCTGGTCCATGTGTGGTTAGGCATTTTTTTCCCTTTCCAAATAAGGAGCTTTCTGTGGAGATAGACCCATTACAGAAGTATGAGCATAGGGGATAGCTTGATACCCTTCCCTCCAGTCTCAGAGGAAGGTACACATCCAAATCCTGAATCTGGCGTTCAGTTATTCCTACTCTCTTTTATACTTTATTTAAAAAAGTATTTATTTATTATGTGTATGGATATTTAACTTGCATGTATATCTGTGTACCACATACACATATGTGCTTAGGCCCTGCAGAGGCCAAAATAGGGAGTCAAATCCACTGTACTGGAGTTACAGATGGTTGTGAGCCACCATGTGGATGCTTGGAATAACCCAGGTCATCTGAAAGAGCAGACAGTGCTCTTAACTGCTGAACCATTTCTTGAGCCCCTTTTTGCATTTTAAATATTTCTGATATCCTTTTTCCAGCAGCATCAAAATATGTTTGTCTTTGTGCTAAATGTAATACATGCAGAATAATAGACAAGCACCTGTACATGTCCACTTGGGTGTCAATTATTTTATGAACCTTCAACCATTCTTCACCAGTAACTAAAGACAATCTGTGGGAGGCAGCTACCCAGATTTTCTTTCCACTTCACTGTGAACAAACATTTTGGATGTCTTGCTGTCTTTGAATTTCTGTAAGAATGAACCATAAAAACTCTAATGAAAATTGTTTAGCTGGAAGATACAGAAGATACTTTAAACCATTCTAAAATAAGTCTTTCCTTCCCCTGTCATAGTTAACACATTTGAAAATCTGTATCTTGTATAATTTATCTACTTACATATATATAATCACCCTAAAATTTAGTGTCTTATAGAAATGTACATGTATTTCTTTTCTGTAAGCTGGAAATATAGGTGTGACTCACCTGGGTCTACCTCAGAATTTGTGGTGGATTTTTTTCAGCCAGGGCTCCTGTCAACTAGTCCTTGATGAATGCCAAAAGATTCATTTCTGATATTCATAGTTACAGGACTTGGTAAAGACTTCTGTGTTTTGACCACTCTTCATAAGACCTCCCAGTTCTTCTTAGTGTGACCAGTTCACACACCCACCAAACGGTCCTCATGAAATGACAGCTTGGACATACAGAATGTAGAACCTAAGAAATTATGAAGAAAATAGTGGTATGTTCCATTTACTTTTTTGGTCACATTCTACTTGTTTTTATAGTGAGTTATAAGTTCAGTCCACACTTAAAAGGAAAAATTAAGCCCCAATTCATTGAAGAGAATGTATTAAATCATATTTCCCTTTGCTCAATCATTGCCTTGCCCATTCATTTTTCAGTACATTACTCTGTGCCCTCTTCTCCCACAATTCCATTGAAATGTCTTCTGCTACAGCCAACAGTTGCCTCATAATTTGTAAGCCAATGCATAGGAATTTCTATTATACAGCAACTATCAGTTTTGTTCTTTCTGCCTTTCTATTGGTCTTCTTTCTTTATTTCTTAGTGCTTGTGGGTAGTAAAATTTTAGGTAATTGGCATTTGTTTTTTATAATGCTTAAGATAAATGCACAGATGGAGCTAGCTACAGATAGACCTAGAGGCAAAATAATCCTCTACCCAAGGTTGGACATCCCAATGCCTGGAACCCATGAATAGGTACCTTTCATGGAAAAAAAAAGTCTTTGAAGACTTTACTGAGAACCTAATCACCTGATTGGGGTGATGTGGTCATGTGAACCCTTAGAAACAGTCTGAGGTCAAGGGGACAAGGGGATGTGATGCAAGAAGTTCAAAGAATAACAGATACTACCAATCATTGTTGGCTTTGAACACCAAGGAAAGAATGTGTAAGGAGCTTGAAGAAGATGAGAAATCCTCTCAATTGACAGTCAACAAGGAAAGGGTGTTATCAGCACCACAAATACAAGACACTGAATTCTATCAACAACCTCAATGAACAAAGAGATCTACAGAGCTGAAGTCATATATACTGAAGCCTACTAACTCCTTTCTTTTATTTAACGTATTTGTTTGTTTTGCTTATAAAGTGCAATGTGATTGCTTGTTGGAATTATTAAAGCAAGAAAATTAGCATAAACAATTCACATTTATGTGCTTTTTGTGATAAGAACATTTCAAATGTATTCTCTTAGAAAAATTTGAGCACATAGAACATTATTAACCCTAGTAACTATACCAGTTTCTTCTGAGATTTTTTTTTTTATGATCTGTAACATCTCCCAGTTATCAAGTCCTCTTCCATCCAGGAAAATTGGTAGTCATGATTTTACTCTCAATTTAGTCTGCATATAACTCTACGTTCCATCTTGTTCTTGGCTTATTTCACTTAGCATGGTGCCACCCAGATTAATCTATGTTGTTGCAAATGTCCCTCCTTTATAATTACTCATTTGGATTCCCCCTCTGTGTGTGTGTATGTGTGTGTGCATATACCCACATGTGCACAACATTTCCTGTAGCCATTCATTCTTTGTTGAACTCTTTCTTCAATCCATTATATTGACTATTGTAAAAAATGCAACAATTATTTCTTGACATGGTGACTCATGTCTCTTGAATATATGCACAGTTGTGAGATTCCTGTGTAATATGAAAATTATATTTTTAATTTTTAAAGGAACCTCTCTGCTGTTTTCCACAATGACTGTAGAAATTTACATTCCCACCAATAATATGCAAGAAGAGTTCTTCCCCCTGCCCCCCACCATCCTGGACAAATTTATTATTTTTTATATCCTAAAAGTCAACCTAACAAGTTTCTATAATTTTAACCTTCTTAGGTTAGTGTCATATTTCTGTGGAACTATAAGATGATTAACTGGTATTGTCGTAGCTTTGAAGTTATAGTAATTTGTTTTGACAGTAATAGAAAACTAGAGCCCAGTGTGGTATTATGCCTGAAATCCTAGGACTGGGGAGGTAGATGGGAGAGGATCTGGAGATCAAGGTCATCCTCAGCTACTATAGGGAATCTGAGGAAGCCCGTGCTACATTTTTGTGCATGTACTTTGCAAATATTTTCTTGGATTCTATTAATTGTCTTAAAATTATATATATATATATTGCAAAAGCATCTGACTGTGTAGCACAGACTGGCTTGTGATTTAAGGTCCTTCTTTCTGTCCCTTCAGTGTTGGGATTATAGGCATAGACCATCACACCCAGTGTGTCCCTGCACATTTAAAAGTCTTTTAATGCACAGAAATTCTGCTAATGTAGTATGAGTTTGGAGTCATCATTTTTTTCTTCTATGCTTATGTATAATCCTTTCCAATACACCAAAATCAAAGCAGCATTTTCTGCTCTCAGTACTTATTTAATTTTACTGAAGTATTCCATATGCCCTGTGGTAGAAATACAGTGTTTCCAATGATGACCATCTCCAGGTGCCTTTTACTAAATAGCATATTATGTCCTCTCTGACTTTCACTTTGGTCTTAACCTGCTTATTGTTCTGTTTCTGGCCTCTTTATTTCATTGTCTCATTTGTCTATTTGTAAATTGGCATTCTAGTCCTTTCATCAAAAACGTTTAAAATGCAATTGTCACTGTACAGGTGGAGACCCCCTACTCTGTGATCCAATTAGCATCACTGTGATCCCTCCTGTCTTTGCAAGTTTTAAAATTGATTTCTGAGTTCCTGTTGGTATTTTGATTGGGTTGCATTGAGTTTATAGATTAATCAAGAGAGAAATGACATTTTTGCCATATTGAAATTTCCCATCCATGAACTACATTTATCTCTAAGTTACTGATATCCTCCTTTTATGACTTTTGATACTAAATTATAATCTTATCTATCTGTGGAAGCTCTGTGACTTTTTTTACAAGGTATGTTTAAAAAATAGTTTATTTTCAGAGTGTGAGTTCCTGGTCCCTAAATGTTTTTCATAAAGATTTTATCCCCAGCTTTTTTCCTACTTCTTGCTCTTAATTCTAACAACTGCTTTGTGTATCTGATGTTGACAATTATAAAATTCATAGCAAGTATAATGAGTAAGTTGCTTACAATATTTATATCTAAAATTGTCCGTTTCTCATATTAAGAACTCCTTTTAGTATCTCTTTTGCAATATTAACATGAGCATGCATAGTGAATGTCTTAATTTTGTTGCAGATATCACATCAATGTTATAATCTATTATCTATTACCTTGAAGAATGTTATTTGTTCTGTCAGATTTTAACATGTTTCTTATTAGTTTGAAAATATTTATTTTTAATGAATAAGATTTGTATTAATATTTTTATTTTATAATCAACTTAATTTCACATATCAGCCATGGATTCCCCCATCCTCCCTCCTCCCACCCCCTAGACCTACCCCTCAATTCACCCCCATTCCCACCTCCTCCAAAGCAAGGTCTCCCCTGAGGAGTCAGCCCAGCCTGGTAGACTCAGCCAAGGCAGGTCCAGTCCACTCCTCCCTTCACCCAGGCTGAGCAGTGTCCCTGCATAGGCCCCCGGGCTCCAAAAAGCCAGCCCTTGCAGCAAGGACAGGTCCCGGCTCCACTGGCTGGGGGTCTCCCAAACAGTTCAAGCTAATCAACTGTCTCACTTATCCAGAGGGCCTGGTCCAGTTCCATGGGGGCTCCTCAGCTACTGGTTCACAGTTTATGTGTTTCCACTAGTTTGGCTATTTGTCCCTGTGCTTTTTCCAATTATGGTCTCAATATCTCTTGCTCATATAATCCCTCCTCTCTCTCTCACCGATTGGACTCCTGGAGCTCCACCTGGGGCTCCGCCGTTGAACATATGATTTTCGTCAAAGAAGCCAAAACTATATAATGGAAAAAAGGAAAGCATCTTCAACAAATAGTGCTGGCATAACTGGATGTCAACATGTAGAAGGCTGCAAATAGATCTGTATCTGTCACCGTGCACAAAACTTAAGTCCAAGTGGATCAAAGACCCCAACATAAATCTAGTTACTCTGAACCTGATAGAAGAGAAAGTAGCAAGTAGTGTTGAATGCATTGGCACTGGAGATCACCTCCTAAATATAACACCAGTAGCACAGACACTGAGAGAAACAATTAATAAATGGGACCTCTTGAAACTGAGAAGCTTTTGTAGGGCAAAGGACATGGTCAACAAGACAAAATGACAGCCTACAGAATGGGAAAAGATCTTCACCAACCCTACATCTGACAGAGGGCTGATATCCAGAACATATAAAGAACTCAAGAAATTAGACATCAAGATACCTAACAGTCCAATTAAAAAATGGGCTATAGAGCTAAGCAGAGAATTTTCAACAGAAGAATCTCAAATGGTTGAAAGACATTTAAGGAATTGCTCAACATCCTTAGTCATCAGGGAAATGCAAATCAAAAGATGTCTTATTAAATAATTGTCTACTTATATTGAAAATCATTATTCTTTTTAAGAATTATTAGAAAATTAACATGGACACATGTTAATGAGAACAAGTTTTGAGTTCTTTAAATAAACTCAAGTTATCATAATGACATTTTGATATATATGTATAAATATCTCTTCATGATTATTTGGATTTGTTTTACTGAAGACCGTAAGGTGTACTATTCAGAAGTTTTGTTTCCTTGTAGTATCATCATTAAATTTGTGTATCAAGTTCACATCTGCCAGCAAGAAAAGCTAAAATAAGAGAAATAAAAGAAAGGAAGGGAAATGGATGAAGGGAAGAAGGGAAAGAAAGGTGGGATAGAGGGATATGACATTTGATATTTTATGTTTAAATATTTGTTTCTAATTTGAGGGGCTATTTGCAGGTCTAAGGACTTTGACTTCCCATCTGCCACCTGCCCAGGAGTTTTTGTGGCCTTTAACACTGGACTATTGAGTTTTTTTTCACTGTGGTGGAGGCATCTGTTCTCCGCGCTTGCTTCATACATGTTTCGAACTGTTATGTCTTCATGGTGAGTTCGTGATTTTATTATTCCAAAAATACTCTATTTTCTCTCCTAGAATAGCTTTTAACTTCGAGTTAGTGTGTTGGTCACTATTTGAGTCAACTGCTCCACTGCTTTGTTTTCAGTCTTTGGCTATCTTTAGACCTAAAGTGAGTGTCCTTATGAACAGCATATAAGTGTTTTCTGGTTTTATTTTTAAATTCCCTTCAAAAATTCACCTTGCAAATATTTCTTTGTAAATATTGTATATGGGAAGTTTTCTTAATTTACTTTAAGAGAAACTACTGCATGACAAGGATTTATAACTGATATTATGTCAATTGTTTTCTGTATGCTCTATGTCTTTTGTTGTGGATTTTTTTGTCTTATTGGTTTCTTTCATATTTAATAACTGATTTTTCTGTAGATTACACATTTTATTCTTGTTCTCATTTTTCATGTATATTATATATAGAGAGTCTAAATTATTGCCATAAGAATCATATTTAGAAGGATAAAATATAAAGAACACATGAATCCTGAAAGAGGATAAAAAGCTGATTATTTTTCTAGTTATAATTCTGTCACTTACCTTTCACTGTGTCAGCAGTTAAAACAATCCATTTTTATCATTTCACAGTTTCTCCAAAATGTGGCATCAATGAATTCTCTGCTCAACACTTTAGATGGGGAAAGTGAAGTGTCCGTTGTGTGACATCCTCTCCTGGAAGTTCAGGTCCCAGCTTATTTAGGTTTTCAGCAGAATTAAATTAGTTGTGACTCAAAGACTGAGCATTAGTATCCCCTCTATTGCTGACAACTAAGAATTGCTTTCAGCTTTGGGAATCCACCCTTACATTCAAGTAGGGATGGCCATCTCACAGCATCACAGTTTATTACCTCAAAGTTAGTAGGAACATCTCTTTCCTTATAGATGGGGTTATGTTAAGAGATTACATGATTAAGTCAGGCATAGGCCCTGGATAATCCTTTTTATTAACTCAGGAGTCAACTTATTGAGACCCTAGTAATATTGCTAAAATCACTCCTAATTACTATGTAATATTATCTTATTACATGAGTGGCACCTCATATCCCCAAGTCCCAACCATGCACAAGAGTTAAAATCTATATAAAGGATTGTACATTGTGTTGCTTCTTAGGATTCTGTCAAATGTAGATTTCAAGTGTTTGTTATATGAAGATTATGGTAGTGTGGTATTGTGTTCCCCAAAATATTGTACATGCTAATAAACTTATCTGGGGTCAGAGACAGAATAGCCACAATATTAAACATTAGGATAGGCAGTGGTAGCACACGCCTTTAATCCTAGCATTCCAGAGGCAGAAATCCATGTGTTCAAGAATACAGTCAAGCATGATGTCTCCGCCTTTAATCCCAGAAAGCAAGCCTTTAATCCCAGGGAGTGATGGTAGAAAGGAAAGATATATAAGGCGTGAAGACCAGAAACAAGAAGCATTTGGCTGGTTAAGCTTTTAGCTGGTTAAACTCCAGGCTTTCAAGCAGCAGTTCAGTTGAGAGCCATTGGGATGAGGACACAGAAACTTCCAGTCTGAGGAAACAAGATCAGCTGAGAAGTTGGCTAGGTGAGGTTAGCTGTGGCTTGTTCTGGTTCTCTGATCTTCCAGCTTCACCCCAATACTTGGCTCCAGTTTTATTTTATTTATTAATAAGAACTTTTAAGATTCATGCTACATGGTAGTATAAATCAAATAGAAGGAAATGGCAAGGGGAATGCAAAAAACTACAGTGAAATGGAAAATGAGAGAAGGAAGCCACAGTTTAAAATAAAGGGCACATGTAGAATAAAACAATGTGACCTTTTGAACATGCTTAAAAACTGTGACTGAGCATTGCAGCCCATACACACATCTTTGTTTGATGGTTAGTTGGTACTTGTTGAGTCATGTCCTTATGCTTTCAGGGCAAATGTTCCACCACTGAGCTACATTAAAAGAAAAGTACCAACTTAGACTCCAGAAGGAATGTTTGGTTAATTTCTACTTTTAGTTCCATTTTAGTAGGAAGTGCACATTAAGCCAAAAAATGAACACCACCAAGAAACCTAGACCCTGACTCTTCCCTGAAGTTTCAGCTATTAATTAGAGATAACAGAATTCATAAATAGCTTTATTATTCATTCATTTTAAATGTTTTCCTTATCCTGAGAGTTAAATACTGTTAAAGCCAGTAGTGGAAAGTTTTACAATGCCAGAGAGTGATAAAAGTTTTGGTGAGGAGTCAGTTTCTAATATGAGTAGCTCAGCATGCCTCCATATTCTATAGGATAGTCTGTCTTTGATATAACCTAAGAAGTGTGATCATTGAGAAAGGGTGGGTCCAAAGACATCAAATTATAAGAACACACAAGTGCTCCTTACAGTTGCTCTTAAGCACATGAAAACCCAGAGTCTGTGCAAGGATTTCTACTCTTTTCTACACACATTACATTAAGCTGTCCTTCATAGCCACAGCAGGAACACCAGCTCTGTTGGAAGAATGTGGATGACAGAACCTCTCTGGCAGTACGCATCTCTCAAAAAGAAATCATCACATCACAATAGATGTTTCTTTTGATATGTTCACTATTTCTAGATCCATCTTACAATGACAAATTAAGACATTTGTTCAGTGAACTCTGACACTGGTGTGAATTCAAGCATTTCTGGCCTTATGTAGTTTTTCAATTATTTTTCTGGCCTGGATCTTGAATAATAATTTCAAAATGTCTCCAGAATCAACTTAGCAACAACAGTGGTAGAGAATAAACCTCTACACTACCTAGGTAATTCAATGTGCTTTCCTATGGAGAGGTCCTTAGTCACGAAGCTATATTCCAAAAAGAGCAGGTATAGGGAATTGAAACCTTTAATGACTATTTTGAAACTTCTTTATTGTAAATGAACCTTGAAACAGATAGAATTCGAGATAATCCACAGCTTGACAGTGAACAATCAGCTACCATTTTTTTCTTCTATGACCACAAGTGTGTTTTGCCTGGCTAATTATTCTGTATTTGGAAGCCCACTGTGAATCTTTTCAAAAGCTACAAAGAAAATAATGTTCAAGTGAGATGTATCTTAAGCTGTTTTCTTCAAATGCAATTTATAATTTTGTATGGATTACAAAAACATGCCTCCTAGTATCCTGCTATTTTGTGTATTTAAAGCAAATTGACTCCTATGTCCAATGTAACACAATGCATAGAAATTTGTTTCTTTGATTCTTGAAATCTTTGCTGTGGATTTTGATCTTAAAAAGTATGTTTATTTCATTCATCAAAGATGTTTCTAGTCCTATTTTATTCCTAGAATTTTGTTTGGCTTGGCAACATATAATTGAACAGTACAAATAAAATCTGTGCCTTCAAGAAAATTTAGCATTTCTTCTGAAATATTCAGCAATCACCACATATCTTTCAATTGTCATCATGGTATTCTATCAGCATTTGGTGAACAAACCATTAGTTGATTCTACTCATCAGGCAAATACCAGCCTCAAATACATGCCAGAATCCATGTTGTAATTATACAAATATATGAAGAAGAAAAAGTTGCTGGCCATTCTGGAGGCTGATACAGTAGAATTGTGAGTTCAAAGACAGCCTGAGCTATGTGAGACTCTGAACCAAACTTTAAGGATGTAGGAGGGAGCTGTTTGCTTCACATGACCCAAATTTAACAGCTTTAAGACCACTGAAATAGAGTAATAGAGCAACAGTTCTTAAACTTCCCATTCATGACCCTTTCACCAAAAACACTTGGTGTACATATATACATATACACCCTAGATATGTAAGCATATAATCTATGTATGCAATTAAACTTACTGATAATAAATGATAACAAATACATATTCAACCAATTCTCTATCAGACTCAAAATTTTAGTATTTATTGCAGGTGAAAACAAGTCTACATACTATAGAGCTCAAAGTGCTTACTTGTTTTACATAAAGAATTAAATTCTGGCTGAATATTTGATATTCTAGGGTTCAGAGAATCTTCAATGTTTTGTAAAAATTGATCATTACTTTGATTTTTATAATAATAAATTCTGGCCGGGCGGTGGTGGCGCACGCCTTTAATCCCAGCACTCGGGAGGCAGAGCCAGGAGGATCTCTGTGAGTTCGAGGCCAGCCTGGACTACCAAGTGAGTCCCAGGAAAGGCGCAAAGCTACACAGAGAAACCCTGTCTCGAAAAAACCAATAAAAAAAAAAAAAAATAAATTCTGAGAACACGTTTTTGTGCAACACTATACTAAAGAAGTTATGTTTAGAATTATTTTAAAAGTTGTTGGAATTTTGGCCTAATCCCAAGATACAATTCCTTTTTACGATATTTTTAAAAATGAAACTCAAGTCAGCAACTCAGATATATTTTTGGAAATCAAATATTCTAACAATGCAATTCTAAGTAGGAACTGGTATGTACAGTTAAAATGTTGCAATTCATATCATACAATAGACTTGATTCTGAGGTCACAGGTTCTGGACAGTGCTCATTGGCATTGTCTGCCTTGGTGACATGCGCAGTACAAAGTGTACGTGTTGTCTATCGAGAACGAAAGCTGCAATGAAATTTTGCAATTGAACATGGATGAATACTGTCAGACACACAGTAGATTCATTATATATTTGATTTTCAATCAGTTTTGGATCACTACATACTCAAACCTTTTACTGTTGCCATATTTTTATAGTCTTCACATTCAGTTTTGTGATCCCATAGAGGGTCATGACCCACATTTCAAGAAACTACAGAATTGATTGAGGAAAACATTAAAATTCAGTAACTACTTATGACAAAAATTAACCAAAAACACTTAACAAGATAAGTAGACATAATAACTTCTTTTGATAAAGAATTTCAATTTTAAAATGAACTATTTTTAATGATCATATCCAAAGCACAGAACCAACAGTATGTATGTACACAAATGCAAATGCAAACACACACACACACACACACACACACACACACACACACACACAAACACCTTCAAAACATTACAAATTAGCACAGAAGAAAACCCCTGAATGTAATTATAAATCATGTGATAAATTCAGAAACTTCAATATGTAAAATGGAGAGCTATTAACAAATAAAGACCATATGTGTCTTCACCTAGTTTTGTCTACCATTCAATCTATTTATTAATCAATCATCTATCTCTTGGTCACCTATACTCTTTCTATAACTTTTAACTATGGAGAATGCCAACAAGATTGCACAGAGAGACCTTCTCAGATGCTTTTGGGAAGACCTAAACTACCAGTCACAATGTGGGCCTGTGTGGAGCACCCAGTGAGTTGGAACCTCCCAGTCACCTTTTGCATCGATTAGTGACTGAACCAAATTCACCATTTACAACTAATACCAGCTTGTCAGTTATGAGGTTTAAAATCCTGTAAGAGCATATATAGGAATAGTAACACCTCAAGAGTAATCATTCTCGCTGGGTGATGCTGGCGCACGCCTTTAATCCCAACACTCGGGAGGCAGAGGCAGGAGGATCTTTGTGAGTTCGAGGCCAGCCTGGGCTACAGAGCAAGATCCAGGAAAGGTGCAAAGCTACACAGAGGAACCCTGTCTTGAAAAACCAAAAAAAAAAAAAAAAGAGTAATCATTCTCAATCTCCAGTTTTCCTAGTTACCAGGACTTCTAAGTTACAGCTTTAGCCATATAGCAACACTACAGGGAGACACGTTAGTAGAGACTAAGTGCTTGAGTTTGACATTCTTGCAGGTTAGACATCATTAAAGTAAAAAGGCCCCCAGGCTTAAAACAATGACTCTTGCTAGCAAGTCTCTGTGACATCCTATGGTTCTGCTGAAAATGAGGCTCCTGTTCTCTTGTCAAGCCTTGCTTATTTACTGATAGTCATTTGTGGGTAGGAAGGCTAGAAGTGGACTGAGTGGGCCAATTGGAATGACTGTTCCGCAGGGCAGCTCATCTTCCAACCTGAAAGCTCAACCTAATTCACAGGACAAAAGCTGTCATCCAAGCCGGGCGGTGGTGGCACACGCCTTTAATCCCAGCACTCGGGAGGCAGAGCCAGGCGGATCACTGTGAGTTCGAGGCCAGCCTGGGCTACCAAGTGAGTTCCAAGAAAGGCACAAAGCTACACAGAGAAACCCTGTCTCAAAAAACCAATAAATAAATAAATATAAATAAGTAAGTAAGTAAGTAAAAAAATATAAATAAATAAAAAAAGCTGTCATCTAAGAATGAAAGCAGAATTGTTCAAGGACTCTTGAGTCCCAAGTTCAGAGCTAGAAATGCATCTATGATGCCCTTTACTGGTAAAATGTACCAACTCAACTTAAATAACTAGAGGAACTGCTCTCCTCTCACTTCTTTTGATACAAGGTCTGGGTATGCAGCTTTCGGAGTTGCTAGGTAGATGGGAGTAGCCTCAACCACCTGAGTGCTGAGATTACAGATGGAAGCCATCATGCAGGAACATTGTTCATCCCTTTATGGGAGTTATTAAATGCATCACATTGCAAAAGTATGTGGATACACAATGGAAGAGTAACAGCAGCTGTTTGTGGTGGGGAAGGGTGCTCTTTACCATTTTGAAGCTAGTGCCAATGTAAATGCAGTCTGGTTTTACCAGATACTCAGGCCAATTTTTAAAAAGGATGGAGGCATCTCAAAAAGACACATCATTGTTTTATTCCATCATCCTGCAACCTTTTCTGCTGTTATTCCATTCCCTATTCACTTCTTATTCTAATTTTCTACTTTAAGAAATTCTGTTTCACTACAGATCTCTTATTTTTTCCTTCCTAATTTCTTTAGTGTTCCTAAGCTATATATCAGTCCTATAAGTTAATTGAGACATGGAACAGTTATTAGGAACATTATGATATATAAAATTACATTCTCTAGTTTTCAATGGCTATGGAAAAGAAAATGTGTGCACTGGGGAAAAAATTAGGTAGGAAGGCAGGAGAGAGCCTAAGCATGAAGACTGCAAGAAATAGCATCCTTGCCACCCAGTGGAAGTTTCTTGAAACTGCACTGTTCAGAAAAATTTTGAACACTTGGCTGTTGAGTACCACCCTGTATAAATTGTGCTGGATATAAGTAAAGTCACACTGAGGTATGTCAGGGCAAAGGCAGACCTATGTGGCTGAAGGGAATAGATTCAGTCAGTCCACCTCGCTTTGTCACATTGGTGAAGCCTGCCATCAGCCTCGTCTCAACAGTAATGACATCTCAGGATCAAGATTATAACAGCTAGCTGATCCCTTGAATTCATCAAACTTAACCCTAAAATGCTTTTGTTCTCTAGCTTTTTAAGGATGTTGCTATGTAGCCCAGGCTGACCTCACCCAATCGTCCCATCATAACCTCCCCTAAACCTGGGGTATAGACATAGATTACCACACTTACCCACATAGACTTCTTTTGAATGTTTACTGTACTTACAGGAAACTACAAAGGTATGATGTAATAGCTCAGTAGCTCTACAAAAGGAATACACCATGTAACCAGAACAAGACTGAAACAATTACTAGCTCCTTAGAGGCTTCACTTCGGTATCATTCTAGTCAGTGCCGGCTTACTCTTTATACTGACTTCCAACAGCATTGATGAATGTTGCCTCCTTTGGATTCTTTTCTAAATACATTTCTAACATTCTCTTCTACGTATGATTTACCATACTGAACAGCTTATTTGTGCAATGTGTTCTTCTTAAATAGTCCTATAGATAATAAGTTGTCATCACTAATAGTAATCAATATATGAGTAGATAACATTAATTTATATCTTCAGTTCATCTTCATTTGGGTTGGTTGTAATTATTGATAATTCTACACTGCCTGTTATAAACATTCTAGTGCACACCTTTTGGTGTGCATATGCTTGTGTTTCTGACTTGTATCTATGGAGTACTGATGCTACCAAGGCAATTGTATGTGTATGCTAAGCTTTAGTGAATTTTAGCAAATAGTTTTCCATAGTGGTTATACAAATTTAAATTTCCATCTCATTGATATTTTTAGTAAATTATTTCTTAATCATTTCTTTTATTTTTGAGATTATAATTTTACCATTATAATTTCCCCCTTCCCTTTCCTCTCTCCAAACCCTCCCATATATTCCTCTCTGTTCTTCAAATTCATGGCCCCATTTTTCTTTAATTATTGTTACATGCTTATTTATACATATTCCTAAATAAAACTTTCTCAGTCTGTATAATGTTACTTGTGTGCACGTTTTCAGGGTTGTTCATTTGATATTAGATAACTAATAGGTGTGGTCTTTCCTGGGGAAAACTATTTCTCCCGCTCTCGGCATTCCTTAGTTGCCTGTAGGTTTTTGCGTGGTGTTAAGGCGTTCTGAATTCCCCCCTATGTGCTTTGGATGCCTATTGTAAATTATTTATAAGTAACTACAGATGTACAGGAAGTTTCTAAGAAATGTACTAAGAAGTCCTGGGCATGCAACTTTCCTTAATACAGCACAAAGTATTTTGTAAAGAAGCAGACCACAAGTGAAGTGACCTGGATGAAGCCGTGGCTAATAACATAAAAGTATACAACTAAAGCATGGGCTTCCTGTTGACTCACACACAGTTGTAAATTGCTCTCTCCAATAATGCCTTGCATACTTCAAATTCTCTTTGTTTTTACGAAAGTGTGTAGTAAATGTGATCTCCCAGTAAAACTGGAGAAAATATGATTAAATACTCTGGCAAAAGCAACTTATGGGAAGGGGTGTTCATTTTAGCTTACAGTTCTAAGTTACAGTCTATAAGAGCAGGTCAAGGTTTTGGAAGCTTGAAGCAACTGGTCACATCATATCCATAGTCATAAGAAATTATGAAATGTAAATATGATAGTACTCAGCTTATTTTTTCTACTCTTATACAGTTCAGGGTCCCCTGCTTAAGGATGGTACCACCCACAACAGGTGGACTTCCCAGTTAAATTGAAATGATACAGACATGCCAGAAGCCCATTTCTTTAGTGATTCTAACTTGCATCAAATTAACATTTTAGCACTGTATACCACACTCACGTTTTATCAATAGCTATGGCATCATCCCATCTAGGGGACTTAGGCATTTCTTATCTCTCTTTTATAAGACTTGCATGTGATATACAGAGAGACAATACAGTTTTTCAAGGAAATAGAGGTGAGAAGCTGCAATGCTTAGACTAGCAGGAAGATCTTCTGTCTACAGTTCAATTGCTCACAATGATAACTTGTTTGATAAGGCTATTATCTCCAGTGTTTCTTTTTACTTTATTTAGCTCATCGATTTCTTTTCTGATGAAAATTACAATAGCAACTTCCAAAGAATGTTTTCAATGTGACACTTCTGGTATGTAGCTACTCTCCTCCGTTCTTGACAGGCCAGTATATGAGTTGTTAGTTCCATCTCCATGGTTAATACTTGCCTAGGCCACCACCTGTGTCTTGAAGATACTCGGACTCTTCTGGACTACTAACCTTCATATGTTGAAGATTTGTATATAACAGGGAAGCTATATCTCATTCCTTGGCCTCAAATGCTTCAGGAGAAAAAAACCCTTTGCTTATTAGAATAAAGGTCATGCCTTCTTTGATTATAGCAATTCTCAAAGCATGAGAGTTTCCTAATGGTTAAATCTGTATTAACTTTAATTATAGATAGATGAGCATGTAACATTCAATCCATGCCCCAGTGATTTATGGAATACAAATGTGCTAGAATATTGCAGTTTAAATCCAAAGAAGACGAAGAGGCTGGTAATCACAAGGACAACCTTAGTGCAAAAGCCATTGCTAAGCATTAGTCAGACAGTTAAGATTAGCATGGGATAGCACAGCCCTCTATTTGTTACTCATCAGCAAACACAGAAAAATGAGAACTAGATTATAGCTCTTCGGTGTATTCTTTAAAATGAATAAATGAAAAAGCACAGAGGCTGAACAAGGAGCCAGGGTCGTGCAGCCCGCTAAATTGCTGAGTTGTTGGACACAGTCCTTCCGCATTTAATCGATTGTGCCAACAGGCATCACAAGAAGAAAACAGATAGGACACTAATTCAGTAATTTTAAACTTTGGCACGCATTGAAATCATAGGCGGCTTGTTAAAAGATTGCTGTGTCCTCACCTAGAACATCTGATGAGCAGACTGGGCTAGAGACACTGAGGATTTGCATATCTAACAAGGTCCCAAATGAGGAGGCTGATGCTGACAGCCTGTGGACTGTCATTTTGAGAACTGCTGTACTAACAGAATAGATTTATTCTAAACCGGATCTCAAATCATACCAGCAAGGAGCCTGGCCTATTCCCCTGGCAGACACAGGTTATGTTTTTGCTAGAAGCACACAGCTTAATTTTCAAGCCTGGTAAGAAAATGCTAGAATGTCAAGGAATTAGTTCAAAAGCAAGGCTGCTGTGAAGAAATCAGATTTGCAAAGGTCTCAAAGAAAATGCAGGCAGTAAATCTGACTCAGTGTCAGAAATTCAGGCTTTGGACAGCATCAAATTTGGGAACCTCAAGTCCTGCTCTTCTGAACACATTGCTTTTTAGCTTGCTTCTGAGAACTAAACCAAAGGCTTTGCCATAATAGGGAAAGGCTATACAGTTAAGAATGAAGGCAGAGGATTAAAATGGCCTCCTGCTTTTCTCATCTGAAAATTGTTTATCTGTAAGAATGCTTCTCTCAGTGACTTCTGATGTTGTTTATATAGATTCCCCCCTCTAGAAATGCATGGCCACATTCTTGTCTCTGTGGCTTTTATTCATCTGTTTGGTGGCTGAGAATAAGTAGAGAAGAGATTCTTTCTTCACAAACAACAGGGTCCATGAACTGTATAGTTTATCAGAGATTTGGTTTTCTTCAAGTGCATCGAAAGACATGTTTTCCTTATACAACCTTTAAGGATGTGCTAGTGCATCCCCATAGGCCTTCCTGGGAGGGGGAAATAGAGATCTCCTGGTTAGATTAGGGGCTGGTGGGCATGAGAGCTTGAGAGACTGGGCTGGGAGGGTGAGCAGAGGGTGAAAGTGATGAGAGATGACTAGAAAGGGGGCTTTCCGTGTCTGGTAGAAACCTGATGCAAGGGAAACTCCCACAAGTCTACAAGTACGACCCCAGCCAAGACTTCTGGCAGTAGTGAATACATAGCCTGAATTGGCCATCTCCTATGATTAGATTGGTGACTACCCTGGTTGTCATCAGAGAGCCTTTATCCAGTAACTGATGGAGGCAGATTCAGAGACCCATGGCCAAACATTGGGCTGAGTTTGAGGAGTCCTGCTAAGGAGAAGGAGGAGGGATTGTAGGAGCCAGTCAGGGACATCACTGGAAAACCCACAGTAACAGCTAGGCTGGCTCATGGGGATTCATTGAGTCTGAACCAACAACTAGGGATACTGAATGGGACTGACCTAGGCCCTCTGTGTGTATGGGTATATATATATATATAAAACAGTTGTGTAACTTGGTTTATTTCTGGGGTTCCTGGCAATGGGAGCAGGGGCTGTCCCTGGCTCTTGAGAACCTATTCCTCATTCTGGGTTGCCTTGCCCAGCCTCAATACAGGGGGAGGTGCTTGGTCTTATGGCAGCTTCATATGCCATGCTTTGCTGATGCTCATGGAAGCCCTGCCCCTTTCTGAGTGGATACAGAGAAAGGATAGATTGAGGGAAGGATGAAGGGGAGTTGGGGGGAGAGAGTGAGAGGAGAGGAGGGAGAGAAGGCTATGGTCCTGTGGTCATATGTAAAATAATAAATAAATTTAAAAATAATGTGTTAGCGCATGTGCAGTGTCATGCATGCAATGGGGTGAGAGCTCAGAGCTCCCATATATCATCCTCTTATAATTTCTTCTCCAAGCTTCGGCTGAGTGGAGCTCCAAGGGTGTTTGTCATATGTGTCTCAGATCACTTTATAAAACCAATGGTGTCTGAGCAGTGGTTACATATGGGTGTCAAGGAACATTTTACTTTAGAAATTAGAAAATTTAGAGAAGGAATAAGAAGAGAGGGAATGGAATATGGAGATAGTAATGAGAGAAAGGCACAGGGGGGCGGGGATTGCCTAAAACAATAATGATGCCCATGGAAGTCCTTATTAGGGGAGAGTGTGGTGAAATCTATTACGGCATTGTGCCAGTGTTGATTGTTTGGGGTTTTGTTGTAAGTGAATTGTAGTTGTCTCAGATTTACACAGCAGAAGAAGTTTGGTACAAGGTATGCAGCAACTTTGAACTGTATTTTATCACTTTATCTCAAAATAACTTCTTACGATAAAGAATTAATTAAGAAAGCACTGTAGATGTTATCATAAGTTTTGATAGCCTTGAGCCTTGTGTGGGACAAATATTTATTGTTTTAAGATAGATTTGTTGTTTGTTTCTCCCTGGGAACAGCTAAAAGGCATCAGGAAACAAACGTTGGCCAAGAAATCTGACTTCTTCATTCCTCTGCACTGAGTACAGGCTGCTGGCCAGCCTGTCTTGTTGCCATCATGTGATGTGCTCTGCCCAGGGAAGGAGATGAGCAACAATATGCAGAACTTCCAGAAATGAGCAACGGAAGCTCCTCCCACAGTCTCCTATACCCTACCTTCTCTATGTAAGTTGAACGTACTTAAAATCTGGAACCCTGAAACTGGAAACTGTCTGAATGCTGATGTGGTGCTGCACGTAGAAAGCTTTATCTCACCAAACTGTGTGGTATGCAAACGGTTTCTAAAAACACCCCCCACGAAATTACCTCCAGGCTCTGCGTATAGACGTATGTGGCATGTAAACAGGTCCCTTCTCCAAGATACCTAATTATGCAGATACCACTTTCCTCAGATCCAAAGACATTCAGAATGTAAAACACTCTGCTCAGAAGCCTCAGAGGTAACAGATACATAGCTGTGGGATACCCTAGAGCAGCAGTTCTCAGCCTTCCTCACGTTGCCACTAACACAGTTCTTCATATTGTGCTCACCCCCTCTCAACCATAAAACTGTTTTATTGCAACTTCATAACTGTAAATTTGCTAGTGTTATGAATCATAATGTAAATATCCGATATGTGACCCCTCAAAGGGGTTTCTTGACTCACAGGTTGAGAAACATTGCCCTTGAGAAAGGAGAAGAATTAACACAGGAAAAAACAAGGATGAGCAAGCTCATGAAGCTGCTTTGTATGAGCTGTTAAGTTTAGACTTAGAATATTTTGGGTTAGTGGAGTTGTTAAAAAATAAAATTAAAAGGCTATTTATCTAACTAATAGAAAAGTGTGACAGCATGCTATGGTGTTTAATTAGGTAATATTGCTTTGACCTAAGCAACATTTAGCTCTGAGAGAGATCCCAAAGGATGTATGCATTCCAGATTTAAAGTTTTGTTGTAGATATTTTGAAATGATAATCACTAGCACATGTACATGGTGATATTTGTTTTTTATGGTTTACATTCACATTATCGAGAAACTGTAATTGGGACAATAGAAACCATAGCTGCAGTACCTGAATTTAACACAGCACCATTTATTTAATACATCACAACAAACTCAAGAATATGTGAAAATAACTGTCACAGGATGAGGTTTCCATTTATTTATTTATTTATTTTGACAATCAAGCTGTGACTCTGTTCCTCTTAAAGTTCAGAATATTATTTTGTGTATCTGTTTTCTTTGAGTCAATAAACTGCACAGTGTTTTTGCCACTGTGTGTATTATCCTATAGGGTTAAAATGTTTGCCTGATACAGACTACATGGAAGGCAATTACTTGATGAGCTAATGGATATTGTAAGGATCAGCAATGTTTTTAATTGTGTTGGGGTTATTTAGAAGTAATTACCATATTTTATATTCTTCAAGGTCAATGTGATGATTAATACTGTCAACTTGACAGGATCTAGAATCACCCAGAAGACAAACTCCAGGGGCACAACTATGAGGCAAATGCTAGATTTAGTTAATGGAGTCAGAAGATCCACCCTTGATGTAGGTATTATCATTCCGCAGGCTGGGGCCTGGACTAAATAAAAAGGTAGAAGCGAGCTGAGTGCCAGCATTCCTCATTCTCTGACTCCTGACTATGGATGCACTGTAGCCAGCTGACTCAAATTCCCGCCATCATTTCTTTCCAGCTACAACCTTCCAACTGTGGCCCCAAATAAATCTTTCTTTCCTTAAGTTGAGTTTGTTGGGTATTTTATCTGAACAAGGAGAAAAGTAACTAATGTAATCAATAGTAATATATGATGTTGCAAAAAGATAGTAAAAACCTTAATTGTGCTTAGATCTGTGTCTCTTACAGAAGTTCATTTCCAGTCCTTTCAAAACTAAAGGAATGATCTTGCTACATATATGTGTCAGTGGTAGAGTGTGCACTTACCATGCTCATGGCCTAGGGTTAGATTTAAAAAAAAAAATAACTAATGGAAGGAAGAAAAGAATGAAGGAAGAAGTTAAAGGAAGGAAGGAAAAAGAGAGACAGAAAGCAAGGAAGGAGGGAAGAGATGAAGGAAAGAAGGAAGGAAGGAAGGAAGAAAGAAAGGAAGAAAGGAAATGGGAAAATAAGTAAGTAGAAATGAACTAGTGATTGATATAGGATGGCATTGGAGAAAAGCTTGATTCTTAACCAATGAAAGTAACATCCTAGACCTTCAAACAGTGAGTTAGAATAAAAGAACAGATGTAAAAATGAATATGTAGTTTTAAGAATGACTTAGAGTGAAATCCAAATCCAAATAAACCCTGTTTGCCAGAAGAACAATATGTATGTGCTGCGGGCCGCAGGAATATATCATAAGAACTCAGCTGGTTATGGCAAAGTCACTACCTGGAGGAATCAGGGAATTCCTCCAGAGGAAGCCAAATCCCAAGGAGTTTTTGGTGTTACTTGGCTTGTTATATGTCAGCTGTATTCTGTTATGAAAATCATGTGTGCCTTCATAGTTTTCCCAATTGATTTTTCCCTAAGAAGGGCTAACAATGTGGACTGATCACTCTCTAGACATACACATTCCAGGCATTTGGAGAACAGCCTCAGGAAAGGCTTTCTCTGGAATCAGATATCTCCCCTAGCCACTTTCAAGGACTAAAGGAGACATCACCCAGGTGGTCACCCAATTTCCGAGGATTAACAGTGATAACAACCCACAGGCGAGTCTCCTGACTTAAGGTAAATTCCACAAGGGGACACCGCCTAGGTCAGGTAGACATTAAGTAATAGCTTTACACAATTTAGCTCAGACCCCTCCTTTCTTACAGCCTTACTAACTTTATAGACCTCTAACTACTTACCTAACCACTTCTAGGAATTTTTAGATAACCTTCTGTGCTAACAGCTATGCTCGGCCAGAACTCCCAGTTCAAGCCTCCCTGTAATTATCATTATTGGTAGCATCCGGCCAGGTCCATCACCGGATGGAGGAAAGTACCTTATCAGAGATACCTCTGTACTCTCTAAGAACAGACTTAAGCATCCAGGTTACCTGTTTGAGAAGGCCTGGCGGATGTGTCATTTAAGCCTATTCTTATCACCCCTCCATTTGACCTTGGAAGCCTGGCTTTGCACTGCTAAGGAAATACTGCTTGTAAGTGTATATATACCAGAACTCCCAGGGCAGGAGAGGACAGAGAAGAGAGAAGAGAATGGAAGAACGAGATGGGTAAGAACTTGAGAGGAACAAACTGAGATGGGAGAGAAGTAGATTGAAGGGCTACAGCAGAGTACTAGAGGAACGAGATGGAAGATGAGGAAGAGCCAGATGAGAGAGAAGGAGACGGGAGAGGAGATGATATGGGAAGGAACAAGATGGATGAGAACCTAGAAGGGGCAGAACTAGACAAAGGAATTAAGATAGAACTTAGAGGGGACAGTAGATAAATATAGAGAAATCAGGCAAGAAAGGAGCTAGACATGAGAGCAAAACTGAAGCTGTGTATAAAGGATATTATGCCAGAGGAATTAAAGCGAATGGACCAAAGAACTCTGCGTGCGTAGACTGATTTACCAACCTTAAAGAATAGATTCTCAGCTGGTTGATAGATCCTTCCGCGGACCCTGGAAAGGAGACTATTAGGGGCTGGACCCCAATAGTCCCCAACATGTATGCCCATTTGTAGGTACATAATAGTTTATTCTAGAAGAAATTAAGCAGCTGTGAGGAGTTCTCTTGTGAGATACTGGCATTTGAGTTCTGCTGTGTACAGGACTTCCTAGAAGCTCTTAAAATTAATTGCAGAACTCTACCCTTTAGTCTGCAACCACCAAGAGGAAAAGCAAAGAAACAGGCATCAGAAATGTGTACAGTAACAAATGAGCTAGCAATGCCTCTATTCTAATTAGCCATCCTGCTGGATTAAATAACATGACACAGAAAAACGAGGGAATTTCATTGTGAAGCCAACATAAAATAATAGTAAAATAATCAGCTCTGTGTCAAGATAATGACAGGTCAATTACTGCTGGTTTGTATTCATTGCTATGCAGTAAGCAGCAGGCCGTTTTGAATTTTATCCACTGTATCCCTTTACTTCCTACCTCCATTCCAAGCAAGCTCCTTTTATTTTTTGGTTTTCAATCAAAAGTAAATTGCTTGAAGAAAAGTCTCTTTTTATTTTGTTTCAAACTAGATGATGATCATGTAAAGCACACGCAAGAATGTAGGCCAGTATTTCATGTGGAAAGAAGAGGGATGAGGCTTTATCAGGAGAAAATTATAGATAAGAGGAGAAACAAGAAAGTTCCTCAAGAGTGGGAGGGAAGTTGAAATGTGTAGGTTTAGCATGCATAGTAACTAAAGATCTGTTTTCTTAGCTCAGGGCTTCCAAGGTAGTAGGTGTGTGGTTGAAGAGAGAGCTTATGGGACCCTACATTTTGTTAATATTCTTGCCCCAAGGTGCCTTAAAAACATCAGCATTCAGTATCAGGTTCTAGGTCATCTGGAATAGTAAGGACATTCTAGAGACCAGCACATGTTCTCTAAGAGTTTTATTTTGCTTGAGACTCCTTGTCTAGTTCAAGGCATTGCAGGTCAGAGGAAAAATAAATACAGTAGATCAGGGCAGGGGCCTGAGACCGAGTCTATAACAAAGTTTAATTTCCCTTCAGAATTTAGATTTCGACTAATGTGACTAAAAGACCTAAGGAAATGTGGCTTTTTGAAAGTCAGGAAACTCATGCTACTCCTGTACTCGTAAGAGCAATACTACATGCTACTTTAACCAATAGTATCTTTTATTTAAACTAAACAAAGACTTTTTTTAAATCTCAAAGGCAATTCCTATATTTTTGATTGTGAATCTAGCCTTTAGTGTGGCTGAGCCCTCTCTCCAGTCCTTACAGACAGTTCTAAAGCAGAAAAATAATACATGAACAGAGTTTTTTTTTTTTAATAATGAACTAGTATTAAAGCTGTTTCCAGTTTGCATTTCAAATCCAATATTTTTTTCTAATTCAGCTGAAAAGAAGTAAAAAAGGCTATAGACAACTTAGTGTATTATCATCCAGAATATGCACTGCTTATGATTTACTTATATTTCTTTTCACATAATCTATTGTTGATATTGCTTAAAACATGTATGCATTTGGTGATGAAGCAAAGTATTGGCTTATGGCTAGAGAAACACATGTATTTAGTTTCAGCCACATACATTACACTAGTGTCTCCCCACTGTCCTCTTCCTAGAAATACATTCTGTGAATCTATAGTTCTTTTCAGTAAAGTAAAGAGAGTGTGTACCTCAAAACATTGATGTCAAGTTTGGTCATGTGAAGGCATTCAGCCAATGGAATGTGAGCGCATATACTTCATAAAAGTAACTATAAATATATTCCTATGGTGGAGCTTAACTTTCTGTACTCCTACATTTCACCATCAGGAGAGACTTCTAGAAGACACTCTCTTAAGGATGAGAGCTGTAGATCAGATCTGAACCCACCTACAGTCTTATTTGTAACACGAATTGCTAAACGGTCTTATTATAAAAAAAAAAAACAAAAAACTTGGAGCCAGATATTGGGGTGAAAGCTGAAAGATCAGAGAAACAGAACAAACCAGCCATGTTCTACCTCTACAAAATCCTCAGCCTCAAGAGAGAATTCTTGTTTCCTCATGCTTTATATATCTTCCTCTATCCAGACATTACTTCCTGGGATTAAAGGCATGTGTGCTTCCCAGTACTTGGATTAAAGGCATGTGCCACCACGCCTGGCTCTGTTCCCAGTGTGGCCTTGAACTCACAGACATCCAGAAGGATTTCTGCCTCCCAAATGATAGGACTAAAGATGTATGCCACCATTGTCTAACCTCTATGTATAACCTAGTGGTTGGCTCTGACCTCTGATCCCCAGATAAGTTTATTAGGGTACATAATATATTGGGGTACGCAATACATCACCACATTTCTTTTTTATTTATTCTCTGTGTTTTTCACATCATGCATCTCCATCCCATTCATTTCCCTGTCCCTTCATATCTGCCCTCTCTCCATGCAACTCCCCCTGCCCAAATAAAATTTAAGAGAATAAAAAAAGAAAAAAGAAAACTCAATCTCGTCATGGAAGCTGTAGTGTGACACAGTGAGCCATGCAGTAAACCCGTTTATCCATATATCTTTACTTGCAAGTGTTCACTGCAGAGTCATTGGTCTGGTTCCAGGCCTCTTGTTTCTGCTGCACTGTCGATGCTGCGCCCCCACTGGAACTCCTGTTGGTTATCTTGTTGTTGCCCTGTGTCATGAAGATCCTGTAGCTTCGGCTCTGCAGAACTGGTCCCTTCACATGCTCTAGCAGGCTCCAGCAGATCACAGATGCGGTGGGTATTGGAGTGGGTCAACTCATAAGCCTGGTTCTGGGTCTGAGTAGAGGCAGGTTTGATCAGCCTGCCAGCTCTCCTTTGTCCTCACCACCAGGGTGCGCTCTCCTGCATTGCCCTGGCTAGTTCACCCCTTGCAGAGATGAGCAGGGGGCAGGGCCAGTTCTCCCACACCTACACCTTCAGGCCCAGCTCTACTGTGTTTCCCAGGCAAGGCATAGCGGCCACTTTCCCCAGTGCTGCAGCTGATGAGGGGCAGAGTAGCTCTCATGCTTTTATGATGTCAGGGCCAACTCTCCCACCGCCCTCAGACATTGATGAGCAGGGTAGGGTGGGGCGTGGGGGAGGGTATCTCTCCCCTGTGCATTCGGCCACGTGACAGATAAGTAATAGGAACAACTTTCCCATTCTCACAACTAGGGAGCCGACAGGGTTGGCACTATTGTGCTGACCACTGCTCTCTCCAGTGTTTCAGCTCCACCTACAGTCTTCCTACACACAAAATTGAGTCTGGCAGAGATCCTCTGAACCCAGCAGCCTCAAAATCATGAGAACTAGAAATATCTACATTACACTCACTAAATTTGGGATAGTTTGTTATACAGGAGTATACTATATAGTAGCAGCTTGAGACATATTTCCATTATTTTACTTTGTGCAATCATAAGCTTCTGGTGATACTTTGACTAGGTTGAACTTTCTTATTTATCCGTCATTAGTTGGGAACAAGAGACTTTTACATACTTAGTCTCCAATGTAGTACAGAACAACTTTCACCCAAGGCTGTGACTGAGCCCTTAAATCCAGCATTTCAAGGTAATTTTTACAGTACCCTGGGAGAGAGTAAATTATTATTCCAAGGACAAGACCTTTGCTGAATTTTTTCAGTCAAATTAAATGTCATACCACTTCACTGAGATTTAAGAGTTAGGGACATCAGTCTAGGGGTTCAGCACTAGATTGTACGCTTAACATGCTGAGGTCCCAGGTTTAACCCACATCATCAAATTAATGGTAATAATAATATGTTGGAGAAACAAATCTGGCCTCTTGATAGGAGGACTTGCCAGTTGTATGACAGAGGAGAAGAGAAAATCTGGGCCTATGTACTGAAGAAATCAGTCCGTGACTGTAATGAGCCATCTCTAGCCCCTTGCTTCATGGCTAGCAGTGTGTCTGGGAATTTTCCAACCTGATTTCACTAATAATAAAGTAGTTCTATTGCAAACAAACTGTGTTTTATTAGTTATTAATATCGTAATGATAATAACTATTAGCATATGATACATATTTATATTATATAAAAATATATTTATAGTCATCTAGTGTATCAGTATGAGTTCATGACAGAGTATTTTCTAAAAATAGAAGCAGAGACATTGATCACTATGACATAATCCCCCTAAATCTTTTCATTTTATGAATAAAACTTCACACTTCTCAAATAATTTTAGATTTAGGTCTCTTGATTTCTATTTGCAAAATATTTGTAAGCAGAGTTTTTTATTCTGATAAATGCCTAACATGACACAAGAGATGAAAGCGACCCAATAATAAAATACCACTGCATGGAAAGTGACCCGGGTGCATTCGCTAATGAGTAGTCAATGCTGTTCAGCCCCAGGAAGAAGCAGCACAAAGAGAAAAGCAACAGCGCTGGAAAAACTCTGCCTACATTTTAAAGTGTTTTCTTTCGGCGTCCAGGATCTAAAGGAGAGATTTGTGTGCACGGTGAGGAAAGAGAAAAGGCGCCCGAGGAGGAGGCTAAAGATCAAGAAGAGTGCTGGCCATTCTTCCCCTGTCCTCCCATCTCCAGTCTCACTGATGGTTTAAGAAAGAAGGCAGATGCTACTGCAGCAACTGGGAATTAGAATCATTTCAGGCCCCAGGCAATCCTTCCATCAGGAAAGAACAAGGGCAGGCACCAGGAACATCAAAGGAAAGAAAGGTCTTTGGGGTAAAGAAAGAAATTGCATCCCTGTGAAGAATAAAGAGGAGGGAAATCAAAATCCACACTCTACCATTTTTGTGTGTGGGGCGGGGGGAGGGGGAAAGACACTGCTGATTTCCCAGGAAACAAGACAGATTGTCCTAATTTGTACTGTCTGAAACCTTATGTTTTCATCATGGAGGTAACACACACACACACACACACACACACACACACACACACACACACACGGTGGGGCCTGGGGGATTAAACCTCTTAGCACCTTCACAAACATCTGTACTCAATCATTAGTTTGCAAATTTCCCATTCAAATTCAGAGATTTCTGCCTTTTTGAAATAAAATGATTTTTAATGATGCGGCATAGTAGGGTGGCTAATGAGTTGGATAAAGAGCTGACCAGAGCTATTAAATTTATGGACATTTTTATTGACAGGATGGGTATGGGAGGAACCGTGCTGATCCTATATTATTGCTTGAGATAGTAGATAATAGTTAATAATGGTATAATATCTCATAAGGTCTCTTGCCAATTTTCTTAACAGTAAGGGCAATTTTGAGATCAAACCCTGGGTACTGCAGACTCAGAACATTCAGTGTTGAGTTTACTGTACAGTCTTTTCTTGACAAACTACCCTCTTAATTTTTCTCCAGTTGTAAGGTTGGGGAGCAGTTGATTAAATTTTGATTTGCGTGAGGCTTTATTTCAGAAACTCCCTGGATTCCTGGGAGAAAATTGGCTTCTTGGATTCCTTTCAGGATCCTAACAATATCTTCTTTAGAATTATGATAAATGATAGCTAACATTGATAACACTCTGGTATATAACATTCTAAGTTTAGCAGAATGAATATATTCATGGAAATATAGCGCATAAAGAGATGCTTTTGTGTGTGTGATAGCCTATGTCACAGCCAAGTTCTTTCAGAATCAACATGTTCTTGTGTGGCTCTTTGTAATGACACTGAAATTTCCTTCAATCCTACCTGCTCTTCATCCATGGTGGGACTACAACACCAATGAGGAGTGAACCAGGGCCCCCTGTAACCAGGATTCAGCTGCTAATTTTCAGTAACACTAGAAACAGAAATTGGTGGAAGAAGTTAGAGTTGGGTTTTTTATCCTATACTCTGTGGTTTTAGGTAATTTTTTTTTTTTTTTTTTTTTTTTTTGGTTTTTCAAGACAGGGTTTCTCTGTGTAGCTTTGTGCCTTTCCTAGAACTCACTTGGTAGCCCAGGCTGGCCTCGAACTCACAGAGATCTGCCTGCCTCTGCCTCCCGAGTGCTGGGATTAAAGGCGTGTGCCACCACCGCCCGGCTGGTTTTAGGTAATTTTTAATGATTCTCTTTTATAGAGGAACTAGTTATGTGGCAGAAAAAAATTAGCAGGTTTTACAAAGTATTAGAGAAAATGTGATCAGGTCCCTAAACCAAGAGTTTCAAAAGGGAAAAAAAAATATTGAAACAGAGAATAGAGAGGACTGAATAACAGAGGGATTATTCCACAAATCAAGGGCCTCAGATGACCTTAAAGGTGAAAATGGGGGGAGGGGAATGCATTCTCTCCCAGATACCCTAGAAAAAAACTCTGACAACTTCTAGATTTTAGAATTTCTGACCTTAAGTATTGTAAAATAGTATGTTTGCATTAAGTGACTAAAATTGGGATCATTTTTAAACCAGTGGAGGATCAATGCAGACTCTAGACAGGTCTTAACAAAAAAGCTACAGCAAACATTGCATTTTTGAAAGCTTGTGGGGTGCCTATAACAGGGTAACAGTCCACTCTGTTACTACTAGGATTTCTAGTTATAGGGGTACTGTAAAGCAAAATGTGCCTAATATGCTCTAGAATACAAACTTGGAAAGCATCTTGCAGTTTACTTGCTTGTACTTAAACAATTAAATAGTCTGCAGGTAAAGATTCGATTGTTGTTAAACAGTTAGGTCCTGTTTATCAATCTAGTTTCTCTCCAGCAATAAAGCTGGTATTCTAAGATCCATCTGACTCAGATCTTTGAGTTGATTTCAAACTCTATCAAGAACCAGAATGTGTTTAAAAAGACATTTTAGGAAATAATGAAGTTCTTCTCTGCTATAGTTTCATGAGTACTGGTTAATGTTAAGTAGTTAAAAGTAAGGTCACAAACCCTTGTTGAAATACTGTAATGGTCAACAAATGACACTGAATAAATTGGTTTAAGTAGTCCCCATTTACCCACAGATTTGCTTGTGTTTTTCAGCAACCTGTGGCCAACTTTAATTTGAAAATATTATATTAAAATTTTGAGATATAAACAATCTATGAATTTTAAACTGCAAGACATTCTGAATTGTTTGATAAAATTTCCCCATGGCCCATTCTCCCTTACCTAGACTATGAATCATTCCTTTTCCAGTATATTCATGCTGTATACACTCCTTTCTGTTGGTTACTCTGCAGCTATCTCGATAATTAGAATGACTGTCATGATATCTCAGTTATGGTGTTCAAGTAGCCTTGTGTGGTAGACTAATGAATATATCTCCCTTCATCTCATCAAATAAATACTGTATTGTGTCACATCATCCCAAAGTCAGGTAAAGTACAGAATAAGATTATTTGAGAAATCACATTGACATAACTTTTATTACTGTATAGTATCATAATTATTCTACTTTATTGTTTTCTGTTGTTAATCTCTTGTTTTTCCTAGCTTACACTAAAAACTATCATAAGCATTAATTACTTTTCTTATTGTTGAGATAAAATACCTGACAACAGCAACTTAAAGAAAGAACAGTTTATTTGGGCTCACATGTTAAAGCTATCATCCATCATGGTGGGGAAGGCATGGCATTGGGAGCTTGAGGCAGCTCGTCATATTGAATCTGCCACCAGGAAGCAGAGAAAATTGAATACTGATGCTTAGCTGGCTTTCTTTTTTGTCCGTAGTCAGAACACCAGCCCAAGGGGTTGTGTGACTCATATTTAGGGTGAGACACACCATGTCAGTTAACCCAGTCTGAAAGCTCCCTCACAGACATACCCAGAGATTTGCCTACCAGGTGATTATACATCATGTCAAATTTCAAATCATTAACTGTCATAGAATATAAAGGAAAAGCACACAGTGTCTACAGTACAGGGTTTGGTATACCCAAAGGTGCAGATATCTTTTGGCATCTTGTAAAACATCTGTGGGTAACAGGAAGCTATTGTTCTATATAAAAGTATAAATTAACTCATACCAATATAATATTCGACTTAAGCTGCATTAAGTACTTAAAATTTGTAAAGTTAAAGCTAATAAACTCAGAAGAAATATATAAGCATATATGTTTACAGAATGAAAGTTGAGGAATTCTTATTCAAGATATGAGAGACACAAAATATAAAATAGAATGCTGATGAACACATTACGTGTATGACTAAGGAAGTCTGCACATCCCAGCAACCTCCTCTGCAGAGGGAGCTGACTTTTGACTATCGTGAATGGAAGTCTGGAGCTGGATTGGGCTTGGCTTTGTGGACAAACAGAGACCCCAATACTTAGAGGAATTTTCGAGCTGAGCCCTGCAGAGACAAGAATATGTACTCTTATCGCTGTGGAATCAAGCTGTCAGGTAAGGAAGTTTGAACTACTAGAGGGGAGAGACCACACAGAAGAGAGCCAAGGTGCCTCATCCAAAAGTCCTAATCAACTACTGGACATATGAATGAGGCTACCTGGCTTCTTCCCCAGGAAACTTGTGAAATGACCACAAAACTATCGAGACCAGCCAAATTCAGAGACCAAAGATGAGCCCTGCCTATTGCCAATTCCACAGAATGGGGCAGATAAATGTGTTTCCTCCTATTAAACCTTAGGATGATTTATTATGAAGCAGTACATAACTGATACAATAAAAAATCCCACCATTCATAAGACATTCTATATAAAGTAAAAGATGAGCAAAGACTTTCTACAAAATATATAAAGAAATATTGTGTACTTAATTAGACAATATTAAGTGAAGCATAAAGAAAGGTCATGAGCAAGGAATTCATAGGGAAGTAAAAATAATGCCCCCAGAAACCTAAAACATGCCTAAACATAGAACTAATCCAGGGAGGTAAAGCTCAGGCAGTTACTAAGAACAATTGCATACTTAGGAGTTAAATAAAAAGTACAGTTTGGTATATGATAAGGAGCAGTAAGAGTTTCTTACATAAACTATGGTGTGATCACTTTGGAACGTTTTGGCAATAATTGGTAAAATCTACTGTACACTTTCCAAAAGTTTATTGCCAAGGAGGCAAAGAGATAGCCATATAGTTATCGATGGACTTTATATACTAGCAAGAACAAAATGGGGGTGGGGGAGCTGGAGAGATGGCTCAGTGATTAAGAGCCCTTACTATTCTTGCAGAGAACTTGAGTTCAAATCTTACTTCCCAAACTGGGAAGCTCACAACTGTCTATAAGTCCTACTTCAGGGAATGCAATGCTGTTTTCTCCTTGAGAATCTATACACAGGTGGAGTATATAATCTCATACCTGCACACACACACACACACACACACACACACACACACACACACACACATACACAAATAAATAAATAAATAAAATTTTTCAAATTAATTAAAACAACCTCAACATGTGTATTAATATAACAAATCTTACAATGAATTACTGTGTGGAAGATGTAATGTTTAGACTTTTCAATTTGATGGTATTTAAAATCAGCCAAAGAATGGCATCCTTAGATACCTCTGTGAGGTATTTCCAGAGTAGACTAAGTAAATAGAGAAATCTGGCCTTCAAAGTAGGTGTTACTTTCTTGTAGGTGACTCAGACACAATGAGATCAGGAAAAGCAGTTTGGCTCCTGATCTGCCATTACTTCTTCTGAGTGTTTCTGTTGCTGCCTCCTATATTGCAACTATTTGCTGGCATCAGATCCACCTTCTTTTGTGCAGCAGTTTCCTTGGAGAAGGAAACATTCCATTCTACAGCGCCGAGCCTTAAAACAAGGTAAACAACTCAATACAGCTTCAGGAAGTCCCTGAAACTGACCAGGTTCGCTGGGTCCCCCCCCTCCCCAAGAGTAAATAGTAAAGAAAGCTGAGGAGTCACTCCCAGAAAAATCAAGCCGCAAAAAAGACTGATAATTCTGACAATTCAAGCTTCCTGAAAGAAGCAGAGGCCAGCCAAGCAGCCTGGAAGAGTCAGAAACCAGATGAACTGTCTGGAAGATGTTTAGTCCAACCACCTAGAGAAGATTTTATTCAACCATTTGAGTTACCTGCAGACTGTGCAATTGAGAGGATGGGGTGGCCAAACCAGGGCCGTAACAGGCTCCCCTAGCAGCTCTGACATAAACCAGGCCTTAGTTTTGGTTCACTTGAACAGGCTGGAGCCGAGCAAGTAATTCTCAGGAAAACCATAATTAGGGCAATCAACAGGTGCCCCTCAGCCTCCTGTCAGTTCAGTGGGCACCCCAAAGCACCTTCTGCTGGCTCAGAGGATGCTCCAGACTTCTGCTAGCTAAAGATAGCTTTCCCTACCCTCTCATCAACAAGCCCCTAGACACTAGACCCACCATCACCACCAATGGGCCACTAACCACTACAGCCTCCCACACATCAGCCACCAGACTAATTGTTCCTCCACAAATCAGCAGCAGATTAATCCTTCCTCCCTGGATTTCCCCTAACTCTGCTTAAAAGGAGCTTGCGACCTCCCTTTGGGGTGGCTGTTTGCTACCCCAAATGTTGGAAACAGTAAACACTCTTGCTAAATTGCATGCATGAGTGTTGGTCTTTCTTGGGGGGCATCTCTTGGACCATAACAGCAATATGCTCCAGGTTCCCAGCTTTTGTAAGCTGGCACCCATGCTGGGGTGGTATAGCTAGAGTTTTCCTGCCTTGCCCACAGTCAGGACAAATTTTTGTCACCCACCAGTCCCACAGCCGCTCAGACCCAACCAAGTAAACACAGAGACTTATATTGCTTACAAACTGTATGGCCGTGGTAAGCTTCTTGTTAACTGTTCTTATAGCTTAAATTAATCCATTTCTATAAATCTATACCTTGCCACTGGGCTCATGGCTTACTGGCATCTTCACATTCTGCTTGTCCTGGCGGCGGCTGGCAGTGACTCCTTCTGCCTTCCTATTCTTTCTTTTTCTCCTCTCTGTTAGTCCTGCCTATACTTCCTTCCTAGCCACGGGCCAATCAGTGTTTTATTTACTAACCAATCAGAGCAACACATTTGCCATACAGAACATCCCACAGCACTCCCTCCCCTCCCTTTTTTTTTTTCAAAAAGGAAGGTTTTAACCTTAACAAAGTAAAATTACTTATAATTTGGGAATTCAGACGTAGCTTTTCTTACTACCTCCAGCTGGAGGGGGGTGCTGTATCTTATGGGGACACAAAGAAAATTTTAGGATTATGGAATAGTTCATGAGGCTGTATTGTCTGAGCCAGCTGCCTTGAATCCGATCTGGACATTGGATTATCTGGGCCATGGTGTCATTGGAGACCTTTCAGGGGGTCTTGGCTGGTCAAACCTGATGTATCTTAATCTGGAACAAATCCATAGCCTCTGGCTTTCTGTGGGAACAAAAGCAGAGTCTCCTTTCCAAAGCAACACATCCTTACATCCAAATTTTGAAGTCAAGGTATTTTTAATATATACATATTGGTTTAACTCAACATCTTTTATGATCAAATGTTTTTCTGCAGTTAAAAATCCCAAAGACAACACAATCCAGATTCTCTGTGTAATATTCATCTTTACGTGGCTTACTTTTTATATTAATTTTACTGTTTCTTTAAAGACTTTATTTTTTTAAACTATGTATTTGTTTATATAACTGTATCTATCACCTTTTTTGTCTCTTTCAAGCTTATGTATATTTTACACACATTGTAAACTATTACATCTGAATCTGTCTTATTGAGAATCTATTACTTTAAACTGCAGCATTTGTAAGACTGAAACCCACAGCAGGGTGGGTTTTTGTGATGCAGCTGTCTTTGAGTCATTTCTGCTCATGTAAGTAACACAAATAAGCTCATTGGTTCACCAAGTTGGATTTTGATGGTATCTATGATTTTTGTCTATGGTGTGCTCCCTCTGTGGGGTGAGTGTGTCTAATACGTGTGTTGTATCTCCCCAGGAAAAGCTTGTTACATAACAACTTCTATATCTACCAGGTGGACTGATTACTATTGCTGTCCAGTGTAAGGTTACATGAGAAGTCTCATAAAAGACCACCCGTCATGTATGCAATCAACAAGAACGTTTAATAAAAAATTCCAGCATGCTGGGGTCAAATCATCTGACAAAATGGCAAAATGATGACCCTGAGAGAAGCTCTCAAGCTCCTTTTAAGCACGATTAGGGGAATTCCAACTGTGGTTAAATGATTGGGTATAGATCCTCACTGGTATAGGAATCATTTTATGATTGGCTCAGGACATCTGGTCAGCAACTGTGATTGCAGTATCAGGGGTCTGTCTGCTGTGTCAGGGGTCTATTTGACTGAAACTAGCAAGAACAATTTCTGCTTGTGGCCAGGTAGGAGCCTGATTGGCTATCAGACCAGACATACTTTCTGAGGGGCTTATTGAAGCCAGATGTGAGTCAACATAGGATAGTGGGGTAACATGGAGCAGAGGTCTTAGCAAACTGGCACCCGAATAAAAACAAAAAAATCAACTGGCTCTGTTAGGGTCAGTCTTGTTATAAGTGGGATGGCCACTTCATCCAGGGGCTTATAGGCCTTCAGCATTAGATTCAGACTACCGAAGGACCCAGATTCCAGGTCTCAGCTGTATGAAGACAGCCGTAGTTGGACTACTCCTCTAATAAAACACCTTTCCATATATATATATATATATATATATATATATATATAATATTATATATATTATATATAATATATGGAATTAATATAATATTAATTATATATATATATATATTACAGTGCTTCTCTGTGAGTCTCAACTACTTTGGGGATAGAATTTCAGATATTCTGGATATCAGATATTTACATTAGGATTCAAAACAGTAACAAAATTACAATTATGAAGTAGCAACAAAATAATTTTATGGTTGGGGTCATCACATGAGAAACTGTATTACAGGATTATAGTATTTGGATGTCTGAGCACCACAGGCCTAGCAAACCTTGGCTAATACAGGAGAAATGAAGGCATATGCACTCTTCTTAGTTATGTGAAGAAACAAACAAACTGTTAAAGGAAAACAAGTGTGTGTGTGTGTGTGTGTGTGTGTGTGTGTGTGTGTTTAAAAACAAAAATAAAACAATTTGTATTTTAGTTTCAAATATATGCATATATAGAAAAAAATTTTCTAAATGAATAGGAATGATAAGCATTTTAGAATAATATTTTCTTTGAGAGAAATTGAACAGGAGAAATAGAAAGGATGATAGTAAACACAATGGTTTCTACTGTTTGGCTAGCACACAAAGGTCCCACCAATATATTATATTATTTGTTTTATTTATTTATTCCCTCCCACATGTGTGTGAGTGAGTATGTGTGTGTACATGTGCATGTTGGTAAAGTACCTGGGAACATGCTTATTGAAGTCGGAGGAATAATGGAGGTGTATGTTCTCTATCAACTCTCTGCCTGATTCCTCGTACACAAGATACAGGGTCTTTCACTGACCCTATAGCCGAGCTGAGACTAGCAAACATCATCCTGCATTCTTCTTGTCCCCAGTGCCCTTCCCCATATACAAGGTACTGGTATTGGGGTTGTAGGTGTGTAGCTGCTGGTCGATATTTTTGTATGTGTGCTGTATCTGAACTCAGGTCTTCATGTGTGTACAGCAAGCACTCTTCCCTACAGACCTATCTCTTCAGCTCCCATCAATTTATTCTTTATTATAGTACTGCCTAGCCAAGTTACTTAATAATTAAAACACAGAAACAACCATTCAAGTCAATGTAAATTAAGCTGAACTTTGTTTTCTGAAAAGCTGCTGTTACCTGAATAGGTACTGAGATGCATGCAGTGTTGAAACCCCTTTCAATATTCCAATTCCAGATTCTGGGACCTGTCGAGCATTTTCCTGTTACTCTGCACAAAGTTCCCCGCTGACACTACAGCAGGGCATCCATTCAAAATATTTATTAGAGTCAAAAATCAAATGAGATTTTGCTGTTGAATTCTGTTTTATCAGTTAATTCATTTGACCTTGGTCTAGAAAGTCACAGCCTTGGCTTTTACGTGCTGCTACGTGGGTGTAAATATTCATGAAAATAGTAGGAAGATTTATTTCTATGACTGACATAAGCAAGAGCTCTGAAACCTGGCAGTGCAGAAAACATGCCTCTCTTTCTATTTTCCACACCAATAAAAAAAAGTAATCAAAAATTTTCACCTGAAGATGAGCAAGAGATCTCCAAGAGAAAAAGAGGATGAGTGTTTGATGCAAATATACAAGATTGTCATATTTATGCATTTTCAAGCAGCATCGGAGAAGTTTTGTTATGTTTTCATAAGTTAAAGCTCTTTCCAATTTAACAAGAGTTCTTATTCAAGGTAGCAGAGCATCAGGATGAGAGAGAGGAATGCACATAATGGACAGATGTTGACAGAAAAGCTCCACTGTTGCTATGAACTGAGACTGGGAGAACGTCAAGGATTTCCAAAGATAAGGGTGAGTTCTTGTTGGGACCAAGGCCTCATCAGTACTCTCTAATCTGTGTCCATTTGGGAAGCATGGAAGCATCAAATCATTTGCACCCAAACCCTTACATAATACTTCCTTTATGGGTTCACAGAGGGCGATAATCCACCAGAATTTTTTGCCCGGTCTTCCATCATCTAAACTCAGAATAGGGATGTGTAGAGAGAGGGGAGAAGCCTAACAGAATTTGAAACAGAAGTGACTAGATTTACTTGGATTGAACAAGATTAGATTTTCTAAGGATATTAAACACAGTGTTGTCATGGGAACATGAAGCTAATTTTTGAATCTATAAAACTTTGAGCTGTTACTTTAAGGGAGTGAAGGAAGAGATTCTGAGAAAAAAAAAGATATAAAATCAAACAAACAAACTGGCCTGGCTTTTGTTGATGTCCAGGGTCACTGTGTTCCCAGGAGTTGTGAAAAGTGAAAAACACCCCAGACATCATTCACCTTGGGGGAGGACACCAGGTTTTTGCCCTTAGAATCAAATAACCACTAGTTGAAAATGGCTTCTTTGAGGCACCAGCAGACAGAGGAAAGAGGATTTCCCAAGAAAGTCAATTCCTGAATCATTAAAGAGGTTCTCTATGAAAGGGTGGCCTTAGTAAATGGGGGAGCAGCCAGATCTGACTGGAATGAGCAACATGCCAGGGGATGATGAACTCTCATCTCCACCCAGACCACTCCTCCATAGGAGGAAGAAGGTGTGGCTCTTGGGGATAGTTGTGACTAAACTCTTCCACTTTCCTTTAGCAGGTATTCATTTGTCCCATGGCATTGAGGATCACATTTTCCACAGCAATGTCCACTGCACTGAGGAGTGCATTTCCATTTCTGTGCACTCCTCTATAGTTCAGCTTACAGCATAAAGGCTCTGCTTCCTGACTCTTTGCCCATTAATAATCATTAGAGCCAGGTTTTAGATTCAGAGGTCTGTTTTTCTTTCAAAAGTGAGACTCTTGCATTCAAATATCTCTACTTTCAATACTGTGGTCTCTGCTAGCCATTAAAATCAGCTGCTCATTTGAATTTTTAAGAACTAAACTCTGTTTTTACCAGAAATACCATTATTTCCACTAATGAGGTGCAACCAAAAGCACCTGAGAGTGACTATTCACGTAGAGTAATATTCATGATGGAAAAGCATAGCGTTAATTGTTATGGACTAGTGTTGTCTGAATGAATTTACTATGAGTACAACTGAAAATGGAAAAAGATTGGGCAAGAAGAGAGAAAATAAGGACTTCCAAGTGGGTTTTGTGGAGAGAAGAAGTTTTCAAAACACTCCGTCACTAAGAAATGTCTTACTTTGAACTACAGTTGGGAACTCACTGAGTAAGAGTCTCACAAATTGAAATTCGAACAAATCAGTAATACATTAGATAATGATAAATTGTTCCGAATGCTGCCCCCACCACACACATAGGCTTTCCTATTACTGTACTACAAACATTGCATTTCAAACACAGATGTACTCATTTCTGAACTACCATAGGCATCTGTTTTGTGGTTACATCGTTATGAAGTCTATTGTGTGGAAAAGCAAACTGGAACAGTGTTCTGTGTATTCAAGCTTGTTCTCACATGGGAAAAAGAGAGGGCTAGCTATGCATGACAGACTCACCAATCTAGTAAGTCGTTCCACTTTATCAATTAAAAGGCTAAGCAACATTGTAGACAAGTTCAGGGAAAATACTACTTAATGGAAGCTGGCAGAGGGAGGAACAACCCTCATGTCTCTCACTGTGGTTCCTGAGCTATTCATTGACTGCAAGACACATGTGTTACTTGTAACAGTTTTATGAACTGACAGGAAAACATCTCTTAAGTGTGGTTAAGATTTAAGGGAATGTATAAGCAGTGAATTTGGCTTTGTGTGAGTTGCCTCAGGGCAAAGGACAAAATGCATATACATCATTGTATCTTTGTATCTCTGGTTCTCCATCTTATCTTGGGGAAATTTTAAAACTCTACCCTGTTTTCCAGGAGGTATCATCTTATGACTATGTATTCTGAGACTTACTGTTTCTGGCCAATGAGAGATATGGACCAGAGATTCCTAATTTTTCTACATTATATGGAAATCAGAAGCACTGGAAGGCATGGTAAACATTTATTCTGGTTAGTGTTTCCCTTCTTCTGGGAATATTGGAGACTAGTTTTGTTCTCCTTTGGACAGACATCACCACCACATTTAACGTATCCAGTGGACTATGTGTCACTTCAGGGATTAAGAGCCAGCGTGTAGTTTATCAGATTTCCTTACATGTGCCACAATAATTTGCAATGGTCAAGATAGAAGTTTTATATTCTTAGTAAAGATGATGTGGACAAGCATACTGAGCTGATGACATGATCAACAAATAAACTCTTAGTGTTTATAATATACAGTGACACTGGGAAGTGTGACTCAGCTTAAGTGGAACACATAGTTTCTGAAAAGACTGATTCTTTCAAGGACTCAACCATCCATAGGGCTTGCTCTGTCACCTGGAAGGCGCAAGAAATACATTGGCCAGGAAACTTTTACATCATCTTCTGAATTGCTGTGTTGAAGTATTCTTTGATTGCTACATTCAGAATGACAGTTGATCTGTGCATGGTGGATACGTCTGTAATCAGGGAGCTTGAGGCAGGTGGATCAGGAGTTTGGTATCAAGTTTGAAATATCTCAAAATAAAAGTAATAGGAAAATTGTTATCCATCAGGATTGTTATCTTCATTTTGATCCCTGAAAGTTTACTAATTGTTTCATACAATCTCATAATTACTGGAGGCTCTCCTGCATTCAGAGAGCTGATGTTATGAAAGCTGGTCTCTGATCACTGGTGAAACATTGTCATGCCATCTCTTTGTTCCAAAAGTTGCAGTAGAACAATGCATTAAATATCTTCGACTATTTAAAGTCTCTTACTTTCCTTATGTTTACTGCTTTAAATCCCTTCAATCATGATTTAGGGCAGACATAAATAAATTTAAAATCAAATTAATTAGCCAAAGTCCATGTTCATGTATTTCTATATATCTTCTCTGTCTTTCTCTCTCTGTCTCTGTCTCTGTCTCTGTCTCTGTCTCTGTCTCTCTCTCTCTCTCTCTCTCTCTCTCTCTGCTAAGTTGAGGTTGTTTTAAAGTAGTTTCTGCCAAGTGCTGTGATCTTGCTATAAGTGGGAAGATAAGTAAGATTTGTGCAACAACGCCATAAATTCTCCCAGGTTGCCAACAGTGGCTTGGTGGGGCTAAGTGATATCTGTACCCTGGAAGTAGACCTTTCCTAAACCCATCCTGTGAAATACCCCATAGTGTCCTTCAATTAGGAATACTTCTAATTCGCCATAACCTCTATTGCAACCAGTGACAAAGGGATGACTTTCACAAAATACATATTCATTCTTTCATCTGAATAATTTTTTTGTCATCTGAAGAATTGACAGGACTGGTGTCCATTTCCAAAGTGGCTTATCTTTTGGTAGGCAGGGTAAGGCTCATAATTACCAGGAGGTCTCAGTCCTTCTACATGCCAGCCTTCTCATAGACTGGTTGAATGTTCTTACAACACTGCTGGCATCTGACAGAATAGTTAAGGACATATTATATAGAATGAGGTAACCCAGAACTATCAACAAGATGGTTGCCTAAACAAGATCATCATAATGACAATGCCAACTGACTTGTCAGTGTGAACAGGGGAAATTACACATGGTCCCATCACTAAATTAAGAGCTGTAGGTGATCAATTCCTGCTTAGAGAGAAAGACTCATTCTCCTCCAGTGATGCACTCCCATGTATATTGTCCAATCTCAAGTGGTCAGTCCAGGACACATGTACACAGGAGCAAAGCTAAATGAACTCAGTAGATTATATACATGTGTGCATATATATGCACACTGTGTGTGTGTGTGTGTGTGTGTGTGTGTGTGTGTGTGTGTGTGTGTAACAATAATAATTAAAGAAGAGATCATGAATTTGGAAGGGGACCTGGATAAAAGGAGTTTAGGAAGGGAGGAGTTATGCAAATGCAGTGCTCACATATGTGGTTCTCAAAAATTAAAATAATTGAAAGGGAGAGAGAGAAGCTAGAGAGGGATGCTAGGTAAGAGATAAGACATAAGGTACATGCTTCCTGTGACCTCACCATTGCACACGACATTACTAACACCATTCTCTCTCCTAGAGAGTTCACTGAGCCTGGGAAATCAGAGAGGAAACCAGCCTCCACATCTTGAAAGGCATACTGTTGATGGACATATTTAAAACTGTCACATCCTTTACATTTAGACAAGTTCTTGTAAAAATTCCAAGTTCTCTTTTCCATTTGTAACCATGCTGTGATGCTCATACTATAAAATGGCAGAGCAGCAAGGATGAGTCAGACATGGTATCTGTTTTGGAACTCAAACCTACTACATTCCTAGTAATTTTTTCAAAGACATTGCTTGCTTCTTTGAGATAATACTAGGAAAGAGGGTCTTGTATTATTTTCTGGTAAAGCTTTTATCTGCACTTGGTATAGCCTGCCCTTTGCTCCATAACGGTAGGAAACTAAACTATGATATTTCCTAGCTTCTGCTCTCTACCTGTAGCGATGTATTTAAAAAGTACATCATATCTCTTCTCAAGGACTACCTTTAAGTTATTCCAGTAGGGTTCATATTCTAGCAATAAGTATTAACTAAATAGGGTCACTCTATTGTTTTGGTTTTCCTAGCTGACAGGGTCTGCAGCTTTTATTTCTTGATTTATTTATCTCTTCATTACCCTGGCATTTCTTCTTTCCCTCTATCTGTTAGTTCTTTTTTATCCTCACTTCATACTACATGCTGGAAAGCAAAATAGCAGGTCAGGTACCTTCCTCAAACTGGTCTTTATTAAAGTGCAGATTTCTGAAAGTTCTTCCAGGTCTTAAGTCAAAATTATTTGCAAAGCCACCATGAAACCACTTTTTTTTTTTTTTTTTACTAATTTTGATAGAGATCAAGTCTTGTTTAGTAAAATACATTCCCTCATACTATCTTGATGGTTCTTGACTTGTTTTGTTATAGACCACTAAGTCTCAAACTTAAACAAATATCAAATTAATGGGCCCTACCCTCATTGGTTCAATTGTTCAAGGTAGGACGAATATTTTAAATTTCCAATTAGTCCTGGGCTAATATTGTTATCATTGATTCAAGTATCACACATTGTTAACCATCCATGCAATCACTAATTATTGATTTTTTCCCAAAGGCAGAGATGTATGTTCTGATGAGTTCTACCTACAACTGACAGTCATGAAATTTTGTACCTAAATTAAAATGCGGAAATCATGACTCCTTTTTTTTCTTGATACTTGATTAAGGAGTTACATTTCACACACTTGGTCAAAGTTGTGAAGAAATCAAGGTGAATATAGATTATCACTGAGGGTTTCTTACTCCTTCAGTGTGCTGTCCATTGACAAGCTTATACAAGAATGTTTATGTAGATGCACTTCTGAGGCCAAATTGCCAAGGAGGGATAAAGAATAATCATCCCGCTTTAATCAATAAAGGGCAGAGAGGATGATGAAATAGAGATTGCCATAAAACAGACTAAAACCAGCAGGAGGTCATCAACCTCCATGAGAGGATGTTAAAGGGTTTGCTTTGCATTTCTGGACATCTTACTTAAACCATCAGAAGAGCAATTTTTCTTTATGAAGAGCATTGAAAAGCAACAAAAAGTAAAGCTCTGACAAACGCAGCCTGCAGTTTGTACTGCAGAGCCTGTGACCAACTGCCAAGAAAAATATTAACATGAAAACTGATAGTGTGAGAGCATATGAACAAGGACACTGCAGATAAATATTTAGCACATGACCCAAGGAGGCAAAAGTACAGGACAACCTTCTACACTGTACGACTGTTCAGCCCCTAGGGCAATGTAATGACTATGTCCGGCTTGTTGTGGACTAAATAAAAGAACTTTGATTCATCACAGATGAGCAATAATTATCTTTGTCACTAATTATTTATATCACGAGGCCATCTGTGATGCTTTCATGATTTCCAAAAGAGAATGTACTCAACTTGAAAGGAAGGAAATCTTGCCAGCTTAGAAATGACATCTGGAGGTTTGGAATTGAAAGGCTTAGCAGTAAAACTTGGAGCTGCTTACAGGTGCCAACGGGGAAACAGGACACGGAGTAACTACATCTGTTCTAGAGCTCTGGCTTGGATTGGGCTCCTCAGAGGGAAATCCTGAAACCAAAATCCATAGAGAAATCATTCAAGTAGGTCTCAGTCCTAGGAAAACACAGTAAGGAATCAGTGAAGCAGGACAGAGAAAAATGAAAACTATGGGAAGATTCATATTATTCCTCAAAGATGGTCTGGATATCAGGAAGCTGGGATTATATTCTTTTGACTTGTCAGTCATTTGTGGATGAGAAGATTCTCTGAGGACTTCTGCCTCTGTATGAACATGTAAAATGGCCCAGTGCCCAGGGAAGTACCCTATGAGAAGCTATAGGTTCTGGGATTTCAAAGCAGAATCACATTACATTTGGGAAAAGACATATATTACAGATGTTTCCAAGAGAACCTATTTCCAGAACAGATTCCTTTGGGGATTTAGGCTTGTATCAAGGCTTAACTTCATGGGAATGCTAGAAAATATGATTGTTTATTCATACATAAGCCTTATTCACAAATACAGTGTTAATAGTAATAGATGTGGGTTTTTGTCCTCCTTACATCTTTACTTCATGTGATATTTTCAGAAAGAAAGCTGAGGGTAATTTTGCTTTATGTTGTTTCTCTTGTTCTCTCCCAAATATGTGTCCAGTTCTCCAACTTATAGAGATCAAGATAATGGAACAAGCCTTTCTAGAAACGTTTTTAGATGATATTGGTGGTGCACAAGAATGTGTCTTAGACAACTCTGTTTGCCTATCATACATCCACACTTGAAGTCCAGGCATCTAGAAATCATAAGTATGTAGATGTAACCAACCGTCTTATTAAATAAGAAACACAGAACCAATGCAAAGAAGAAAGCCAAGAGGTCAGAGCTAAGAGCTAAAACCTTACCCTTCCTCCTGCAGTGGTCCTACCTCTCCGAACCAGAGCTACTTCCTGTGTGTCTGTCTTTTTATAGTGTTTCTGTTCTGCTTTCTCATTAGTTGTAAACCCAACCACATGACTGCCTCGTCACAGCCTGTCTGTATAGACCTCCAGGTTTTCTATGATTGGTATTGAAATTAAAGGCATGTGTATCCAATACTGGCTGTATCCAGATGTAACTGAACACACAGAGACTTACCTAGCTCTGCCTACCAAGTGCTGGGATTACAAGCGTAAGCCACCACAGCCCTGCTTTCCTATGGCTTGCTAATAGCTCTGACCCCCGGGGCAACTTTATTTATTAACATACAAATAACATTTTAATACAAATAAAATATCACCATATAAGTGGGCTGCCAAAGATTGTACAACCATGAAACATAGCATAAACTATGTCCTCTTTCCTTGCTTACTGAATACAGAATTCTGGTGTCCAGATACAATGCTATGATGCTCCAGTGATGCAGGACTAGAAAGAACTACCACATTAGAAGACATGGATGTATCAGTCTGTAAACAGATATTTAGGTTGTATATTAATAATACATTGTATTTTTCTGTCAGTGTATTATATTGTGGTAAACTAGTAACGACTTTTTCCAAACAAGGTAGAAATGGGAAGCAAAGACATGGTATGAGAGCCATCTTCTGGAGAGATCTATTACAACTATACTGAATTGCATCCCTCTGGTTCTTTATACCTCCTGAGCCTTAGCCAAACTGAACCTACACCATTTGTTTTAGCAAGCCTGTTTGTGGTGATATATTGTGTATCCTAATAAAATTTGCTTGAAGATCAGAGAACAGAACAAGCCACTAGATTATACATAGATGCCAGGCAGTGGTGGCACACATGTTTAATCCTAGCACTCAGGAGGCAGAGATCCATGTGGAAATCTGTGAGTTCAAAGCTACCCTGGACTGCATGAGATTGATACAGTCTAGGAATGAAACAGAGCCAGGCAGTGGTGGCACATGCCTTTAATCCCAGTACTTGGGAATCACACACCTTTAATCCCAGCACTAAGAAGGAAGTGATATGCTGGGTGGAGAAAGGTAAATAAGGCACAAGGAGACAGGAACTACAGGCTTTTTTGGCTAGAGCCCCCTTTCGGCTGAGGACTCAGAGGCTTGCAGTTTAAGGATTCTTAGAGATAGGGTCTTGCCTTCCATTCAGCCTGAGGGTTAGGTAGTGGTGAGAAGTTTTTCTAGTAGCTTCTTTCTTCTGATCTTTCATCTTTCACGCTGATATCTGGCTCTGGGTTTTTATTATAATACCATTTAGATTTTATGCAACACCTGTTCCTCCTACAGATATGACCACCTCAAAGAAAGTGTGCTTAACCATGCATATGTACTACCCAGCGCCTTAGATTCTGGTATCTTCCACACACGCTTAACCTTTCTTTTATTTCTGAAAATTATACTTCAGTCCACTTCATGCCTTTCCTATCACCAATACACTACTAATACAATCCTTCATTATTGATCATTTGAAATGTTAACCAGGGCTTAATAAAGTTTCCTTGTCTTCAGAATTAACTGTATCTAATCCATTCCTGTAAGGCTTTTATTTTCCCATAAGACTAATTTGATCATGTTATTCTCTTGATTTAAAATAGTCTATACATTCCAATTATAATACATCAATGATTGCTCCTAAGTTATGTATCCTTATCCCAGGAACTTATGAATGTAAGTGTTTTTGCAGATCAAATTCAAGGCACTGAGCTAAGGAGATTATTCTGGATTCTTGGAATAAGCCTTGAAGACCATCACTAACTTCATGTTAAGAGCAAGGGAGAGGGAGATAAGGTTATACAGAAGGCTATGAGAAGTCAGCAGGGAGCAATGTTATCATAGCCAAGACCCACAGTGTCCAACAGAAGCTGGACAGGGCAAGCAGGGGATTTCCTTGGATGCCTTCAGGAGAAGTACAGCTCAGATGACACTTCAATGTCAAATTTCTAGTCTCTAGAATTTCAAGTGGATAAATCATTCTCCTTGTAAGACATCTTGTTGTTGTTGTTACTTTACTATGGCAGCTTAAAGAAACTAATAAATCTGTTGTCCTTAAGACAATGATTCAACTAGTTTTCTGTCTCAGGAGCCTTCATGATCGGGGCCCTGTCTTCACTTTTCAGTCTAACTTCTCACCACTTCCCCCAATGAATTCTGTGCTGTGGTTATAATCACTGCAACCTTGAGTTATGCAATTCCCTTCTTCACCTTCCTGCAATTTCTTATGCTTCGACATTCCTTTTCAGCTCTCAGTTCCTCTGCATTTACAATAATCTTTTACACTTGTAAGAGAAAATCAATGGTGAGTTTGGAACAGGATGTAACAATCAAAACTTTTAAAAATGAAACTAATTATATAGGGAAATTTGTGTAAGTACATATTGGTATTTATATGACTTCTTGTCTTTCAAACATGAATGAAAATGCTTAGCCTAAATTTATCTAATACTGACCAAGCTTAATATTATGGTGATAAATCATTTTGAGGGAGATGGAGGCCCTGGAAAATATAGCTTAGTGGCATATTTTGTTAGTGTCCACCTATGATTCAATCACCTCAAATCCTGAGAAAGTTGCCTCCTGATGACTCATAGTTGTCTTCTTCCCTAGAAACCTGCAAGCAGGGTCACAACAAGAAGGCACAGCAGACCAGCCCTTCACATTATAACATAAGAGAACACCACCATGGTGTAAAAATGATCTGGAGATTCTCCTGCTGTCAGCTCTGGCTCTCCAGAAGTGATCAACCACATTCTTTCTTAACTCCTTCATCTCTTCCACCTGCTCCCCTTGTTCCATTCCCACTGAAACACTTCCTCAATGAATAATGCAGTAGCACCTCCTTATCTAGAAAAGTATATCTCAAGTTAAAGATAGTACTGTATTTATAGTGCATTCATGTGGGAGGTGTATGCAGAGCTATTGTAAGTTTTAATTTACAAGTTTACCACACTGAGATTTATAAGACCATAAGTAATAATTTACTATGGACCTTAGAAGCCTTAGCTTATGACATTATTTTTGCATCACTTTGGAACATTCCTGTTTTTATACAAAGGAAGGATTTAACAGTTTCTTCAGCTTCTCCAAATTATCATGGTTTCATTTGTGTCTTGATACTACTACTAAGTAAAGTAAAAGTTACTTGAATACAATCACTGCACTACTTCCACAGTTGATTAGTTAATTGAGGTAACTATCAAGTGACTAATGGATGGGTAGTATATACAGAGTGAATATATTGACAAAGGGCTGGTTCATAACCCAGGTGAGACTAAATAGAATGTCAGATCTCATCACTGTATTCAGAATGGTAGAAAAGTTTTGAACATATGGATATTTTTAATAGTTTTAAAAATGTTTTTTTACTCAATTTTAAGTCTCAGGAAAGTCTACTTTCAGGAAACATGACTTTAGACAAACAGAATATGAAACTATTACTGTCTTTGTAGTCCATGTATAAAGTCAGCCAAGAAATGCAGCTAACTCTCAGATATTTGACACAAGTCACAAGTAATATGGTATGCAACAGTAGCATCAAATAATAGACTCCCTTACATTGTAAATCACTTTCCTCAGAGTTTTTTTTTATGGAATGCATCAGTAAATGAGTTAAGGAATAAATGAATGTTTGCTGTAATAACTTACAGTGACAAATGTAGAAGCAAACAAGAAGCAACGTTTGAATCTCAACTTCTCCCTCACCCACATTTCTCATAGAGTACAAAGCCTCAACTCTTAATTCCTTTTCCACAAAACTTCTTCCATAAGTTGGATGGTTCCCCTAGAAAAATTGTTGCTAAAATATGCTGAGGTCTTTTGTTGTGAGTGTTTTTTTATCAGATTTCTATCAAAACAAAATTCCTGCTAATGATATGAGAATGGTTTGAATGTTGCAGACTAGTCCAAGTGATTGACAGTGAGATGAAAACATCCCACTCGAGGGAAGCTGGCACCTTGAGGAATGCTTCTTTAGGAATTTAATCATGGAAGAAGAGGATGGGAAGGTCTGGATAGCAGCGAAACTTCCAGAGCAGTGCTGTTCCCATTCTTCGTTCTGCTGGCCGTAGTTCACGTAGCCCTGAGAGAGTGAGAGTCAAGATGAAAAGCAATGGATGCTACTTCAAGATATTAAAAGTAAGTAGGCAGAGAAATAAACACAGGATGTAACTACTGAGAAGAGGTTGTGGAACTAGTACTGGGAGCTACATGGGCAAAATCTTCACAGAACATAGAATGCAGCCTGGGAAAACATCTCACTCAGCAAATATTTTCACACCCACGCTCACTTTTTAAGTCCTTGGTCTTAGGATGTAACAGTTATTGTTCAGTCTCAGTTACTTAAAACACTTGAGATGCCAAGAACCAATAAAGGCATGCTCTAACCTTCCTCTTAGAGACAAGACTAAAAATTTGCCAAGGTGGCATTCTAAATTCCTACACTAACTTTTTAATGCTGTTGCCTTATTCACTAATTGGTGACTTCTTAGAGAATTTCCACATCATAAAAAATCAAGATAGTTCAAGACCCAGCCACAGAAGTATAGAGGTTAGAGAGTTGAGTGAGCCATCAAGAAAAGGAGATGAGAACTGTACAGACGCAGTCACTCCAGAAAATGAAGCTTAGACATTGACCCCTCAAGAGCGGATCAAAGGCAGAAGATAATAGCTTTTTATGAATGTTCTACTGTCATAACTACAGATATTGGTTTGACAGAAAATTAAAGTGAAAATAAATAAATATATAAATAACAAAACACTATGCAGAGCTATTGAAAAGACTGGGGGAAAAATCAGTAATAACCAACTCATCAACACCCTACCAGCTACTTAAGACTCTGCCTAAATGTTTGAGCAATTTTATGTAATGGAGGGAATGCTGTGTTTTCATGAAAGTTTATATTAGTTAGAAAGACTTAAATATGTCTAGGGGTCAAACTGACTCTCTTTGTGGGGTACTGATTCATCTACAGCAGATAAGAGTTTGGGGGAAGGATGTTGTGTGTTTAGAAACTTTTACTTTCCTTGGTTGTCCCAGTGATTTTTTAAGTCAACTTGACACAAACTAGGGTCACCTGAGAACAGGGAATGTTAGTTGAAAAAAAAAGCCTCCATTACATTGCCTGTAGATAAGTCTGTGGGGCACTTTTTGTTGTTGTTGTTTAATGACTGATGTGGGAGGGTCTGACCCACTGAATTCAATGATACCCCTGAGCAGTCACGAGTGCTATAAGAAGGCAGGATGAGGAAGCAAGTCATGAGGAGAAAGTAAGCAGCATTCGTCCATGGCTTTGCCTCAGTTTCTTTCTTGGCTTTCCTCAATAGACTGTGACCTGGCAAATATAAGCCAGATAAACCCTTTCCTTCCAGGTTGCTTTTGGTCATAGTGTTTTACTACAGCAATAGAAAAGTAACACAGTTGGGATTAGTAATGAAGTGAGTGTGGAGGAGAAGGGGCAAGCAATGTCATATTTGTGTGTCATTTTAAATTCTCTGTTGATGTACAAGAAGTAGTTATATCTCCATAATATTTCTATGTTGATATCCCAACTTAATGTGATGAAATGAGAAGGTGGGGTCTTTGAGAAATAATTCAGTTATGAGTGTATAATTCTCATAAATGGGATTGGTCACTTTATACAGACAGGGAGAGTCTATTTATCTTTCTTGCCCCATCTCCATACTGCTACAAGAAGATAATGAAAAATGCAGATCTGTACCCCAAGAAGCAGGTCCTTGCCAGGTGGAGGGTGTGTAATCACCTTGACCTGTATTCCTCAGCCTTTCCAAAGGTGTGAGAAATAAAATACCTGTTTATAACCATGTAGTCTATAGTGTGTGTGTGTGTGTGTGTGTGTGTGTGTGTGTGTGTGTGTGTGTGTGTGTGATCATATATTTGAGGATTCAATGCTTCAAAGTAAGCCTATAGCAGCAATAGCTCTCAGAGTGCATTGTACAGATCACTGTGGGAACAGAGTCCTCTGTAAGGAGTCTAAGCTGTTAGCATGCTGCTGCTGCTTTTGGATCCATAGAGGCCTCTTAGCCTTGACTCTACTAGAGCTTTTCCAGCTAGTGATGAGATGGAGTGAGAAAACTAGATTCTGGCTGCCACTACCCAAATCACAGTCTGTTTAATGGACCATCCGTCGGTCTGGCTGACACCTTCTCATAGCTATGCTGTATTCAGAAGTTCATTCTGCCCACTGCCCAATACTTTCTTCCCTTCTTCTTTAATGGGTATCTGGACCTCTATTTTGGACTAAGGCTCTCCCTCTTGTTCCTTCTCCTCTTTATTCTTCAGGTAAACTTTACACAACAACATTTTCATGCATTAATTTTTCTGTTTGTGGCTGCTTCTGGATCTGTCCTGATGTGTATATAAAGTGAAGGAATTGGCTTCTGGCTTCTTGAACTCAGCAACTATAATTGCCTGAAGGGTGCTCACACAAAACTGGGCTCCTTAACATTACATCTTGAAATGCAGTGGGACTCAAGAAGTCCTTCCTGAAAAGGATGAGGCAATCAGCCATTGCTGAGAAAGAGAGACATCTTTTTTTTTTTTTTTTTTTTTTTTTTTTTTTTGGTTTTTCGAGACAGGGTTTCTCTGTGTAGCTTTGCGCCTCTCCTGGGACTCACTTGGTAGCCCAGGCTGGCCTCGAACTCACTTGGTAGCCCAGGCTGGCCTCAAACTCACAGAGATCTGCCTGCCTCCGCCTCCCGAGTGCTGGGATTAAAGGCGTGCGCCACCACCGCCCGGCGAGACATCTTTTCCTTGGTGGTAGAGCCACCCATAAACTGTCTATGATCTTGTATGTGACCTCAATTAAGCTAATTGGTTCACCAAACTACACCTGGATGGAATCATTTCTTTGTTTCTGTCTGCTCTTCTGTGTGGGATGGGTAGATATATTTGCTAACTTCTCCTCAGGAAAAGTTTCCACAATTCCTGCACATACCCTTATGCACAGGGTGCCATGTGCTGATGGAAGCTTCACTGGTTAGTTCATATGTAAAATCATGGAAGAAAAACAATGGCTTTTCTCTCTCCAAATGCCTTTTTTTTGGTGGAGAAATGTCAAATAAATTTTTTAAAATTAGTTTTAGAGGGACAAAAATAGATAATCAGCCAAATAAAATTATATAGGGTGGGGTGGATACTGGGTAGTCTGAGAGAAAGGGGATCAGGAAAGGCCTTTGAACAATTAATGTTGAGAAAAAAAATATTAAAGTTTCCTGGCGAGGGCTTTGGAGCAGGGAGTGGTAAGGGGATTATTCCCGGCTCTATGGACAGAAAGGGTGTGTGAGGGTCAGTTTCTATTGAGAGCCTGATTAGACTCTAGAAATGTTTAAAAAGCTAATGAATCGCTTCTCGGCATTTTGGCTATGATCAAGTGTAGAAAGCTAATGAAGCACACCACTGAGTGTCATGATACCTTCAGAGACGATTGGATGTTAAAATCTCTGTCCTAGTCAGCAGATTAAGCCTGTAATGGCTTCATAGTATGATGGTTTGTTTGGGAAGTGTTGGGTTGAAGGTAGCAGGTGGAGCCTCCTTGGTGGGAGTAGGTCACTAAGGGGTGTGATGCTGGAGCTATATCTCACTCTGGTCCCCTCTTATACACACCCCCTTTTCTGCTCCCTGGATGGTTGTGACTAGCTTTTCTCCAGGGGCATGCTCCTGCTAACATGGTTTTCTGCCCAAGCACATAGACCTAAGCCACCGTGGACTGGACTCTGAATACATGAGACAAAAATAAACCATCCCCTTAGTTTATTGGTATTTTGGTCACAGTGACAAGAAAAACAGCTGACAGAGAGACTCCTGCTGGCTTTATGCTGCACCAGTGTGAGTAGATTACGTATTGAGTATAGAGGTGGGGCCCTTAAAACAGGTTGTGGTCCTAGCTCCACTCTGCCTCTATCCCTCGGCACTGCCAGCATTAACCTCTCTGGGTTGTGATTCCCAGTCTATTAAACAGACTTACCAACTTCTACCTGTGAGGGTTATGGGGTTTAAATACATATTTGAGTCATATTCTCCAAGTACATTGACTAATATTATATTTGGTGAAGCCTTGAGACACACCCTTTAGAGGAAGGTAAGTTGGTTAAAATCTCTGTTCTTTATAAACCTTCAGGGGCCCTGAACACTCATAAAAGCATGTGGTAGAGTTAGTTACCTCCATAGGACACGAGTCTTCTTTGGTCCCATCAAATCGAGACAGCTGTATCTCAACAAATTATTAATGTGCCCTGCTCTCTAGAAGTTCTCTTCAGTGGATGTGGCTATCAGTCCCAACTTCAATTCACCTTGTCTGAGAAGATGACTCAATAAACAGAAATATCTGGAGGCTCAATTAAACACAGACGACTTACAAATGTTAAAAAAAATTGCTTGTCCAGCTTTCACACATCTGCTCACTTTAAAACTAGTGTAATGTAAACTATGCAGACATAGTATTTCTTATTGTGAAACTGAATTCCAAACTTCAGCCAGCAGAGGGCAACAGTTGATAATACTTGAACAATAAGCTGACTTATTTATTTATTTATTTTCTGTAGTTTCAGGAGACAACACTTGCCATCAGTACATCTTATTTGTTTATTCTTTTCTGTAAAATATGGTCAATATTATGCTTCAAAGGAGAATTAGAAACACCATAAATGTAACTTGACAAGCAAAATATCAAGCCAATTAAACTCTCAAACTCTGCCTTGTTATACTTACAAGCATTTTTCTTTCTTTCTTTCTTTCTTTCTTTCTTTCTTTCTTTCTTTCTTTCTTTCTTTCTTTCTTTCTTTCTTTCTTTCTTTCTTTCTCTCTCTCTCTTTCTCTCTCTCTCTCTCTCTCTCTCTCTCTCTCTCTCTCTCTCTCTCTCTCTTTCTCTCTTCCTTCCTTCCTTCCTTCCTTCCTTCCTTCCTTCCTTCCTTCCTTCCTTCCTTTCTTTCTTTCTTTAAGTGTGAGTGTTAGAACTGGAGAAGAGGAAAAGGCCAAATACTTTGAACAATCACCCAAATGTAGCTTGATTAAAATGGAAATCTTCCAGAATGTTCAGAGATACTGCTCCCAAGGTGTGCTCTTTGTAATTGACTCTTAGCTATAATTATTCGCTAAAATTGTGGACTCAGTCCTAGAGATTACATTTTATGGGTCATTAATGACCTAAATATTGTTCTCTCCAGAGTTGCATGAAGCTGCATGAAGCTGGGCTGAGAAGTTCTTCGAGTTATCAAGCCATATCTTAGCTGTGTGCTGCTGATGAGCACAGGGCCACTTGGTAAGAAAAATAGTTAGATGTTCAGTTCCTCTCAGGACACAAAGCTTTGTGTGTGTATATTATAATGCTAGGGACACAAGGTTACTTGTGGAGTGAAGAGGAAGGCTACAAAGAACAATAAAGATATTATAATGATGTATACCAGAATTGGGAAAGTCTATGTTGTGTATCCACAACATTAAACTACTGCCCACACATTAAGTAGTTCTTCCATTTTAAGATGATGTTAAACTGGAAGACTTAGCTGTCTTTTGGTCATTTTTGAAGTATTCAAATGATCCAGATTGTAACTCTGTACTGCAGTTGTGATTTTCTTAGGCAAGTAAGTAGGAGTTGCCACATCAAAGATAAGGATCAGAAACTCTCTCTCTCTCTCTCTCTCTCTCTCTCTCTCTCTCTCTCTCTCTCTCTCTCTGTCACACACACACACACACACACACACACACACACACACACACACACACACCATCCCATCCCTTGTGCATGTGAGAGAGAGAGGGAAAGAGGGGGAGAGAGAGAGATAGAAACCTTTGCTTTCACTATGTGCCTATATACCCTAGACCATAGACTCTTGTATCCATAATGGCTCCATATGAATGAGGGGTACTTGGTACTTGTGTCCCCATAAAAATACTCCTAATTATCTCTCTTTCTGGCTGACCACTTAACATAAATATTTAAACACAAAACAACACAGGCCAAATATGTATGAAACAATATTCAAAGAGAGGCTTCAAAGCTGAGTGTTTTGTAGATTTATTTCAATTCATGTCCTCATTGTATCTTTTTGTTTTGTTTTGTTTTGGTTTTTCGAGACAGGGTTTCTCTGTGCAGCTTTGTGCCTTTCCTGGAGCTCACTTGGTAGCCCAGGCTGGCCTCGAACTCACAGAGATCCACCTGGCTCTGCCTCCCGAGTGCTGGGATTAAAGGCATGCACCACCAACGCCCGGCCTCATTGTATCTTAGACTCAAACACTGAACAATCTGCACTCAGATAGTACATGACCACTATCTTTTTATCTGTGGAAGTGTACAGGCTGTATATGTTTTTATTTAGAGGGAAGAGAAAACGTGAAGAGAGTCCATGGACAACAGATCTTCCAAAGCCACTCATTTGAACTTACCTTCTGGTCTTATTTTAAAAGGTAGGCCCACCACTATCATCACTTGGATTTAATTTGATCAGTTATAAAAAGGTTGAAGTAATTAAAACATTACAAAGGGGTTTTAAGCACATAATAACATATTAACTCCTTTTCTCCTGGCTGTGATGAAATACTAGACAAGAAGGGGTTGTTTTAGTTCCTGGTTTTAGAACTACAGTCCATCATAGTAGAGAAGTCATGATGGCAGGCAGTTCATGCCAGGACAGGAATTCGGGCTACTTTCTTTCTTTCTTTGTTCCCCTTTTATTTTATTTTACAATACCATTCAGTTCTACATATCAGCCACGGATTTCCTTGTTCTCCCCCATCCTGGCCCCCTCCCCTTCCCCCCAGCCCAACCCCCATTCCCACTTCCTCCAGGGCAAAGCCTCCCCCAAGGACTGAGATCAACCTGGTAGACTCAGTCCAGGCAGGTCCAGTCCCCTCCTCCCAGCCTGAGTCAAGCATCCCTGCATAAGCCCTAGGTTTCAAACAGCCAACTCATGCAATGAGCACAGGACCCAGTACCACTGCCTAGATGCCTCCCAAACAGATCAAGCCAATCAACTGTCTCACCTATTCAGAGGGCCTGCTCCAGTTGGTGGCCCCTCAGCCTTTGGTTCATAGTTCATGTGTTTCCATTCATTTGGCTATTTGTCTCTGTGCTTTATTCAACCTAGGTTTCAACAATTATCGCTCATATAAACCCTCCTCTGTCTCGCTAATTAGACTCCCGGCGCTCCACCTGGGGCCTAGCCGTGAATCTCTGCATCCAGATTCCTCAGTCCTTGGATGGGGTTTCTGGCATGACTATTAGGGTGTTTGGCCATCCCATCACCAGAGTAGGTCAGTTCTGGCTGTCTCTCGACCATTGCCAGCAGTCTATTGTGGGGATATCTTTGTGGATTTCTGTGGGCCTCTCAAGCACTTTGTTTCTTCCTTTTTCTCATGTGGTCTTCATTTACCATGGTCTCCTATTCCTTGTTCTCCCTCTCTTTTCTTGATCCAGCTGGGATCTCCCACTCCCACAGGCTCTCTTTCCCTCGACCCTCGACCTTCATTACTCCCACTCATGTCCAGGTTGTTCATGTAGATCTCAGTCATTTTTCCATCATTGGGGGATCCTCGTGTCTTTCTTGGGGTCCTGTTTTCCAGGTAACCTCCCTGGTGATGTGAGTAGCAGTCCAGTCATCCTTGTTCCACCTCTAGTATCCTCCTATGAGTGCGTACATACCATATTTGTCTTTCTGAGTCTGTGTTACCTCACTCAGGATGATTTTTTCTAGATCCATCCATTTGCCTGCAAACCTCATGATGTCATTGTTTTTCTTTGCTGAGTAGTACTCCATTTTGTGCATATGTGCCTCAACTTATTTATCCATTCTTCAGTTGAAGGGCATCTAGGTTGTTTCCAGGTTTTGGCTATTACAAACAATGCTGATATGAACATATCTGAGCAAGTGCTCTTGTGGTATGATTGAGCATTTCTCGGGTATATGCCCAAGAGTGGTATAGCTGGATCTTGGGGGAGATTGATTCTCAATTTTCTAAGAAAGCAACATATTGATTTCCAAAGTGGTTGTACAAGCTTGCATTCCCACCAGCAGTGGAGGAGAGTTCCCTTAGTTCCACATCCTCTCCAGCATAAAGCGAACCAAGTGCACTGATAAGATCAAGAAGAACCACAAGGAACATAGGGCTACTTTCTAAGAACCTGTTTCCTCAGGCTCAAGCCCATCTCCTAAGTGTTCTTCAACTTCTACAAATAGCACTGTTAGCTGTCAGCAAATGTCTCACTGGCCACTCAGCCTTAATGAATTGGGAAGCTCTGAATTCAGTGAGAGACTGGTGAGGACATCTCACCTTTGGGCCTCCACGTGTATATCTATACATGCACAAATACACACATGAATACACACATACAGACACAAGAAGACTGAAAGAAAATTCATCAGTGTGCCCCCAGGAGAGATACTTAAAGGTTTGGTGATGGGGCTATTTGTTTCTCTAAATTTCTCTGTAACTCCTCCCCCAAAATCACTAGGAATTGTATACATATATTTTCATACATATGTTCTAAAGCTACCATATTCAACCTCCATTCATCTTCTGTGAAATGAGAGCATTGTGATATTCCAAAGGTTAGTACCTTTCTTTCTCTTTCTTTGTTTCTTTCTTTGTTTCTTTCTTTGTTTCTTTCTTTGTTTCTTTCTTTGTTTCTTCCTTCCTTCCTTCCTTCCTTCCTTCCTTCCTTCCTTCCTTCCTTCCTTCCTTCCTTCCTTCCTTCCTTCTTTGTTTTTGTTTTTGTTTTTGTTTTTTGAGACAGGGCTTCTCTGTGTAGTTTTGGTGCCTGTCCTGGATCTCACTCTGTAGACCAGGCTGCCCTCGAACTCACAGAGATCTGCCTGGCTCTGCCTCCAAAGTGCTGGGACTAAAGCCATGCACCACCAATGTCTGACTAACGGTCAGTATCTTGAGGCCTTCTGAGGATTAAAAAAGAAAGAAATTATTCTTAAAATGTCCAGAGTGGCTCATAATTACAGGTTTGTTATTAAGCAAGACTTACCTAGGGTGAAGGCACATATTCCCAGTGATGTGGAAAGGGCAAACACAGGCAGCTTTTTCTTCTCATAGCCTGAGGTGCTGCCCACATGCAGGATACAGCAGCATTTAGCATAGATATGAGTTATTTCTTCAGCTTAAATAAAGCTTTTGTCTCTAGAAAGTAAATATAGCTCAGCAGAGCCCATTAACTTGAGACTTCAGAATCAAGTAAGGAGTAGAGAGAAGCATGTAGTAAATCTGCTTTTTTATGTTTCATGATCTATACTTTTATTTGTCCCCATCAACCACAGTCCAAATTAATGAGTGAAAATTCCAAAAATGAGCAATTCATTAATTTAGCTTTGTTCATCTAAGTAACATTCATTGGTAGTATTGTGTTATTATTATTCTTACTAGTTACTGTTGTTAATCCTTTACTGTGTTGTATTTATAAGTTAAGCTTTTTCCTAGATGTATGAGTTCATATCTCATATATGTATATGGTTTGGAAGTATTTGTAATTTTAGGCATCTACTAGGGGACATAAATGTATTCCCTGTCCCATCTACACATTCATATACACACAGATAAGTGATTGGTTGCTGTGGGATTCAGGGAAAGGAAGTCTGTGATAGACATGTTCCCTGAGAATCGTAGTCTGCCCAGTGGATTCAAAATCACATTGTTTGATCACAACTAAAACACAGATATAATCAGTCCATAAAGCCTGAGCCTCATGGAGAACAGAATGGCTTAAAGAGTTGCAAACCATCCCTTAGAAATTCCAGGAGGCCTTGCCTCCCTTTTCATCTGTGTACCTATCCTCGGAAGCACAGGAAAGCCACCTGGGTATTTGCTGTTGGCTGTTACTCTGCCCCTGCTGAGGGAGAAGGTATTTGAAACCATAGTCAGCAGCCAAACCAAGAGCATATGATTTGGATGAGGCAATACTGCTGGCCCTCAGTATTTTAAGTTACACACCTACATCTTCAACCAACTATAGATGGAAAGTATTTTTAAAAATTTCATGTGTACTAATCATGCAGACTTTATTTTGTCATAACTCACCAAAGAGTTCAGTTTTCATATTTTGTTCAATATAAATAATCCAGAATGCTTCAAACTACACAGATCATATGCAGATACTAGGCCATGTTGCATAAGGGACTTGAGTATCTACATATTGAAGTGTCTGCAGAGCGTCTTGACAGGAGTCTCTTTTGGGTGCAGTGGGATAGCTGTCCTTGTGGTGAAATGGGACCCTATCTGCATTTTGGATGACCTCTCTGGCCCCAGGACTGTGGCTGACAATCAGAAGTCGCCAGTGTTCCACTAGAAGCACACTGACTAATCTTTATTAAATCTTTCCCTTCTCTCTGCAGCCCTTCCTGCTGTCTGCATTGCCAATCTGTGAGCAGATAGGGCAGCAGCAGCCAAGCCGCTCTGAGGACTTTCTATGCAGACCACGCAAAAGAAACCTATTTATAACTCTGTGGTAGGGACTCCCTCTTCCTGTCCCAAGCCTGTCACTCTTTGTCCAGTTTCTGGGGCTTTTGTTAGGTCCGGAGAACTATTTGCATCTGAAGAAAGGGCAGCAGGAGGCTTCTCTGCTGTGTGTTTGCAGCATGATCGTCCTGGTTATAAATTTTTAAACTCAGTTCTATCTCACAATTCCATCAGATATACATTTGGAGTTTTGGGTTAAATATTTTTGGACTACTGAATAATCACTGGATAGAAAACTCGACCACAGGGAAGCCATCTAGGGCTATTTGGAAGAATGAAATTCACCATGAGCATATCGAGGGTCGAGGGGCAATGAAGCACGTGCCTAATCTATGACATCGAAGTCCTGGGAAATAGCGAGCTTTTCCCCTTCTCCTTTTCCTAAGTTAGATTTTGTTTATAGAATATAGGTGGATAATACAAATGGCTAGTAATTACTGGAACTTACAGTGCTTGTTGACAAATGTAGAGAATTCCTAGGACATATGCCAGAAAACAAATGTTTAGCTCTGTTCATTTAAATTACTTGTAATCAAGTCCAAAGCCAAGAACTGAAAATCTTTACAAACAACACTAAATTGGGATCACATGTGCTGTGTCTAAAGCATTTCTGTGAGTTGCTGAAATCCTTTTATCTTAGATGCATAGAAAAATTCAATCTTAAGTTATATCTTATAATACTTACAATGACCTATAATTCCGTATACTGTCCCCTCTCTCCCATCCGTGTGTGTGTGTGTGTGTGTGTGTGTGTGTGTGTGTGTGTGTGTGTGTCTTTGAGTGTGAGTGTATATGTTGCTTTTAAATTATCCTTGGTGGATTTAGTCTTTATGTCTGTCTTCCTGTCCTCCTAAGGCTGCTAACTTGTCCTTGAATCAGCTTCAGACTTGAATTATTTCATAAACAGAAACACTTTGCAACATTTTTGGTGGGAGTTCTTAACAGATGTGTTCTTCCTCTTAAGGCTGTCCCTATTGTTTGATCTTTTCCACCAAAGCAATTCATTATTATATGATTGGCAGAGACCCAGGCAGGGTAATTCTGCTGAGATGGGCTAGCAGCCAGACACTATATTGGTCCTTTCCACTGGTAGCTGCATCCTGAAAGGCTGTGCTGAGCAAAGTAGTTTTGTGTACTACAAGGCCCAGTGAATGGGCAGGAGACGTGGCTGCCTGGATCCGTGGATAGAGTACACACTTGCCATCTCTTCTGAGTTTTTCTATGGCTGCTAAAATAAACATCTATGACCTTTAGAGAACAAAGCATGGAGTGACTCTCAGGAGGCAGAGATATTAGCATGAATCAGGCTATTTTGTCAAACAGAAACTTCATTTTGCATTATATTTTCAGTTACTTCAGGTGGCCAGCTGCTATCTTTCTAAAGTAAAATCAGGTTGATGTGGAGAAGAGCTCAGCCCTTATAGGAATAGCCATCCATATGCTCATTTAGTCTATGCTACTCTAAGACAAATGGTGTCTATTCCTCTGTCTGTAAAAGGCAATGGTTACAGGACTCCCAGGTTAACAAAGGCAGACAGAGGAGTCCTGACATACCTCTGAACCCTCTGTCACAGAGAGGACAGGCTAAAAATAAATGTTGTTTTCCAGTTTCTCCTCTCTACCCTGAACAACCTATCATGCATCACTCAGAGCTTCAACACGGAGTGCATCGTAGCAGCCATTTGAAGATAAGACATTGTCAATCAGGCTTCCAACACTAGAACAGTGGATAGGAATAGAATGACATAGGACTGGCCTTCTTTGGGAACACTAGTCTATATTCTGTCCAAATATTACTGTACTCTCTTTCTCCCACCAAGCAACAAGCAGCTACATATTTAGTAGCTCACACGATCACAAATGTATTTAGTTTCCACGGGACAGGATATCGGCAGGTTAGTTGGGTCTTCTGCTGAGGGTTTTACATGGTAGAAATCTCACCTCTGGCCCACTTTGAAGTTTTCTCACTGTTGGCAGAGCTTGGAGTTTTACAGTTGTAATATTAAGGCCTTCATATCTTGGGGTACCTATGAGGTCACTCCTCTTTATAGAATGGAAGATGTCATTACTGAGTTCTTCCTTCTCTTATCTATTATTAGAGGATGTTGTTTTTTGTTTTTGCTCTTTTTTGGAGGGCCCTCCACCCAGTTGCCAAATAAATCACACATGGAGGCTTATTCTTAGTTACCAATGCCTGGCCTTGGTTTGCATTAGCTTCTAGCCAGCTTTCCTTAACTTAACCTATCCCATATACCTTTTGCCTCTGGACTTTTCCCATTCTCTTACTTCTGTAAATCTTACTCTTACTCTTGGCTGTGTAGCGGGGTGGCTGGCCCCTGATGTCTTTCTCCTTCTCTGGCTACTTCTTCTTTTCACTCCTCCATCTCTTTTTCTCTTTCCAGATTCCTCATCTATCTATCTATTCTATCTATTCTATCTATTCTCCCTGCCTGTCAGCTCAGCCTATCCTTTCTCCTGCCTCGCTATTGGCCCTTCTGTTCTTTACTAGACCATCGGGTATTTTAGACAGGCACAGCTGTTTAGCTTTGCTGAGTTAAACAAATGTAACAAGAAGAAAAATAACACACCTTAAAATAATATTCCCCAACAAGAGGATGTACCTAATTAAATGATGCTCAAACATGTTACTCTCCCTGTTATTGTTTGACTCTATTGCTCCAAGACTGTGAGTTGGAAATTCCATCTCAAATATAACAGTGTTTAGAGATGGGGACCTAATGTAAAGTCTTTATAAAGGTCATGTGGACTTTATCTTCATGAATAAGGACATGACACTTATAGAAGGACAGAAGTGTGAATCACAACACTTCATCTCTCCTCCATGCAAAGGACCGTGTACTGGATAACCTTCCACCCTCCTCCTTAGAATGAAGCACCAAAGAGACACTCGCCAGTTAGAGTCCTTTGGTCTTTGACTTCTTGCTCCTCAGGAACCACTAAGTCTTAGGTATTATACTACAACTGATGGAAACACACCAGGTACTACCTTAAGACAAATGCAAAGACAGAAAGTGCGGGACTTGCACTGCATGTGAAAAACCTGAATACTTCCTACCAGGTAATATCAGTAATCAGAGTGATGTCCCATTCCATGCAGTCATCTGTCCACATGGACATGGAGGGGATCATATAGAGCAGTGGTTCTCAACCTTCCTGGTGCTGTGACCCTTTAATATAATTCCTCATGGTGACCACAACCATAAAATTATTTTTTTTGCTACTTCATAACAGTAATTTTGCTGCTGTTGTGAATCTTAATTTAAATATCTGACATGTGACTCCCCAAAGGAGTTGTGACCCACAGGTTGAGAACCAATGATGTAGATAATGTATTCAAGGGATGAGAATTTTGTTAAGGTTATGCCAGCCTCACTGAATAAAAAATAATAATTTTATTTCTTAGTTAGAAATGCGCTGACATTCTGATTGTCTCCGGTGTTTATCCTGGTTAGATACTGTGAAATTTTCATTAACAATCCAATACTGATATCTACACTAGGGCTGTTTAATATTCATTGACATATTAATACCTCTCTGCTTCATTGTGAATTTTGTTAACATCATATCACTTCTGTTCAATCTAAGGTGTATATGCATTGGAGCATAAAGGCATAAATTAGAGATGAAGATGACATCAGAAATGTTTAATTTAGTGGCTTTCATTTTTGCCATATCAGAATAGATTTATTCTGATAATCTCAATTTCAATTTATATATATATATATATATAATAATTTATATATACAAATAAATCTAGTAGTTAAAAAAAGAAAGACCACACACCTACAATTAGTTCAATAACATTGCTGCCTAAACTTTGAACCAGGCACATCCAAATTTATTCACACAAAGACATGCTCCAAGGTGATTGAGTCTATTTGCTGGAGTGTCTGAAAAAAAAACACACAACTTTCATGCAGAGTACAAGAGGGAGACCTGGAAGCAGAGAGGGACTGAGGAACTGAGAGAGAAAAAAGGAAGAAGTTGACTTGAATCCTCACTCTGCTTTCAGAACAGTTCTGCTGTAGTGAATTATTGAATCCAGAGAAAACTGGAAGTAAAAATGCATATGTAACAGCAAAGTACAGGTCAGACAAATGCCCCCTTCCTAAGAGTTTGGGATTTTTCTTTAAAGTCAAGGTTATTAAGGAAAATTCAATTCTATGTCCTAAATTCATGTAAGCATTATTAAGATACTATTTATATGTGGTAAAATTTACCACATGATGATTTTCTGGTGAATAACTGAATTTTGTAGTTAACATAACAAGCTATGTGTAGAGCTTTTTAAGAACCATCACAGTTAGGTCCAGAACCACAATTTACAGTTATGTCCCAACCCACTACTGTATACCTTGCCCTTCCTCAGTCCCTGCAAGCTACTAGTCTATTTTCTGTTTTTTCTTTGTGGGGAGAGGGTCTAAAAATAGGTTTTTTATTTAAAAACCTGCCAGTTGGGTGAAGTGACAAAAAGTTCACATCCCCTTGAAGTGCAACACATGCAAATGTTATTGTGGTATTTTCATGATGCTCTCAAAACTGAGCACCTTAGCATTATATATGAAGTACATATTCTGTGTGGGGTCTCCCTTCATGCGGAGACATATGAACATCTGTTGTTCTAACTCCATTTCTTGAAAAGTCTTATTTTTCCTTTAAGTTGTTTTGATGTATTTTCTACAGATCAGTTGCTCATAAGTGCAAAAGTATAGACTCGCTGTGAAGTGTGACTTTGATTTTGCTTTAAACATACGAGATGCTATAGAATATGAGCTCAAAAATAGGGCAGACTGTGAGTAGAGAGCAGTCAGCCTCTGTCCAGTTATGCATCTTCCCCCATTTGGTGTTGAAATAATTATTAGCTCCATTGGGGCCCAGATAAATGATCAATAATTCCTCAAAGGTAACTTTTTGTTCCTGTTTTTTAATCAACTTTTAACTTGCTAAAATGCACCTTCCCAAGAAAATGTTGGGTGACAAAATGCTATTATTTGAGAGACATCCCTTCCAACTCTGGATTAGTTATAGGGTTCCTCAAGTGAGGTAACATGTGGAACTGTTTCAAAAATCATGAAGTGTCCAATAAACCTTAAGGAATATCATGATGATATGGAGAGATTAAGAGTAAGTAGCAACAACAGTGATCCTTCTAGGAGACTTAAATATACAAAATGAATGACAATGGTAGTAGAAGAATGGAAAGACTGAATTTGCAGATAATCCATGTATGCACAATGGGAAGTTGATTTATCTGTGTTTCCTAAAGTATTAAAATATTGGGGGAGGATCAGAGAGGTTCTTCTTGTTCAGTTGGATATGGGAGAGAAAATGGCTTTAGTTACCACCCCACTTTCTTGAAGCAAAGTAGAAACCATCCCCCAAGCTACTGATTTCTCCAGTTAATAGGCAGTTGACCCTCAAGGATGGGTGTGGAATTAGCAGCCACTTCTATAACTGAAATACACTTAAAGCCATGCATGAAACCTCCCCTTTACATTGCGAAGTAGCTATTTGTCTTGAAATCTCCGGTAAACACTTAAGAACAACTTAGGACATTTCACACATTTGTTCAGAGTTTTAGCCTTGCTACCAGACCAAACAAAAACAGTTTCTTTAACCAGGACTATAACTTGTGTTAAACCACTCATTATTTATCAGCTTCCAGCAGATTCCTGATTTCTGGAGTTGTTCAGAGAAAAGAAACTGGTGTGTTGTTGTGTGTGCAGCTTGCTCCCCGAAGAGATGGAGACATTTGGTGGGAAGAAAAAGCTGTCCTGGAGGTCAAGAAAGAAATTCCACATCAGGGGAAAAGAAAGGTTGTGGGTGACACCGCTTCCCTCAGGCAGAGCATCACCTCTGGGGAGTCAGGGATACTCTCAGCTGGTAGACGGCTGGGAGCTTGCAATTGCAGACTCCTCACAGTCTCATCCTACTGAGTGCTTCTCTAGCACCCCATTCCTACATCGAAATCCTGACTGGTCTGTGGTGCCTTTTTTAGGCTGTATGACCACAGCTTCAGGGTTGGCTGTAGGTGTTCTTCATTTGTAGGACGGAATGGAACGTTTAAGAATCTTGCTTTTTACACCAGGCATCAGGGAGAAGCCCATGATTCTCTTCATAACTCAGAGGATGGTAAGCTGTGCTCCATTAGACTCTCTTTCTCCAACACCTGATTATCAGAAAGCTGTGGATAAACCTGTTTAGAAACTTTGGCATTTCGTAAATGGGCTCTGCTTGGATCTCTAATGGAACTTTCTGTGACTGACAGTAGATGCTGAGAGCTTGTGGTTCCAGAAAACTGGAGGAAATGCAGTAATTGTTTGTTTGTTTGTTTGTTTGTTTTTTAATTCTTTTAATTCCAAGGTACCCTGAAGATCTGTTAATAAAGTAATGTATATTGGGGAAGTAAAGAGGCAGAGAAAGTATGCTTGTCTCCAAGCACAGAGATATAAACTGTCAAGAAAGAAAGAGCAGCCTCTAAAGAAAGAAAGGTGAGGAGTGGAACAGGAAGGCAGAGAGGCAAACAATAAACAAAAGCATCTCGCAGTTGCTTTTGTGACACACCACTGTAGCAGGAATCTTAAAAGTTCTTATTAATAAAATCAAACCCGAGGCGAGTTATTGGGGTCCATGCTGGTAGATCAGAGAGACAGAACAAGCCACAGCTATCTCACCTCGCCGGATCCTTAGCTGGTCTTGTCTCCTCAGACTGGAGGCTTCTGAGTCCTCATCTCAATGGCTCTCAGCTGAATTGCTGCTCAAAAGCCTGAATGCTTAACCAGTTAAAATCTTAACCAGCCAAATGCTGAACCAGCCAAATGCCTCTAGTTTCTGGTTCTCCCGCCTTATATATCTTTCTGCTTTCTACCACCACTCCCTGGGATTAAAGGCTGGCTTTCTGGGATTAAAGGCGTGTGTCACCATGCCTGGCTGTTTCCAATGTGGCCTTGAACTCACAGAGATCCAGAGGGATTTCTATCTCTGGAATGCTAGGATTAAAGGCGTGAGTGCCATCATTTTCTAGCCTTTGTATCTAGTGGCTGTCTGTTCTCTGACCCCAGATAAATTTATTAGAATACACAATATTTTGGGGAACACAATACCACCACACACCACGGGGTGGAAAGCACTCAACACAGGATATTAGAAAGGAGAACAAAGCAAAAAACACATGGAAAGTTGTCTTACCACCTATTGAAAAGGTTTCCTTTACGTGTAGAAGCAAGTGGAAGGCAGAGTGCTCAGTGTCAAGTTCCATGCACATTAGTGGGTCTTCCCTATCAAGGTCAGTAGGCCAGGTTTTCCCAGAACAGAGCCTGCACTGGACCCTCACAAGGCCTAGAGCCACTCTTGCCCATTCAATCTCATCCCTCCATCCCTTTCCATTTACTCATGACCTTTAGCTCACAGTACGATGCCAATTCAATAAACAACTCATACTTCCTAAATATGCATGCATATAAAATTAGAATTAAAAAAAAGCGATTCTTGGGAGCTGGAGGTGGGCAGCGGTTAGGAACATGCACTGATTACTCTTCCAGAGGACCCTAGTTTAGTTCTGATAGCCCACTTTGTGCAGCTTACAACCACCTCTAACCCCAATTACAGGAATCCCAAACCTCTGGTCTCCTCAGGCACCTGTACTCAAGTACATATATTAACACAGAAACATACACATATAATATAAAAATAAATATTTTTAAACAAGCGATTCTCTTTGATTTTACCACAGTATCTTGTCTTCATTCTGTTGGGTCCATCCTCATTTTGTCTTGGCTGTAGGCATTTGGGCAGGTACATTTTATGGCTGATTTGAATTCCTATATGTTGCACAATCTCCAATGTTTTTCTCATGATAATTATCTTGTTTGTTTGCCTTTTAGTGGCACTGAATTCTTCTGATCTTGCCAGGTAATGACATTTAGCAGAGTCAAGACACAAGGAGGGGTTTAGAAATGTTTATGACATTGTTTACATCTTTTATTACCTGTAGATTGGTATGCTTCTTCCTTTAGGCAACACCGTTTATAAGCCAAACAGTTGTGTTGCTCCTCAGGCACTGGTACTTGCATGTCTGTGTTCCTTAACACATGTCAGCCATCATCCTGGCTGTTTGGAGATCCTGGCTTCTCACACTTCAACAATCTCTATCTGCATCTCGAGTCACATCTTTTGAGAGCATACTCAGGAACTTGGGAAGTGTTGAAATCCAGTATTCTTGACCGTAATTTTCCTCTGTCTTCTCTCGTCCCACGTGCACAAGTCTTCTGGGCACTTTGATATTTAAGTTATTCAATCCCTTTTCTTTTAACTGTTTCAATGTAGTCCTTGGTGCCCTAGTTACAGAAATAAGACAAGAGAAAGAAATTAAAGTGATACAAATAGGGGAAAAAAAGTAAACCATCTCTATTTGAAGATATGATATTCCCATGTTCCCCTACCACAGATATTTGAAAAAGATGCCAAAACACACACTAAAGAAAGGCAGCATTTTCAACAAATGATGCTGGGGAAACCAGATACCCAAGTAGAAGAATGAAATTAGACCCATACTCTGTTCCCTTTGCAGAAATTAACTATGTGGATCAAAGGCCCCAGTGTGAGACCTGAAATGCTAAATGTTCTAAAAGAAAACATAGGCAGTACCTTAGAAGATATAGGTATAGAAAAGGATTTTCTGAATAAGACTCCATTCACTACTTTTTCCACAGTGTACCTCTTCGTAGTAAAACTTTTATGTTCTACATATTAGGTCTATCAGCATCTTTGAAACAAGTACCAAACCACCCTTCTTTCTTTATTCTTCACACAAAGCAGCTAATTAAAACCCTGCAGGGAAACAGTCATCTCTTTGAAGAGCAAGCTCTCTCACCTGTTGACATGCAGAAATGATGGGGCCACATTCAATCCACTTTGTACAACTGGTATTCTCCTAATTCCTTTTAATCCATTATAATGAACCTTCTGGCCCCACTTGATATATAGGTGTCAATGATGTCCTACTTCTAATTTAAGTAGACTGTTCTCAGTTTTTGTGTTTCTGGTACCAACAATTAGCATCTACTTGTCAAGTTCCACTAATGTATTGAAATCAGAGAGTCTGGATTCTTTATATACACAGGGAGTTTGTGTAGTTAACAGTTTGGGGGTAGAAAATCTATACAGATATCACCAGCTGTCATATGAGTCACCTCTGACTTCATCACCTCATGGTGGTTAGCATCAGGAAGAAGAAGGAGAATAAGTGTGTGTGTGTGTGTGTGTGTGTGTGTGTGTGTGTGTGTGTGTGTATGTGTGTGTGTGTGTGTGTGTGTGAGAGAGAGAGAAAGAGAGAGAGAGAGAGAGAGAGAGAGAGAGAGAGAGAGAGAGAGAGAGAGAGAGAGACTCCTCTCCCTCTAGTTCCAGTTGAAATACATAACAATGAGGGCATCACCTAAATAACATATTCTCATTCTAATCAACTTTCAATGGCCCCAATTCTAAAAACCATAGTCGTATTCAATTTTGACACTTTTTTGTTGTTTGAAAATTTTATGCATGCATATAATGCTTCAAATCTCTTTCCCTTTCTCTGTTCTTCACTTCTTTTTTTATCCATCTACCACCTCTTTTCCCTCCCAACTTCATGTGATGTTTTAATTTTAACCCACTGAATCCACTTAGTGCTGCCTGCATGTGCATGGTGTAGGACTGTATACCAGAGCACGGGTAACATAGGGCTAAACCATTCTGACCTCTCTTTCCCCACAGCCATCAACTGCCAATATCTCCTCAGATAAGGTAGAACTTCATTAGTCCCTCCGCAATCCGTACTGCAATTTTGATTGTCAAGCATTCACATATACTGTGAGTATACATGTTCCGCAATGTTGTCATGCCCAGAAAATCCTATTTAATATAGAAGTCCACCTTGGTTCTTACTATTTCTCTGTCCCCTCTTTCACTGTTTTACTAGAGCTTTGGCAGAAGATATTTAATATAGATATCCCATTTAGAGCTGGGCAAGGGAATAAAACCTCAAAGCTATCCTCAGTGACATACTTCCTCCGGGTCGGATCTATATCGTATATGTTCTACACCCTGTCCAAACAGTGCCACCAGCTAAAAACCAAATGTTTGAACATATGAGCATATCTAGGACAGTTTACATTTAAACCTCAACAATGAAAGATGGGACATAACCATGTCCCAGTAACTTGTGTTTTCTTTTAAATGTCATTTTTATTAATTCTTCAAGACTTTCATAGAATGTGTTTCAATCATATCCACTCCTTCCCCTAACTCCTCCAAGATCCTCTGCTACTTCCTTACCCAGCCAACTTCATGTCTCAACTCTTTCTTTCTTAAATCCAAAGAGTTAGTTTTGGGCCAACTCATCAGGGATATAAATATGCCCTAGAGTATGGTCAATATGCCAGGCATTATGATCCTTAAAAAAACAAAAACAAAAACAAACAAACAAATATGGCTTTCCCTCTACCAGTAGCAACTAAAATCCAATAGTCTCTCAGCTTTGGTTAGGACTCCTTGCACACCTCCTCCCTGTGTGCTGAGACTTCATCTGGCTTGACCCTGTGCTGGTCTTATATGTGCTGTAAACTGTGCTGTGAGTTTGTATGTGTGTCTTCCCCATTGTGTCTGGAAAACACTGCTTCCCTAAAGTCATCCATCAATTTTGGTTCTTGCTATCATTCTACCCTTTCTTCTGAATAGATTCCTGGGCCTTGAGAGAAGGGACAGGATATCAATGTCCCATTGGACATAGATGGCTGAGTAGTTCAAAGTTCTTCTGTTCTCTGTACTTCAACCAGTTGTGGGTCTCCTTGGGAACTGTCATCTTCTGCAAAAAGAAGAAAATTCTCTGATAAGGATTGAGTGAAGTACTGATCTATGGGTATAATATACTGCTCTAGATGCTTCCTAAAAACATACACACACATACAAAAATACTAGTTCATATGGAGTTACCTTATACTGGAAGACAATATTCTAACTGAACACCATGCCCTACCTAATGATTCTTCCAGTAGCAGGAATGGACTATCATTTTTTTTTAAAATGCTGTCTAATGGAGTCTCACAGCACCCTCTAAAAAATTATAGGCCATTTCTTATGCTATTGGTTACTTTCTAGAATTAATTGGAAGACACTGCTGAAAACACTACATACTTGAGTCAGAATATGGAGAACATAGCTGGTACTCAACTGGATGCTTCATTCTTATTGGCTAGCTTTCATAGATATGCAAGTTGCTGAAGGAGAAAAGTAATCATCAACCTCACCCACCTATGAACCCTACAAGCTACAACAGAAGCATGCCTGGCCTGATATGCCAACTGGTGCAAAAGTGGCACAAATATTACAGGAGTAATCAACCACATTTTCATTGAATTAAAAGCCCACTAAAAAAAAATGGTACTCATACTTGACATTATCAATGAAACCAAGAACTTGTAGCTCAAAAGTTCATAGGCAATAGAGGGAAATCTGCTACTATTATCTTGCTGACTGGACATACCAATAAAAAGACTCCTAATTGTGATGTAGTGTACACCAAATAATTTTTTATGCAACAGAAATCAGATGGAATTTAGCGAATGGGCCTTCACTTGGCCATCCCTGGTTTCAGTGGACAACCATAAACAAGGGGGTTCTTTAGACAGATTCTTTTCTATATGTGTCTTATATGTGTTATCAACTTGGCCTTTCATGAACTCTAATTATTATTTTATAGTTTTAGAGCAGCATCCTATTTTTTTTCTGAGAGTTATTATTAGAAAGTAGCTTGACCTTCTTACTTAGAAGATTTAGGTCTTATTGTTGACCTAATGTATTTTGAGAAGTAATCATGAATTACTAATTATGGATTTTTTTAAATGAAGTTGATATGTAAAAGAAGTTTTTATCTTCTTCTCTGGTTACAAAAGTGGAAATCAAGGGTGGGTAACTGACAGGGTGTCTTTCTATGATTGCATCATCTGTTCTCTTGATTGTCCTACTGTAACAAAACCTCTGTTCTAAGAGCTAATTTGTACCTAGCTTCCACCAGGGTCACTCCAGTGTGTCCTCTTCAGGAATTGTCTAATAACAGTGCTCTACCTGTTTGACTTCTGCTGTTCATATGAAAGTTTACATTGCATATAACCAAGGAATATTTACTAGTTGACTTCCTTAACATATCTTAAGTCCATTCGTTTTTCTCCCTGTTCACAATTTTATCTCATTCTTAAACTCCTATCATAATATTTTGGGCCTATAGAGCTACACTCAATACTGCAACAATTCTCTTGATACCTATAATATTTTCCCCAGATTGCAGTCAAATAAAAATTACATTCTAATAAAAATTAAAATCTGAAAATGACATTTCCTTCTGGAAAACTGTTTAGTGTCTGTCTTCCCATTGCTGTTCTGGTAAAGCCACATGCTTTCCCCAAGTATTCCCCCATGTCTGCTTCCCTGTCCAATACTGAATCCTTTTACCATATTTTCTTTTTTCTCTCTGTCATTCCCCCTTTACTTCTTTATGCTACACTCATTATATGACATTTGTGCAAGATGTTCTTTCTCATAGGTCTGGAAGTTTTACTTTAGATTTGTTAACCTGGCAGAGATTCCAGCCTGAAAACAGGGGTTCTATGTCTTTCTCTCTCTTCTCCAGGCTTTGTATTTCCACAGTCTCAAGGCACTATTCAATCCCACATAGGCCACTACATACAAGAGACTCTGATCTCACCTTTGACAATACAGACTCCTTAGAATTGCTGTGGTCTGGAATACTGCCTGCCCCCAGACTCATCTTGTTCTCCACTAGTAGAGTTAAGTTGGGGAGTTATAGGTCCTTAAAGGGGTGATGCCTACCTGGCAGAAGTAGGTGACTAGCAGCAGCGTATAGAATGTTGTGACTCTGCTTCTAGTCCATTGTGAATGGAGGATTCTCTATACATACTCTGACCAATGGATTCTGATACAATAGACTAACACTTCTGAAGCCTTAAGACACAATATTTCTCTGCTAAGTTGCTTCTATTAGATATCTTGTCATACTAATGAGAAAATAACAAATAGAGAACATTAGCAGCAGAAAGATGAGGGGTCATTGCTGACTAAGCCTGAAAATGTAACTCATAGGCTTTGGTACCTAGCTTGAGGGAGAAATCTGAAAGAGTTTGGAGTCTAGAGAAGTCCTGGAATGCTGTAATCAGAGCTTGATCTGTGAGTTTTGTGTGAGTTCAGAAGACTGGTATGCTGAGAGAAGTGCAGGCCAGAAATACTGTGCTTCAAATGGAGGTTTCAAATGGAAAAGACTCTACTGGGGTTGGACTAGAAGCCATTTGTATTGCATTCTGGAAAAGAATTGATCTACATTCTACCAAATCCTGAAAATGTGAGTGAGGCCAAATACAAAGTGAAAAGCTAACTTATTTGGTGAAGAGAAAATAAAGGCAATGTAGCATCCAGGTTACCACAAGCTACTGTTGTTTGCTTTTAGTCAGGTTTATAGTGGTTTACAGAGCAGAAGAATTTGAAAAGTGTAATTTGACAAGAAAAGGAGCATGGGCATATTTAAAGTTATGGACAAAGCAAGTGCAAATAAAGCAGCTGTGGCCATTAGAGGCCAGCACCATTAAAGAGCCAAGCACTATAGTGGGCCAATGAGACTGGTGTCTGGAGGACTGACTCCTCCATTGTCCATTCTAGTACTCAAAAATGAAAGCCCATTTGAAAGATTGTTCTTCACTAAGAGATAATCTGGGGAGAATGCTATAATGGCACCCTGCTAAAATGTAGCCATCTACAGAGTTGTTTTCCTAAATTCAGCTATGCAAGAAATAAAAGGCAGCTGAGACCATGTTCCAGGGGATCTGATTACTTTTGAAGCTGGAAGCAGAGCTCAACTTCACTCATGTGGCCCCAGATTTGAAGGCATGATGAATGCATGCTTTGAGTGTCCTGTAACCTTGCATGAAGGGTTTTGAGAAGTCTGCTAAGCTTTCTATTAGTGCCAAGTTTCCAGTAGGGATTCTCTGAACTGTGAGGGAAAAAAATTAAGTTGCATCTCCTCGTGTTGGAAATGCCAGGAGTGCAAGACATCCACTGAGGAAGCTACAGTAGAGCCAGCCTGGAAGCAAGGCCATGTGACCAGAATGCCAAAGCCAAGGAGTTAGAGCTTTTCAAGTCTTTCAAGATCACATCATAACACTTCGTACCCTGAAAGCTGGAGATGAAGCTATAGAACACCATGTTTTCCTTGTTGGGCTTTGATTTTTCTCTGGTCCAACCTTTCCCAACGTCCTCCTGTTAGTTCCCTTTGTACATTCTGTGCCATTGTATGTTGCAAGTATATAATATTCTTTTTAAAGGAAGTGACAGTTAAGAGATTGTTTGGATCTCAGAACAGACTATGGACTCCTAAACAATATTGGAAATGTTAAGTCTATAGAGAGTATTAAACTTGAATAGAATGTGTTTCTCATTGTGCGATGGGCATGAGTTTTTGGGAGAAATCTGGAATGTGTCTTAGAGGCTCATCTCATGAGCACTTTATCCCTAGCTGGTGCACCATGTTGGAAGATGTGAAATCTTCAAAAGGTGGCAACTGATAGCAAGAGGTCACTAAAGGCAGGGCTTTGGAGATTATAGCCCAGGCACTGTTTCCATTCTACTCTCTTCTTCTTGGTCTGCTATGATGGGAGAAGCCTCCATCCATTCCTCTGTGTCATCCCTGCAAGCTTCTAAAGTAACAGAATTCCTAAAGGCATTTTATGTACAGAGTTTGGTCGATCACCTCCTATGCTCCCCATCTTCATGTTCCTGCCGTACCTACTTCTACTTTCATATGTTCTATTACCTTAAACACATATAAAGCCTCCTTTTGCTCCCCCATCTCATGGGCTCCTTTTTAGTTTTCAGGCCCATATTCACATATACTCCCACATAAGTTCACATAGTTAATAGAAAATAGGATCTGCACATTAGAGGGACTATGCAATGTTTGTCTTTCAGAGTGTATCTTGTCTCACTAATATAATAACTGCATCCATTTTCCTGCAGATTTCATAATTTTACTCTTATTTTGGATGAATTCCATTGTATATGCAAATCCTATGTTCATTATCCATTCATCTGATGATGGACATCTAAGTTGATTACATTTACTGGCTTTTGGGAATAGAGCTGTAATAAACATGAATGAGAATGTATCTCTGTGGTGGGATGTAGAGTCTTTTGAGTATATATGCTTGAGTGATATAGCTGTATCATGGTAGCTTTCTTTTTGGGAAAGCTCCGACCTGATTTCCCTAATGTTGAACCAATTCTCATTCTTACTAACAGCAGTTAAGCATTTCTATTTTCCCATATCCTTGCCAGATTTTGTTTAATTAATGATAACTATTTCTGGAGTGAATAGCAAAGTGTGTGTATACATGTATATATATGTGTGTGTGTATATATGTATAGATACGTATAGATACGTATATATATACATATATATACGTATATATATACACTTTGCTATTCACTCTCTCTATATATATATACACACACACAAATTATACATATTTAATTGTATGTGTCTTTGTGTTTCTGTGTGACTTTTTATGTGCAACACACACACACACACACACACACACACACACACACACACACACATATATATATATATGCCCATAGAGATCAAGGGGCATCAGATCCTTAAGAAGTATAGCTACAGGAGCTTGTAAGCCACCTGATATTGGTACTGAGACCCAAATCCAGATCACCAACAAAAACAATAGGTGTTCTTGCCAGGCGGAGGTGGCACATGCCTTTAATCCCAGCACTCAAGAGGAAGAGGCAGGCGATTCTCTGTGAGTTCAAGGCCAGTCTGGTCTACAAAGTGAGTTCCAGGAAAGGCACAAAGCTACACAGAGAAACCCTGTCTCGAAACAAACAAACAAAAAATAGGTGTTCTTAACCATCAAGTCATTTTTCCAGCCCCTGTATCTATTCTTCTAAGAACCCTTTGCTCAATTTTTTGACTTATTTTATTGATTTGTAAGTTGGTAGAGTTTCTTTATCTTTAATTTCAGCAGTTTTAAATATATATTTTATATATTAAACCATTGTCTAAAATACAGCTGTCACAGATTCTCTCCTATCCCATAGGTCTTTCTGTTCACTCTTAATTTTCACTTTTGCTGTGTAAAATCCTTTTAATTTTATGTGACACTATTTGTCATTTCTTGGGTCCATTTCTTGTGCTACTGGGCTTGTCTATACCAGTATTCTGAAATTTTTCCCTATGTTTCTTACTTTGTTGTTTCAACATTCTGGTTTAAATTAAACTTTTTATTTTAGTTTAAATTATGTACAGAGTGGGAGATGTGGATCTAATTTCACTCTTCTGTGAATGGATATCTGGCTTCTCCACCATCATTTAAGAACAGGCTGAAAGAATAAAATCTCTGAAACTGGAGCCACAATTGATCATTTCTCTCTTAAGTTCTCATCTCAGGTATTTTGTCACAGTGAGGAAATTGACAAACATAAAACATAATCATGTTTTCCTCAAACTTTTTGAGCTGACCTATGATTGTATCACACATTAAAAACCTTTATGCCTCACTTCTCCTTGTGCATATTTCTACATCAACTAAGTATTACTTCAATGTATGTGCTTGGGCTTCCTGTCCTCAGCTTTATTCAGATGAGCATCATAGAGCCAGAGGACTTGGGATACGGATTCGTGTGATTAATGCGAGAAGAACTCAATGATGCTTTTGTGTTTGTAATCAATACCAGACAAGCACTACTTAAAAAGTTGCTCCCAAGCAGAAGTAACTGTATCACCTGGACCTTGTTGGAAATACAAGTCCCATGTCTCCTATTGCTCCTATCACCTCTTCCCATCCAGCCAGAAGCCCTAGGATGGGCCCAAGAGTTTGTGTTTTATTAAGCACTACTGGAGATTTTGGTGCACACAAGAGTTGGAAAACCTCTGCTCTAGAATGCCCCTCCAGGTTACCCTGAGAAAACAAAGTAGGATGTTTCAAGCTCATCTAAGCTTCCAACTGCATTCAACATTAAGCAGATACCAGAACAAAGGGAGAGTGACAACAGGGGTCCCTGACGATGGGCAAGAGAGTAAGTACCAGGACAATACATTGACATGTCCATAGTTCATCATGTATGCAAAAATCTGAAGGCAACCTGAGACTCACTTTTATGCTCTGGAATTCAAATTGAGACAGCAAATTTTTGTGGCTTTGCTTTTATGTTTAAATGGCAGCACTGGAATTTTGCCTTGCCACAGAACATATTAGAATAAAAGAGAAAGGGGTGGAGATTTGTTTTAAGAACTCCAGAGAGTAGGCTGAAGTAACTGCATAATTTTCCCCCCAACAGTAGATTTTGGACACAGAAAAGTAGGAAAACCCAGAACTAATTGCTCTCTTGCTTAAAATCTGTCCATTCCCCTGCCAAGAACTTGACTTCAGACCCCCAAGCTTCGCTTGTGTGGCCCTGATATCTTTACAAGAGTAATTTCTCATAAGTCAGTATGATTATCACTGGCTCACATTGTAACATTTCCCCTTGCTGTGGGAAGAAAACAGGACTCCCCAACTGTCTTCTATAAACCCTGAATATGGAAAAGATCTCACACATTCTTATACAGGATCAGATCCAGCCAAGGAATAATGTTGTGGATCTCACGTGTGTGTGTGTGTGTGTGTGTGTGTGTGTGTGTGTGTGTGTGTGTGTGTGTGTGTGTGCGTGCTTAGCTTTTACAGTGGATGGCAGTGACAGAAACACTATTTTTATAAACTTACAAATCCATAATCAAGTAATTTGAATAACATTAAAAGTCTGAAACTTTTCCCAACTACTGATTTATATTTTTAGTTTATTTTCTTTCTTCCAAGCAGTATGTATGTGGCACTTTCTGAAAAGCAAAGCTTGTAAGTGCAGTGATATAGTGATATGACTCACTCTTGTTTTTAGCAACTCCAGGAGGCAGGGGAGAAGTATCAAGCCTTTGAAGAAATATTGGTTTCATAAATAATTACACCCAACTTGACCCAAGTGTGTTAGCTGTGGAAAGAACACCAGCATTCCTCAGACTAAGAGCATGCTGTTTTCCATGCTTTGAGGTTGAAATGTATTCTCCTAGTGAAAATTTTAAAATTTAAGAAATATATATTAACCATTTCTAATTGGAATTTTTAACTGTTTTGCTTTAGAGACCTGTACACTAATGTTTGATTGTAACATTTTTTTAAAATGTGAGATTATATGAAAAATGACTTCCCAGACAATTAAAATAATTCTATAAAATTACCACTTGCATTTAAACCTTCTCTAAGTGTCTTCATGACACTTGTTAATTATGGAGTTCACTGACTTCGTAATTGGCAAGTGTGGGTCACATGTTTAAACAACAAAAATTATGGGACATTCCTTTCATTTGCATCTGACTGGCTATTGAAATGACCTCATATTCAAGATTTTTTTTATGGCAACAATCATCTTTTACTTTCTCTGTAATGGTCAGGGTTTATCAGAGAAATGCCAACAGGTTGTGTTTTAATGCTCAGTACATTAATAGAATGAACTGAAGTAAAACTGTGTCTTTTGGAAAGGGCAGAGTGACCATGGTAAGAACCTTCAGGCTCCATGATTCCAGTACAGATAGATGCCACTCTCTCAAATAGTCAGGTTATTTCCCTATGCCCACTTACTATGGTAGAAGAAGAGCAGAATGCAAAGATTGCTCTCTTCTAAGTTCAATGGCTCACACTTCTTCCTCCTCCTTATGAATGTGCCCTAAAAGTGATGAATTTTTTTTCTTATAATCACTATTCAGCCAAGTGTTGTTTTTATATATTTGGAACGCTGTGAATGTTGAACCACAGTATTAATAACCCTACACCATTCATTTCTTAAAGCAAAATTCTCGTGAAACATAAAGTGATTGCTTTACAGTAAAAAAAAAATCCAAATTTAAGGCTTATACTCAAATTTAGGGCTTATACTCAATTCTTATGGTGGCTTTCTTTAATAAAAGCATCCAACATCATTGATTTCTGTTATCATTGATAATTCTCTGTTGTGAAATTTACAGTCATGTGCTCTTCAATCAATTCCTGGAAGCTATCTGTCTTCCTCTTTGTGTTTCTGTGTCATTTCTGATGGTATCCCTCACTTTCTGCCTCATCCTCCCATGCCAATACACAGCCAACAAAATTAACCTGGAAGAAATCTAACTTCTGATGCTACTTCTGTTGCATGTGGTCTCACTTCCAGATTAGAAAACACGAAGAAAAGTCCACAAAAGTTACCCTGCTGGTGAGGTTCCAGTGAGGAAATGCAGTGAATACATACAGCAAGTATCATGGGACATGGACTATCTTAAGTACTGGTCTAAGATTATATAAGAGCATTTTTTTTCTGATGGTGCTTGGAATGAACTTTTGGCACTCAAGCAAAGGCTCTTGTAAAAATTAAAACACAAATCAGATTTTCTCTATACATTCTGGAGAGGAAAAAAAGATCTTTACAAAGCTCCATAGTTTGGAAACACATCAGAATGCTTAAGGGGGGTCCATAGGCCTATCTGTTAATATAGAAGGATGACCTGGCAGTTGAATTCTGGCTATGAGGATGGCAATTGAGGCTGGTGTTGGTAAGGAGATGTCTTCATGTCTTTATTCCTCATTTGTCCCAGTTTGCACAGAATGGTTTCCTCAAAAGATGGAAAGTTTTTTCATGTTTACTTGCACTTTGAGAATATTAGCCTTATCCATCATGGCCACCTTGTAGAGTGCTTTGCAGCATGCCCATCCATCAATGTTGGTTTTACACTGTAAAAAAGCTCTTCCTTCCCTGTATCCCAAGAATTCACTGCAGTTATCCTGTCTGCTTAAGCAACATTTGTTCAAGGTGTGAGTCGGAAACTTGGTATCTGGGTGATATATGTACACTTGAAATCCATAAGCTTCTACAATACATTGTATCCTATATTCGTCACAATTTGAATTTGCTAGGATTCCCTTTCAGATTTCATTATATAATAGGAGCAATAAAGAGGTGTGCTTATTATCAATTTGTGAGTAAGCCAGACATTTGTAATAAATTTATTCTAATATAGGTGAATCTCACACTGGGTATTTCTGATTAGTCTGTACAGTCATTGACAAACACCTCTAATGTGGCACATGGACTGGTACTAGAATTATTCTGTGGTCTGAAACTGCTTATTTATTTGAAATTTTAGTCATCTTAGTGATCACATCAGTCAGACTGTTATCCAGGAATTTCATTTCTCCTCCACTTAAGCTGGTTAATTAGAGTCTTTTTAAAGGCTCCAAGTTCTGTGAAGACAGAGATATGCATCGTTCTGGCAGGCCAAGGATAAACCAGAGACTGGATAGAAAACTCACATTTTTACTTCTCTAGTGATTTCTTTAATCTGAGTTTCTTTGTGGTTAAAAAAAAAAGACTTGGAGACCAGTAGTCAGTGGTATTCTTTACTTTGGGTCATTGATTTATGGGATATGGTTAGAAAATAGAAAGGTACAGATATTCCCTTAGTTATATGCTGTGTATAGAGAGCATAGGAAGCCCCAAGTAAGTCAACTCCTGAGTGAATGTGTACTATTGGCATGGGCATAGTCATGTCAAGGACTCCATAGCCTTAGGCTCAGAGGGATGACAAAATTTTCCTTGGGGGACAGAGTGCAATATTGACAGTATGTGCAAATGTCTCCACTAAAGCTTTTTCCCTTTGGATATTTATGGTCTAAAGACTGCTTCCATACAGAGACCGTTCCTACTAAGATGAGTTAAACCTACCTCCTTGAAGAACAATTTTACTCTAATATTACCTTGAATTGCTGATATCAGCATATATAATAAAGATAACTACACACAAAAGATTATATTTATACATGTTTGTGTGTAATTTAAACTGAATATAATTTGTCAAGTAAATCAACATGGACCTGTTGTTTCTTCACGTTGCTCTTCTGTGTATAGGTTTGCTCCAGTGAAAATTTATTTTCTAGTACTCTCTCTTGCTCTTTGTCCACCCTCATCGATTGCTGGTAGTATGCTTACTTTTCATCTACTTGGCCTGTGGTTTAGCTTTTCATTGAATTTCATCTGTCTTCTCTGATTACTTTATTTGTGATTTCTCTCTTGCTATAATAAAATACAATGACCATGGCAACTCATAGAAGGAAGAGTTTATTTGAGCTTATGATTCCAGAGGGATAACAGTCCATCATGTCAGGGGTGCGTGGAAGCAAGCAGCAAGCATGGCAGCAGAGCAGGAAGCTGAGAGCTCATGTCTCCAAATGTAAGCAAGAAGCACAATGAACTTTAGATAGGGTAAGTCTACACACCCTCAAGGCCTACCTTCAACAAGGCTACACTTCCTAAACGTCCCCCAAACAGTGCCCTGAAGAAGCAAATATTCAAATGCCCATGTCTATGGAGTACACTTCTTATTCTAACTACCTGACTTTTGCTTTCTTGCTTATCTTCTTGAAAAGTTAACTAGACTGCACATGGTGATTTGTGACCTGTAGAATGACAACTCTGGCTCCTTCATTACATGAGAAACATGGCTTCTTTGATCAAAATGCTTTGCTGTTTTTGTCTCATGTCGTTTTCCAGAGAAGTGCCTTTAGATGGGAGAGGATAGTTTGCTCCTTTCTCCATCCTGTACTTAACTTCTGGCTCTCTTCTCTAATCCATCATATTTCTTCTTGGTTGTCATGGTCCCATGAAAGCTTTCTATGGCCCATAAGACTAAATTGAAAACCTTGTCTCTGTGTCACCAGTATACCCAGGTTCGCTAAATAGTAGCACTTACCTTCCCATGACTTAGGGTGTAATTGATATGCATGTATACCCTGTTAAATAAACTAATTTGAAAGCTTGGGGCATTTGGTTCCTTAGTTTAAGTACTTATGAAAGTACTGGATGAGTACATAAAAAATGAATAATTGCTACATTGATGAAAATAAGATGGGAAATGATTCTAAACCCGAGAAAAGAGTCCCCTTAGACTGATAAAATAACAAATACATTAACTCAGTGACAGTGAACCAACAGACCACCTTCTCTATCAGCCAGCACTAAATACAGCAGAGGTTTAGGAGTACATGGAGCTTATCATGAAGTAACCTTTAAAGGCAATTTTATAAAGACATTAATGCTTTCAGAGACTTTCATTGTTATTGTTGTTTTTTCAAAAAGCTAGATTTTGCTGTTGAAGAACAGTGAGCTTGGGTTGCAGCCTACTTCTGGACGAGGCTAGCTATCCCAGATTGGAAGTAGGATCCAGCCATTGGTAGGATCTATCCACCTCACTGAGAAGAGTGATTATCATGAGACTTCAGGAAGAGAACTGATAAGCCATCCTTTCTGCTGAAGCCCACAATTCTGCCAGCTTTGCTGGGTCATAGCAAACTATGTACGTGCCTCTCCTGAATACAAAACAGCACTTCTGTTTAGTAGATTTTATCTTGAATACCTCAGGGGAAAACATCTTGGAAATAACAGATTTCTTTTTCCTTCAGAACTGAAATGCCCATGATACAGAGGAGTGGCTCAAAGAGAAATAGCACTGTACTCATGTAACATATAAATCGGAATAAATAGCATCTTGAATATATCAACATTTGATTTTCACCAACCATTTTCTGTTGTCACCATACTGAAAACTCAGACATGCTTCCATCAATTCGTTTACCTATATAGTTGTTGAATTAAGAAAGAGAAGGAGAAAAGGTGAATTGCAAAAGTTCACTTGATTATTTATTGTTATTGCCAAGAAATCTAGACAGGCTCACTGACATCAACACTTGTTATCACACATTCCCAAAGTTCCTTGCAAACTTGTCAAGAGACTATACTTCTTAAGAATTGTGAATTTCAATGTCTTTAGGATCTCTTCTAAATTTAGAATAACCATATTTCCTGCTCCTGAAAACTTACACTAACATATCGCTAAAAGAAGCATGGAAATGTCTAGAATTTGAAATAAATCCTTCTGAAAATGATCAATTTTAAAAGATCTCCAACATTCAAAGTTACTGGGTGAGGAGAAGTAGGAAATTTTAATAGATGCAGGTGGGAACAAGATGGACATTTGAGTATTGAGAGTGGTTCTATCATCCAATGTGGTACAGCCCAGCAGCTTAGGATGCCCCATTTATTACATAAAAATGCTGTGATATCCCACATAACAATGCCTTAGAATACAATGAGCCATATATGGGAGAGTGATCCTGTTAAACTGTATCACTTAACAGTGGTGTAGTCATCTTTGCTTTTGATGGTATACACAATGATAAAACTACAGAATGGCACATTTCTAAGAATATATCTCTGTTGTTTAGGATATATGACTGTACTGGACACTATGTTGAAGTGAAATTTAAGATATAAATAAATACACTATGTGCAAGACAATGCAGAATCTTATCTGGCAACCTTAGGTCAGTGAGATCTTTGTTTCTTTCTGCCATAGTATTTTCTACTATGAATGGATAAAATTTCTTGTCATCTGTGGTATCTAAATATCCTAAAGATTACTTGAATCATGTGTTTTGATTAAAATACAAATATGTGAAGAGCCAAATGCTCTTGACATATGCCTTTGACATTCATATCCATGTCTTCATTAACAACAGCCAAGTTATTGTAAAGTAAGACGATTAAATATGACCCAGGAATTATGGTGAAGAGCTATAGAAAGTAGCAATAGGAACAAAGGAGAAAGGATGAAAACTCCTAAAATCTAAACCATTCATTTTAGAGGCTTAAAGCAGGAGCTGCTTCCAAGAAGAACAAATGCCCTGCAAGTCAAAAATTAGAAATTGGGGGTTAAAATGAAGGACACCAAAATATTAGTTCAGATCTTATAAACATTCATAGTTTCCTAATTTAATTACTCAACTTTAAAAGTAGTTATAGTGCCAAACATATGTGTACATAATTTATACGCAGAACAGAAAAAAAAAGTTCTTGTCAATATCTTGAAGACAAACACACAAGGTGAGCCCTATTTTTCACAGGTAACCAGACAGCAGCACTATGCCTGTAAGACGCAACAGGCCGGACAGCTCTGTCTCCTGCCAGCTCAAGGTGAACTGGCTAAGCCTCCCCAAAAGCCCTGGTTTGATGTGAGAAGCTTAGTTGAAAGAGCATTCCATCAGCATCCCTGTTTCCTAGTGGCTGTAGATTTTTGCATGTGGATTCACATGATGGTGGAGAAGGGTAAGTATCATTCCCATGACTTGTTTTACTGTTACTTCCACTACACTTACAGATTTCTATGTAATCTCAACCTCTATTGTCTACTCTTTTCTACTCCAAATAAATGTGGCTGAGGTCTGAGACATCAAGAACTGATTGATCAACTTGTTTCTTAAGCTCCTCTTGCGTTGCCATGGCAACAGCTTCAATGTAGCAACTCTCTACAACTGTACAAGCTGCCTGAAGATAAACAGCAGATGCTACAATCCAAAATTACAATTAAAAGGTATGTCCTTGTGTGCATTTTAAATGAATATCTGTTCTTTATTTAATTTTTCACTTGTTTAATACTTACCAAATTAAAAAAAGTCAATTTATGTCAGAAAATTGTTATTTCTTCTATAGAGATCCTTAAAGGTTTATAGAAAGAGCACTTGCAAGAAGTACGTTTTACTGTTTTCCTTGGTATATTCAACCACATGATTTTTGTAATTAGAGTTGTGCTCTGACAACAGTAATATTATCATGTACTTTTGTGGGTGCCTTTCTCTATGATTTTGAAATACAAGTTACATATAGGTCATACCTGGGTAAATATGCATGATTCTCTTCCAAAGTAATGTCTGAGCATAATCACCATGACGTGAAAAGGCTAGAGCGACAATTACGTGATGGAGTTGCATGCAGTAGCAGAGAAGGGGTGCTGCTGGCTCTCAGCTTGCAGAGGACCCGAGGCGGCTATTACATGAGCACTGTTCCATCTTCCTGCACACTCTGCTCTCTGCCTACCAGGTTGTTTTGCAGTTTCCAGGTTTTTCGGTAAGAGGTCTAATCTTATCTCAGCTCCTAGTTGCCTAGTTGCAACTGTTCTCAAAAGGCACTGTGTTTAAGATCAGCTTTGGAGTTGTTAATAATACTCTTCTGGCCATGGGGAACAACTTCAGAGAACTCTGGGAAGGGGGAAGGGGCCCGGCATCTAAGCGTAGTAACCTTCAGGTTAATTTAACATTTTAGCACAACCACCTGTAAATGGGCTCAGACCCCAGCCTTCCTAACCTAATCTGCAGGTACATAGAATCAGGCTTGTTTGAGTCTGCTATGTTCTGACCTCTATTGGCCACTGCATCATGGATGGCCTCACACTCTTATTTCTCACATTGTGTCCTCTGACCAGCAGTATCAGAATCACTTGGAAGGTGTTAAAAAATTAATACAGGATTCCCAAACAATCCACACACCTACGAAGTCTGATCCCACATTTCACCATCCTACTTGGATGTACTTAGAATTTAGGAATCACTGTGTTACAACACAGAGATGCTTGAATCCTCTCTGTACCCAGCCTTGTTTCTCAATTTTCAGTATATTCTGAAGTCCTCCTTTTTAGTTTCCAAAAATGCATTCTTTTAGATTAGCATAGAAAGTATTGGGATTTTTATCATGGAATCTTCATTTATATGAGTCATTATCCTATGTTCCCATTGGTTTCCTTCCCCACTGGCCTCACTCATGATCCCTCTGCCCTTCCATTTGCTTCTTTTTCTTCTCCCAGTTACTCCCCATTTCTGCTTCCCTATCACATGTGTTCTAGTAAGCTATTTCCCAACTTTCTTAAGATGTCTTCCTCCCTTCTCACGATCCCCTTTTGAGTTTCATGACCTCAAACACACACATACAAATATATACAAATGTTCACACATGCACACACACACACACACACACACACACACACACACACACACACACACACACACACACACTTTTATTTCACTGCCTAGAGGACCAGCCTCCCATAGTGCAGAGCTCAATGGGAAATCCACAGAGTTGGCATGTACTATGACTTTTTTATCTGAGAGGGTTGAGGAAAAAGACACACACTCTCTAGATGATTTCCTTCAGACCTTGTCTTTGTTCTTCTTTTGTATACTAATTCTGTATTCTTCATTCTCTTTTCCTATCTCTATCTAGAAACATCCCTTATTTCTCTTGATGTTTTCCTTCTAACTCTATCTTTATTCTTCCTTATTCTTTCATTCTCGAAGTTTTCCTTCTAAATCATTTTAAACTTATCTTTATTTTTTTCCCTTATAGCTATATACTCCAGCAAAATCTTTCAGACAATATAAAAATCACAATGTGGTTACATTCTGCTTTCCAAGTGAATGATTATAATGAATACAAGTAAAAACATGTTTTCCATATCCCTTACATGAATAAATATTTTATGTAATACAGGTGAAAAACAAATTATCTCAAGAACCCACATACATTCATACACAAGCAACTTGTTATAGATTAACAGAGTGTAAGCAAGCAAGATATTCTTTTACTGACAGGCTATGTTTTGCAGTTACAAAGAAAGGACCAATCACTTTATTACTTACCTTGAAGGGCAATCTTAAAGGAATAACAAACCTAAACTTTTATACATGAAAGACAATCAGCTCTACTTTAAATCTTTAGGCTGCATACCCACTCATCAATAGTTTTATATCAGGAGATTGAGGGAGTACGGAAACGTATATAGGAAATTAATCATCAGCTTTGGTCATCAACTTATCCTAGCAAGAAGGACATGTCAGCTAATGATAATTGGGCTGCTTTGTTTTTGTTTCTCAACCTTAATGAGTTCCTCATTCAATTATGTATCTTTCTAAAACTTTAGATTGTCTTCTTGGGTTTCTTACCTCAAAGCTATTTGACGAAAACATCTTAGTCTAACTTTAAATTATTTTCAAAGCTTTTTTACAGCTACAACACACTCCAAAACCTGTGAACACATTTTCAAACATTAAGGTTAAAAGAATTTAAGCTAGCTGAGTTACTGGGACTCAATTTTTTTTCTTAATCACTAACCTAAGCCACAGTCTATATGATTCCTCGATAGAAACTCATGTGCTCTAGCTGTGTGACACTTCCTTGTTTTATTTTTTATCATCAAAACTCAATTTAAACTAACATTATTATTAATTAGACAGTACATCTTAGGAAGAAATCATCTTCACAATAATCTACAGGTAAAAATGATCAGTAGAATGGGATGTTTCCATGAAACAAGCACGCTACATTACAGGCAGTGGGGATCTCCCACAGCCATTTACACCATTCCAGATACCAGAGAAAGAAAGCAGGGGCAAACATGCAATGACACAGCAGGAGCAAAAGACATTCTGCAGCCCGTGGTCTCAGGACCTTGCCTATCCAGGATTCACCCATCAGGGATTTTCCCCCTGGTGGGCTGACACCCTGAACTTCAATTGCCACCCAGTGCTCCTCTGACACAGCCACCGGCAAATTTAGATTCCACAAATGACAGAAAAATGATAATTTATGTCTTTCCAAGGCTAGTTTATTTTGCTTAACAAAATGAAGTCTAGTTTCATACATTTTTTTTTCTGAAAATGCTGTGATTTCACATTTTTAGAGCTACTTAAGACTCCTGTGTGTGTGTGTGTGTGTGTGTGTGTGTGTGTGTGTGTGTGTGTGTGTATACTGAATTTTCTTTATCCAGCCTTCTGTTGATGAATAACTAGGTTTTGTAGATGAATTTCTAAATGGTCTTATTAAATAAAAAAAAAAAAACATGGAGCCAAGTACAGGGGTGAAAGCCTTAGAGAGATCAGGGAAATAGGGAAAGCCACCAGCCAACCTTACCTCACCAATTCTGCAGCTTCCAAATATGAGCTACTTCCTGTCTACCCACCCCTTTATTGCCTTGCTGTCCTGCCCTCTCATTGGCTCTTAGCCCAGCTACCTCACTCCCTCTTCCTACATAGCTCTGTCACCATCTGTCTGTCTCCATAGACCTCCAGGTCTCTATGGTTGGTACTGGGATTAAAGGCGTGTGTTACCATACGTGGCTCTATTTCCTAGTATGGCCTTGAATACAAAGACCCTGCCTGCTAAGGGATTAAGGGCATGTGCTTCCAGACTTCTTGTTTACTTAAAATGGCTGGCCTTTTCCCCCTGATCTCCAGGCAAGCTTTATTTGTTAACATACAAATAAAATATCACCACAAGGTTTATTCCATTTCCTAGTTACTGTGAATCATAGGACTATAAACACAGACATGTAAATATCTCTGTGTGTGCTGACTTAGAGTTTGCCAGGCATACATACCTGAGTGATGTAGTTGGGTACTGTGGCAGTTCTACTTATAGTTTTTTAATGAGGCTCTATACTGATTTCCACATTGGTTGTACAAGTTTATATTCCCACAAGCAGTAAAAAAACAGTTTCCCTCCATATTATCACCAGCATTTAGTGTTATTTGCTTTCTTGACAACAACCATTCTGATTGGGTACGATGGAATCCTAGAACAATGTTAATTTGCATAACATGCATTGCATGTTCAACATCTCTCAAAATATTTATCAACCATTTATATTTTTTATTTCAGGAACTACCTGTTCAGTTACTAGCCCACTTATTGATTGCCATTTTGTGTGTTTACCTTTTACAGATCTTTATATACAATGGTTACACATTTCTGTGATATGTGATTGGAAAATTTTTCCCAATTTGTAGGCTGTCTCTTCACTCTGATGACAAAACACAGCACCAATGGCTACCTTGGTAAAACTCATTAAAAGGCATGGAAAGTAAGAAACTGGCTGAAATGGAGGAAGTGTTTGGGGTGAGTAGAAGGTGGATGAGAGGTGAGAAAGGGTTACATAGGGCAAATATGATCACAATGTAATGTAAACATACACGAAACTGAGAAAAATTAGAAGCAAATAAAAAAGGAAAATGTTTTAGTTAACACATAATAAAATTGTACACATTCAGGAAACACACTATAGTAATTTGATACAGCTATATATTATGCTATAATCAAATAACTAGTGTGGCAACCTTCAAATTTTTTAAGCATTTTATAATAAATAATTCATTACTTTAAAAATGTTCTTTTCTACATGCTTAAATAATCTGCTTGATTAGAAATGCTGTGCTTTCCTTTCTAGTTCCCTAGCTTATATTTTATTTCAGCCCTTAACACAGCTGTGTACTTTGAGCAGGTGTACAAGTTGGCAGAACTTCCCAATGGGCACAAGATCAATTTTTTTCTGTATCCCAGGGGTGAATCTGATACTATGAATGTCAGTGGAAATTAGAAACAAGTCTGAAATGGAAGATTGTTTATGCACCCATGAGGTACTACTTCACCAGCAGAGAGATGGAGCCCAGTGATTGTATGTTACCCTCTTGCAGGCAATTCTGAAGAACATTCTGTATGATTATTCATTCCAGCAGTGTCAAACCCTGTTCACCCAGTTACTAATTGACTCTTTCTTTACTCTATTTTACTCTCATCACTTCTCTACTTTTGTTCTCTGGGCTTTATTTATAGTGAATTAAATGTCTTTGGATGTTTCCTTTGAATGTATGTATATATACCATGTACTTGCCTGGTGCTGGTGAAAGCTAAGAGATGTCAGCTATCCTGGTATTTGAGTTACATTGAGACATTTGGGAGCCCCATATGGGAACTGTGAGGCAAACCCAAATCCTCTGTAAAAGCAACCAGTTTTCTTAACTGCTGAGCCATTTCTCTGGCCCCCATTCTCTAGGCTTTCTTATCAACACAATCTACTCGTAGAAAATATAAGGGAGTAGAAAGATTGTAAGAGACAGAGGTTGTGGAAAATGGGTGAAACCATGTCTTTTTAACATATCAGGACTGTTTCATTCATGATCTGAGTAGAGCTGTGACTGCCTGAATAAGACCTGCACAAGATCAAGCAGGCATGGAAGGAGCAGAGGCTCACAAGTTGCATCCCTTAGCTGGAGAACAATTGACAGCTGATGGTGATTAGGAGAGGGAAAGTCAGGATTTTTTAAAGATGTGGCTTCTCATAGGTTGCTATAGTAAATGGTCCTATAGCTGTGCATATATTTGCATCACAAATTAGACTTAGTGCATTATCAAAAGAAAGTTGGGGGAAGTTGTAGAAATGGCTTTGTGGTTAAAAGCATGTTTTTGCTCTTACAGAGGACCTGGGTTCAGTTACCAGCACTCACAGGGTGGATCATAACCAACCATTACTTCAATTCTAGGGGACCTGACACCTTCTTCTGACTTCCATGAACATAAGACATGCTCATGATGTACAAACATACATGTAGACAAAACATTCATACACATAAACTGAATAAATCTAAAATATGTGAAATTAAACAAATGAAGACATGAAATTGTAGATGAAGTTGGAAGGAGATATGGCTTGAGGAACAGTTTGGGGAGAAAGTGGAAAGTGAATGTGATTTAGATATGTTGAATGCATGTATGAACTCTCAAAGAATTAATAATTTTTTTAAAGTATCATGGTAACTCAATCATGCTACAATGAATGGCTCCACATTCATGGCGGTATGGGCAACATAAATAGAACTCAGTGGGCTATTAAAATAAACATATGAAAATATTTGGGGATCTGTGGTAAGTCATGGATCTGAAAGGAGCTATGGGGAAGATTGATGTAAATATGATGAAAATACATAGTATTCATATATGGAATTCTCAAAACATTGGTTAAAATATATTTTAAAGAATCAACTTTTCTTTTTTTGAGAATGGAATTATTTATTGCCTAGACTTGCCTCAAATTTGTTATGTAACCAAAGATAGCCAAGAACTCATTCTCCTGGCTATACCTCTGAAGTAAAAGCATTATAGGCACGTGCCACAATACCCGGACCATGCTAGTTTATGTGGTACTAGGGATCACACACAAGGCTTTATGCATTCTAGGGCAACCTTATACCAGTTGTGCTACATCCTTGTCCCAGGAAGCAACTGTCTTTAAAAAGATTCAGTTATCCTTCACATGAGTTGTTTTAACATGCCCAAAGCCACTCTTAACACTTGGTGTTCTTGTGGGACTCCCAACACTGGGAATTGGGGGTGTCTCTGACTCTATTGCCTGTACTTAGGACCCTTTTCCTCCTACTGAGTTACCTTGCCAGCCTTGATATGAGGGTTTAGGCCTAGTCTTACTGTAATTTGCTAGGCCATGTCCAGTGAATATCCCTGGAAGTCCTACTTTTTTTTAAGGGAAAGAAAGGAGGAGTAGATCTGAGGAGGAGGAAGGTGGAAGGAGGGACTGGGAGGAGTTCAAGGAGGGGAAACTGCAGTCAGTATGTAATATATGAGAAAAAATATTAAAAAATATAGATCAACAATATGCCTGGCACAGTGTATTAAAAGTAGGTATGAAAATGAAAATAAACTGAACAAATTCAAATGTTAAAAAAAAAGATGAACCAAATTGGGTAAGACACAAAATTTGTTATTATTAAATATTAAGTTGTAAATTGAGAAAACTGTATTAAAAAGTGAATAGAGAGAAAGGAAGCCCATGCCTGAGTGAGATATTTCACTGAGGATCCAGACGAACTGTGGGAACTGAGCACATTAGGCAAACTAAGACATTTTACTTTTGTGTCTTACCTGCTAGACTCTTGACTTATTCCTGTCCCCTCCTCAACTATGTCCTAAATCTCAGTCTCATAGGGATTTGGCTCTCTGGTTTTTCTAGTATTTGCTTGTGATAGGCAAACAAATAAACAAAAACCTAGAGATTTGTTGAAGAAGAAAAATTCACCAAAAGATTTTGTTCATAGCATTTGTCTCTAAAAAATTAGTCTTGTTTGTTTGTTTCATGAAGTGTTTCTTTATATGTCAAATAACACTCTGTGGATGAGCGTAAAGGTCTGCAAACTCTGTCTTCCTGTGTTTCAGAGTAGGACATGACAAGGTGACTGAAGGCCAAGTGGAAACAGGAGTTTAGAGTGTCTCATGCACTTGGGAATATATCCTCCCTCCTCATTAGAGCTAGAATGGACAACAGGACTTAAAAGTGATACCTTGGGCTGACACCAGAGATCCTGTATCCTTGCTGCATCTAAGTGCTAGTGTAGAGATGCCATTTGTGCTTTTTGGTGACTTAATGTCATAAAATTTAGTTAGTGAATGTTCACTTACTGAGTGTATAGAATGTAACAAACCCCTGTGCTGGGTATTGAGTATACAGTTGTAAACAAAAAATAAATAAATAAAAAATTTTACCATCATGGGGTTCACAACTTAATAAGGAGACAGAAAAGATAAGAAAAAAAAAAAAAAACTTGGCCTAGGTGCTAATTGATAGTTCACAAGGAGACACAATAAACACATGGGATAAGAAGGTTACTTGCCATTGCTAAGACAGATATATCTCAGAAACAAGTAACAATGTTGTTTTTTGATGCCAAAGGAGGTGTCAATGTTGTGCTGAAAGAGCCAAAGTATAGATATACAAATTCCTTCTATTTAAGTCATTGCTTTATGTTCAAAGATATAGAAAGGGAATTCTGGAAAGACCTGAAAGAAAAGTGACTTCAAGCTTTTCAGAGTGGTTGTCTTCCTCGGTGATTTGACTTAAAGGAATTTCTTCTAAGTCCAAGGTTTAGAAGCAAACTTAAGAGCCCTTGCTTCATTTCCAGAAAGGGAAACATGGACAATGCAGACCCAAGACACACCAGAGCTATAATTGGGATTTACTGGTTAGGAGAGGCCAAGAGAAAATAGAATATCTTAAAATCACTAAGCAGGTCCTTACACGTGCTCGTTACAAAATCTAATTACATCAGGAAGGCATGATAGTTTGAATACTTCCAAACCCAGAAGGTATCAGGAGAGAATAATTGACATATTAACACATTCAATAAATGAATAAGAAGAATTAGGATTGAATTCTGACCAAGTATTTTCCATAAAAATAAGACATTTCTCATGAACGGAAGGTGTTCTCACTGAAATTAATAGAAGAATTTGTTGTTCAAACCTTCCCTCATCCTTTCATGGGGAGAATTTAACCTCATTGAACTTCTAAACTCCAGTTGACAGGCTTTTGGCTGAAGGACTGGATATGTGGATATCTCCACTGGCTTTTCATTTTCATGTGGAGAGCCAACTGGACCACTGATCCGGTCTGCTTTTACATGGAATGGAATGCAAAGCAAGGCTGTTCCTGACACACAGCAAGATGTAACTTGGCATGATTTTGCTCGGTCCCAGAAACTGGCCTGTTAATAATTACCTTCAGTGCCTGGGAAACTGCAGTCACAGATTGCTTCAAGGAATCGTTACATTGTCTTTGTGCCTCAAAGACACAAAACAGCCAATTTTACTGTAGATTACTATAATATGCTATGGGAAGTTTAACTTAGAAATTCATTCTCAAAAGTACTCTCATCTGAGAGGACCACTAAAGACAAAATTAAAAACAAAACAATGACAAGAAATCCCTTCCCTGTCCAAATATTAGGATGTCCCAAAGGAAATATTCATTCAGACCATCTGAAGAGAAGCAGGTGTGAGCTAGGGGCATTTCTATTTTTACTACTCATTTTAATATTGATATGTTTTTAATAAATCTGTGTTGATTTCTTAGAAATTTTGAGAGATTTCTTTACTTAGGTTACAGCAACACCTGTCAGCAATAATTGTTAGGGTCCTCCTTGGCTGAAATGCATCCTGGTCCTAGACCCCCAGTAGCTCTTGGCTTCCCACACATATGTCAAGCTGTGATGGTAATTAACAGTTGACACCATGAAAACACATCTCTAATCTCACATTTAAATCCACTGAAGAAGACACCAGAGCTTTTTGAATGGCTCTATAAGGAAGAGCCTCCAAGAAAAACACAATCAGAACACATGGCCAGCAGGCTACAGGCTGAAGGTGCTGTTCTTTCTGTTACAAAGGGGATGATTGAAGGAGTGATTGCAAAAATGAAGAGAGGTCTTGGCTTTCTCACTGTGGAGAAGTGATGATAATTGGGTAGAGCCAAAAAGAAAGAAAAGAAAAAAAATCCAGCAGATTTTTTTTTCTCAGAAATGATCAGGAAATAAGATAACATTGAAAGATGCTGGCATTATTTGCATCCACAAGGTACAAGTTCTGGCTGCATAAAAGAATGTGCAAAGTTTTCTTCTCCACCTTCCCAACTACCTTTTTTTTTTTTTTTTTTCTGGCAGAGTCAGTCCTTCAAATGATCGGTACAAAATGGAATTTGCTGTCTGGGTTGTAAACAGAAGACAACAAATGAATCTCTGAAAGGTTGGCTATTTGGGGGTTTCTATTCTCTCTTCCCTTTGACCATTTTTCTCTCACACGAATTTTCAGCACTTTTTCTTTCCTGGCCCTTTCTTCATTCTCTATTTTTGACCCTATACAAGGCAAGCAGAAATAGCATCACAATTTTGGAGAGATGGGTGTAGTTCTCCCAAGTGTTCCCCAAGAATCATCAGCTAACAATATTTGAGGATGTGTTCTCCTTGGTAATAGTTGTTGCATAGAACAACTCTGGGGTTGAATTCTGTATTACAGTTAAGTAAAGATTTGCACTGAACGCATACACATGAAAAATGCAGAATGTGTTTCCTATTAAGGCATTTTGAAGATGGCCCAGGAAGAAAGCCTATTGTTTTTGTTCACTGGCTACCACTAAGTGCAAAGGGACCACAACAACAGCCTGATCCAGTCCAAGAAACAGATTCATTAAAAAACAAACAAACAAAAAAAAACCCTTAAGTTTCTTGACCTCAAAGTTGATTAAACAGAATGCCAATATTTGCCGGAAATCTATTTGGAAACTGCTGATATCACAAAATGTGTTCCTGTGGCTTTCCATCAGAACCAAGACTAAATCTGAAGCAAGGTTGTCTTTAATGTGGTCAAAATGACAGAGGTCTATTCTGGGTGATATAGATGGAATTTACTCTGCTGAGAATCCCTTATTATCTACCTAAGTGCTTTGCCTTTTTGATTTGTATTTTCCTTAGCTGAGAGCAGTATATAGGTACCCTCCAAATGTCAAGAACATATCATGTCTCTCAAGTCTCATCTTAAAATACTTTTTTGCTGGCCCTCTTCATATCTCCTGGGTTGTTGGGAAGAGCCAGTACAAGCAAATTCAATTCATTCCTTAAACTTCATTTGTTTTCTTACTCATTCTTCTTGCTCTTCTATTCCTATCCCCTTTCCACTGCATGTTTTCACTTTCTTCTATTCCAGTCTCGTACTATGTCTAGAATTGACTAGTGTGTTAATTCTAAAATGAGTACTATAATAATAACTAGCAGCATTGCATGGAATAACATTTAAGATTTTAGTTTCAATATAAACTAGCTCAACAAAAGCAGTTTTACTGTGGAAATCCCCCAAGTAAATCAATTCTATTTTTAAATTTTTGGTAAATCTTCAGCTTTCATTTATGCTCTGTGAGTATATATACTAGGCTGCCTAGTAGGCAAGAGAATAAAAATTCCTCAAAAGTCTTAGTCACTAGGAGCAGAAAAAAAAAAGTAGGAAGGGAGAATGGAAAAGTATATTCTCCCCTTTAAGAGATCCATGGTGTGAAGTTGCTAACATGCAAGCAGTCTTCTCTGATACATGGAAGAACATTGTTTATACCAATTCATAACACCTCCTCGGGCCTTGATGTGCAGTGCTTTTATAACACATACAGTTTTCATAGAAGGCAAAGCTGTGAGGACCATCATCAGATACGTGTTAGACTGGGGTGGTCACAGAACCCCCGAGTATTGACAACCATAATTTGTCTGCTGAAGAACAGGCTTTCTTTGAGCAAGTACACTGCTCTTGTGTGGGTTGAAAAAAAATGGAATTAATAACTCTTGGAGGTAAAGGTGAAACTCCAGCCAGGAAACCATTAGCAGTTCCATTAGCTGGGTAGAGGTTACATTCATACATATGCTAAATGAGAAGACTTAAAAAGATTCAAAGAGAAAGAAAAGCTCATACCATAATGACATGGGGAGTGGGCACTTGTTCTATTAACCAAAGTGTCATTCTAGAGTTTACAATCATTAAGAAACAGAGGAAAATACACTGAATTATTTACTGTTCTAGCTCTATCTCCATATTCAAAGATATTTAATGTTTCACAAAGTATTATAACCACTCCAAGATGGTTTCAGACAATATTTCAAAGGAAACGCCTTTGGAATATGTACGTATGTAGTTGTTTATGGATGTGTAACAGGGAGATCTGCTGTCAGCTGTTTGGTGCATGTAAGGTCCTCGCTTCAGGCTAGAGTTAATTGGGTTTAGAGTGAATTCTTGGGCTATTGACACTGCATGAAAATTGATTTGGTTCAATTCCTAAATTCCAAGACTGGGGAATCTCTACAAGAAAACTGTAGATGGTGTGCCATAAATCAGTCTTTGATATACTTAAATGGGAGGCAAAAATGCAGTGTCTTGGGTGATGTTCAGATAGATGTAGCTGTTTTGATTACTGAATCTGGAGTGTGACAAGCCTAAGTGCCCCATGTTTTCAGCCAAGGGATCATGTATTTGCACTATTCCAAGAGAAGCGAATCTAATCTTTCTAGACATTATTCATACAAAAATAGACAGAAAAAAATGTAGCCGGAAAGCTGTTGGCACTGTCCAGATAAAAGCTTGTTCCTCCTCAAAGTAAACCACTGGTATGGATGAAGGCAGTCCAGCTGTTATTTGTATCTACAGGAGGTTCAGCTAAAACACATTTTCTCACATATATCTGGAAGGGTCGAATTGTATCTTGTGAGATAAGTAGCAAATTGCCTCCCCTTCCCCACATCCCCACCCTTTATTCACTTTTCCTCTATATCATTCAAAAACCACACAGGCACATTCACTTATGAACTCACATGTTTACATATCATCATGTTCCAAGTGGCTTTAAACAATATTTTTCAAAAGTATTTGTAAAAGGAAATGAATGAATCAGAAATCCCAGTGAAATAAAGTCAATGGTTTGTGTCTCTCTCAACTTTAATTCTGGGTATTTTATATAAACCATAATAGTTCATTTAGGCTGTTATCATAAAATAACATCAAGTAGAAAATCAAGACTTAGAAACAACCAGAATTTATTTCTCACATTGCCTAGAAGATTGGAAAGAGCATGACAGATATCCAGAAGCCTCAATGTTCTATGGTTGGAATCTGGATTGCTCCATTCAGGCTCATGTTTTGAATGCTTACTCCCAGAGCGGGGTGCTGAAGTCTGGGAAGATTTTAGTAGGTGAAGCTGGCTATGGTTCCAGCCTCCTGTTTACCACTAGGTGAACAGCTGCTTCTGAACATTCCTGCTGCGAAAGATAGAGCTGTTTCTACCACTGTGCTTTTCTCAATATGACAGACTGAAATTATTCTGAAGCTGTGATTCCAAATCAGCCTTCTTCCTTTCAGTTGGTTCAGTTAGTTCTTGAGACAACAGGGACAGCTCCAGGTGGTACATCTACAACACACTGTGCACCTAAGGTTCAGAAAACATCACAGAAAATGGGCATGGAAAGATTTTTAAAGCCAGAAGACAAGTAGTCTACAATAAGGTAGTGTCTTTTATATGCGGCAGGGTAGCTGTACCCACCAATCCTCAAAAATATGCTCATCTAAAGAAAGAGTTGAACAATGGCATCACCATTTAATATACCATTATGGATATAGAAAATCTCACATAGGCCTACCCCTAGATGAAGAGCAACAGGCAATCAACTGTTGCTGAGAGAGGAAGAATTGATCTTCTCCAGGGATGAGCCCCTTGATAGTCTATCTAATCCTGAGTGGTCAATCCTAAACAAATATACATATGAGCAACACTAAAAGAAATCAACAAACTGTATTTATATAGGCATACGTGTGTGCCATTCATTTATTATTGAGAATTTTGTATCTGAGTACATCATTTACATTACAATTAAAGAAGCCATAAAATTGAGAATGAGTTGGGTGGAACATGGGAAAAGTTGCACAGGTGAGGAAAGGTTAGAAATGATGTATAAATGCACTATTTATGTATGAAACCCCCTTAAATAACTTTAATTGAAAAAAGTACAATATAGAAAAGACAAGTGACTAATACATAACATCTGATGAGGACCTATTTTGAAAATAAAATATGGTACATTCCTATGATGTCACCTCACTTGGGGGTGGGGTTTGGAGGTTTTCTCTCAGAACTCTAAGAACGTTGATTTCTGATGAATGCTTTGACCTCATGATCTAACCTCCTTCTAATTGCCCCACTTCTGAACCCCATCACAATGGGGGTGAAGTTTCAACTTATGGGTTTCAAAGTGAGACATATATTTAGCAAATGGAATCAAGGATATATAACGTTTATACTTCTCTAACCTACCAGAATGTCTTTGAGATCTTACCATGTTCTAGTATGAATTAAGAATTTTTACTTTTTACAGATGACTAGCATTTGCTATATGCATGTATTTTGTATCCATTTTTATGAATTTCAGTTTTAGCATATCACTAAGTATAATAAATAATATACATTAACTGATAGTACTTTATCCTAAATGACTTATAACCATATAGTCTTGATCATTATCTCTTCTCTTATTCATTTTGATAAATAATTTTATATTCTTTTCTGGGTGCTTTTTGTGTGTTCTTTCTCTGAGGAGATGACTATGTTTTTAAAAACCATGCTGAGGGACTATCATTTCCACTTTTGTCAAGAGTCATTTCATCTCCTTTTTTATTAAAATATTTTTGGAGAATTTCATACACAAATACTACATTTGCATCACTTCCACCCTTCCTTCTCTCCCCTCCAGCTCCTCCCATTTTCCTCCAACTCCCTCTCTAATTCATGACCTTTTTCCTTTATTTATAATTCACACACACACACACACACACACACACTATTGAATCCATTCAGTGTTTCTTGTACATAAATATGTTTAGAGCTGACTACTGGAGATTGAGTCTATCAGGGGGATTGTCCCTGGAGACAACTGATTCTCCTCACTCAGAAGCCACTGACTACCTGTAGCTCTGTATCTAGAGGTGGGATCTTTTGAAATTTTTCCCACTATACTGGTATGCCAATTTATGAAAATTAATATCACCAGCACCCAGGAGCACCTCATCTGCTGTATGGATATTTCATATCAAAGGGAACTGCTGGATACAATTCTATTTTATCATACCTTGCCTAGCCCATGTTCAGATCCATATAAATAGCCCTGATGTATTCCCACCTGTGCATGTCCTTGTGCTTACATGTGTTGAACATTTATGTTGGACATGTTCTGTAGCTAGAGTTTTCCTGCCTTACCCACAGTTAGGACAAATCTCTGTCACCCACCAGTCTCACAGCCGCTCAGACCCAACCAAGTAAGCACAGAGACTTATATTGCATACAAACTGTATGGCCATGGCAGGCTTCTTGCTAACCGTTCTTATAGCTTAAATTAATCCATTTCCATACATCTATACCTTCCCACGTGGCTGGTGGCTTACCAGCGTCTTCACATGCTGCTGGTCATGGCGGCGGCTGGCAGTGTCTCTCTGCCTCAGCCTTCTGCTTCCCAGAATTCTCCTCTCTCCTTGTCCCACCTACTTCCTGCCTGGCCACTGGCCAATCAGTGATTTATTTATTGACCAATCAGAGCAATTTGACACACAGACCATCCAACAGCAATGTTCCTAGAGTGGAGGCTAGGATCATAAAAGGCCTGAAGTCAATTTTAGTTAATATTCTATAAGTTTTCTAAAGTGGCTATAGAAATTTGTACAGCCATTAGTGAGACATGACTTGCAGTGGCCTGCTGTCTTACCAAATTTTTATTTTTATTTAGTTATTCATTTTTTTATATTAACAGTGTTTGTCTAGGACTGGAGAGATGGCTCAGCAGTCAAGAGCCCTGCTTGGTCTTCCAAACGACCTGAGTTCAGTTCCAAGCACCTACATGACAGCTCACAATTATCTGCAACTTGAATCCAAGGGTATCTGATGCACTCTTCTATGTTCTTTGGGAACTGCACACACTTGGTGCATAGGCACACATGCAGGCAAAACACCCGTACACATTAAAAAAAGAAAAGAGGAAAAAAAATGGAGATGTTTTTTCTTTACTTCATAATGTAGCGATTGTTTGTTTAAATTCTTAGAGACAGGATTTTGCTATGTATCCCAGGCCAACTTTTAACTTGCAGTTCTTTTGCCTCTACCTCCCAAGTACTGGAATTATACTTATTATTATGGACATATACCACTGACCTTAACCGCCCCCCCCCCCCCCGCCGCCGTGTGCATGTGCATGTGTGTGCGTGGGCCTGTGTCTGTGTGTTACTGGAAAATAGAGTAGGAGCTCTCAGCACAAAGTCTCAACTTTATTTATTCCTAAAATCTAAAATGTGTTCTGAAGCATCCAGGCTACTGATACAGCCCCTGCTCTCAATTCAGCTCAGGGAGCTTCCTTTGGGAAGGAAGAAAACCTGCAGGCATTTTATTCTGAAAGACAAGGTTTCTGAGGCTGGTGCTACACAACTGTAATCTCTGAATTTGGGAGCCTGAGTTAGAAGAACAAATTTGATGCCAGCCTGGGATACATAAAGATGCATAAAGGCTAGTTTAAATACACAGAGAGATTCTATCTCAGAAAAAGAAAAATGACAAAGTACTCTGGTGTTTCTGATGAAAATAAAACTGTGAGTCCATATCTGTTGCCTTCTAGAGCAGTTTTATTCTGACATTCCAGAAATTGGTTATTCTGTTCTGTTCTTAAGAATTTGGAGCAATGAAATGTAATTGTCTGAGGGAGACCAGCTCCCTCTTAATCCCCCAGGGTACTCTTGAGCAGGGAGAAATGATGAATTTGTAGATAAAATTTCTTTCCTACTCAATTTTAGACCTTGGAAAGAAAGGCTTAGTCTTATTCTTATATTTTGAAATTGATCTATAGAGTTTTAAGGCAAACACTTTAGTAAAAGGTTATCAACTAGTCTAAAAGCTTTTCCTGGTTGGGCTAGGAAAATTGAGCTCCAAGACCTTACTCAATCAAGTACTTGTTAAAAAAGTATAAAGTCCCAAGTTCAGAATCGCAATGCTCAAAGCAAAAATTCAGAAGTGGTAACACTGACCTGTAATGCTATCACTGACCTATAATGCTAGCATGGATGGAATGGAGATAGAAGGATCCCTAGAGCTAACTCAGTTGGTAGAGCATGAGACAGTTAATCTTAGAGTCATGGGTTCATGCCCCACATTTGCAGTTCGAAGTTTTCCTGTGTCCTACCTGGTCCACAGCCGCTTAGACCCAGGTAAACACACAGAGACCTATATTAATTAAAAGTGCTCAGCCATTAGTTCAGGCTTTTACTGACTAGCTCTTACACTTAAACTCTGTCCATTTCTGTTAATCTATATATTGCCACATTTTCCGTGGCTTTACCTGTGTGTCATTACATGTTGCTCTCTGGTTGGTGGGCTGGTGTCTCCTCCTTAATTCTGTTTTTCCTTCCCAGAATTGTCCTTGTGTGCTTATTCTGCCTATACTTCCTGCCTGGCTACAGGCCAATCAGTGTTTTATTAAACCAGTGTACAAAACCATTATTCCACAGTATGACTCTCTTTTAGAGTATGATATTACAACTCCTTATAATACAAGAAACATATTCCTTTATCACTCTTTTTGAATCTAGGAAGTCTTGGTGTCTTGATTTGGCCAATAGAATACAGAAAAGGGATGATGTGCTAGTTCCAAACTTAGGTTTCAGGAATCCATTTGCTGTCTTGGAGCTCTGCCATCATTATGCACTACCTCAGGGAAGCAGAAGATCAGAGAACAGATGGAGGGAGAACAGTGCTCTAAGCTACAGTGGTCTGATTCAACAAATGAAGTCACTGCATTGTCATCAGAGCCATGACCAACCACACCTGACCACAGAGAGGTGAGTCTGCAGAGGAAGATGATGGCTTAGATGACTCCTGAGCAACACTAAAAGTAAGTTGCTTGAAGACACCAAATTTCATTGTTTGTACTGTTCTATAGTTAATTGGTACAGACTGGAGAGGCTGCACACAGTTATGGGAAGAGTAGACCATCAAAAATGCTGCTCTTTTTCAGTAAGGAAAGTATGGTTGATGAACTTTATTCTCTCCAAGAAAAATTCAACTGATTATAGTAGCAGTTGATAACTAGAAAAAAAATAGCAAATATTGATGTTTTCTGTGACTCAATATTAATTTGGACTCACATTTGGTTCTAAGTTTTAGATCTTCTAAGTTGTTTTGATGGGAATTATTTCTGCTTTCTTGTTTTCTGCTCAGGGAAATGGAGATGATGACAGCATTGACTTTGCAAGGCCAAGAGCCTAATCTCAGGCGAGGACTCAAGTTGCATTTTCCTGGTTCCATGATAAATCAGTTCTGTGACCTCAGCCAAGTACTTTAGCATTTCAGAATCTTGTTCTCTGGGCTATGAATTGGTCATAATAATAATCTCTATGGACCCACAGACAAACATTAGGTGGACCTTGGGGATTCCCGTGGAAGAAAGGGAAGAAGGATTATAGGAGACAGTGGGGCCAAGAACATAACGCATGGCTCACAGAATCAACTAAACAGGAATCATAGGGGCTCACAGAGACTGAGGTGGCAATCAGGGAGCCTGTATGGTTCTGACCTAGGTCCTCTGCATATATAATATAGTTGTATAGCTTGGTATTGTTGTGTGACTCCTAACAGTGGAAATAGGGGTGTCTCTCACTCTTGTGCCCTTTTGGGGACCCTTTTTCTCCTATTGCATTGCCTCATCCAGCCTCAATATGAAGGTTTGTGCCTAGTCTTACTGTAACTTGTTATGCCATGTTTAGTTGATATCCCTGTAAGGCCTGCCCTTTTCTGAGGGGAAAGGGAGGAGTGGATCTGGGTAGAGGAGAAGTGATGGGAGGGACTGGGGGGAGAGTATGGAGGGGAAACTGTGGTTGGGGACTAATATATGAGAGAAGAATAAATAAATAGATACATAATAAATGATGGTATTGTTGATGATAACAATAATAATCTCTATGTCACAGCACTGATTTGAGATGAAGTTAGATGAAGCATATAAAGTCTAAGACTTGGTCTGATAAATAGTGCCCTTCATTTTATGACTTCTATCTTAATTCAAATGTGATGAACACAGGTCTACTTACACAGCCCCTTACTGTTATTTTGGTTTACTCAACACATTTACTCTCAGACCAGTGCTGCTCATAAAAAGAGATGAGGTTTTGTCTTGCCATTTTTGTTTCTCATTCAAGTTTTAGTTTCTAAAGGGGTTGTGGGTAAAAATACACAATAAATATTAGCTTTCCAATTTGAATTCCTCCACAATGCAAAAATCTTCATGCAAAGGATTGTAAGGCAAAGAGAGTTAACTTGACAATGGATGTTGATTAACCTCTGATATTTCCTGGATGATGTATAGCACAAATAGCAGCCAGCTACAATGATGGTATGTTAACAGTTTATACTGGAGAAGAATAAACACATAGGATGGAATCCATTCAGTTCAGTTTTGTGTTTTGATCAAAATCAGAGTCTGAAAACCATAGCATAAAGACAACCACAAAGAATAATCGTGTCAAAATTGATTATTATTAATGCTAAAGAGCCTTTTTCAGGAAGCACTTATTAGAAGATGATGTAAAAATATGACATACATGTGTTTGCTTTCATGAAAATATGACTTACCTGATGCACATCCTATTGCCCTAAGCTATGGAAAACATCATCTATAATATTACCTATTGTCCTCTGAGAACCTTTTTTGATCATAATTGGCATTCTACTTCTTTTGCAGCCCTCAACACAATAGTGTTTGATAGAAGATATGACTTTCCTGTTTTGCAGATGTTAAAATGGAGAGAGACACAGATGTGGAAGCACAACCATGACCACACAGCTAGCAGTAGCTTTGAGACTCAGTAGACTAAATCTGAGGCAGTGCTCATGTTTCTGAGATTATACAGCACCACTATTTCAAATATGCATTGCCACTGCATCAATTTTATACATACATATGTATATATCGCATACATATGTGTGTAGGTATATAGATATACATATATACACCCAATGTATTTATGTTTCATTTCTATCCCTGACTTCAACAATTTATTTAATGTTTAGTTTGAGAGTGGGGAATAAAGTCATGAGCATTTGAGGATGGGGGATAAAGTAGAGAACTTGTGGCTACCTTGTAAGTGGCCCAATGATAGGAAAGATGCCTTAAATACATCACCATATTTATTCCTTAAAATACCCGTAAGTAATTGGTTAGATTTTTACTTTATAATTGCAAGAATCAAAACTTAAGGGGTTGAGTAATTTTGACAAAGGTCATGTAGCTAGTAAATGTTGAACTAAAATTGGGACATGAGTGACTCAAAAGTCTACATTTTTTTTAAACTAAGTCCTTTTTCTCAGGAACACAGTTATTTTTGGTGTTCTGAGTGGTGTGTTGCACCTAAGGTCATTACACTCGGATAAAATGGCTTTCTCCTACTTCACATTTTCTCAGAAGCTATTTTCACCTAGGGCTTTCCTGCTTCTCTATAAATTCCCCTTAAGTACTTTCTTCTGGTTGAGTTTCAATTTGATTTGTTGAGATTCCTCTTCTCTTGCTAGAGGGAGAGTTGCTGATTTACAGGGGAGTTTTAAGTGCATGTTTTTGTTTATTCAAGTTCCTGAATGCCTCCAAATATTCACTTCTGAAGATCTGAAACCCACAGAGGCAAAGGCCATAAACACATAAAATGGGAGTATATTGTTTTAGTTAAAATTTATGGAGTGATTCAGGACTCCAATTCAATTTTCATAAATTGACATCAGGAGGTCTGGACAGGAAGCTTGTCTTAAAATTGCCATTGTGTGGAAGACAAGCCTTTTCAAGATGTCCTTGTCTTACTTGTTAGCAGGTTTGTGACTTCAGGCTCATCTAGAACCAGATCTCAAGCAGCCTTGTCCCTATTTTTCTTCTCATTTGATCTTCCTGTAAGCAATTTTTTAGAGCTTCGTGTGTTACCACCTCCAATCTATGAGCTACACAGGCCTGGCAAAAAACATTTTTTGATTGAAATCTTTATTCATTATCAAAAAAGTTTCTTCTACTATTCTAAAATTCTCAAAAAAAAGTGTGTGAACCTCAAAGCAAGTTTAGGATGTAAATAGTTTAGTAATTTATTCCTGTTTATAAGTTAGAATGCTAGTTTGGCAGTCACTATGTTAATTGATTGGTTGATACTATCTTCTCATATTTCAATGGGGGGGGCTTGGTCTCAACTGTAGAGGCTTGAGGGTTCAATTAAAGTATCACTGACAGTTCTAGGAATAAGTACATATGTCTTGTCTAACCATAGCCCAAGTGGCAGCACAGACATCACATAATGGGTCCACTTGAAGACAAGGACGATGTAGTTCAATTGTGTGCTAAGATGACATCTAAAAGTAGAGCAAGATTCTAGTAGCCATTTAATTAAAGTAAACTAAGAGCCATTCAAAAGTAAAACACATTCAGAAGTAGAATCTCTTCTGTTTATCCAGAGACTGCCTCTGTGATCTTAGACCTTCCCTTGAGTGATACTTGGTTGGTTTCATTCCTCAGAGGAAATCATATGGTGTAGCCAGAAGTCTCTCCAGTCCGCCTGGCCCCACGGTCCAGAAAAATTTCTTCCACTCATGTCCTGCAGTCACTTGTCCCAAGTAAACACACAGAGGCTTATATTATTTACAAACTGTATGGCCTATGGCTAAGAATTTTTGCTAGCTAGCTCTTATAACTTAATTCATTTCTGGTTAACCAATGGGAACAACATATATTAACAGTCATGCAGGAAGACATCCCGTAGCACTATGGAGACATTTTTGTTTGTTACAATTGTAGGAGAAGTATACTAGAATCTAGTAAGTTGAAACCAGGCTTCTGTTAAGTGTCCTGCAGTGCAGAGGAAAAGCTCATCACAGGGAATCATAATGACTCCAAATGGTGATGAAACTAAGTTGAGAAAACTTGTTCAAAATTCCTTTCAGCCCAGCAAGACTTAAAGGTTTAAGACTTAGACTTTTAGAAGGAAAGGAAGGTATGTACCAAGGAAGCCTGTCTATTCCCCAGCCTTAGTGTTGTTCCAGGAAAAGCAGTTGTAACCTAGAATATCAGTGAACCCCAGAGAAAGTGTAATCCTTGATGTCATTTGCTTATTTCTCTTACTCTCTTAGTTCAAGCAGTATCCACCCCCCAACACAGATCAGTCTGTGTACACTGTAAGTCACCTCTAAATATTCCATCAAACTTTTCCTCTTTTATTTTAAATTAAAATTTTAAGAATTGTCTCCTTAGTTTTTATATGTCCTGCTTAAAGTTGGATTATGCTATTACTTGGTATGATTTTTATGTGTTTATTATGATAGGTTTTTTTTTTTATAAATTCCAAAAGGAAATATGGTATGTTCTTATTTATCAGTCAAATATTAGCTAGGGTAAATGCACTGAGTTGATCAGCACTGTTTAAATTTCTATGGTGGGAAAATAGCTGATAGGGAATTTGAGACATTTGGATCCAACTGCCAACTTTCCCATTGACATGTGACTATGGGATTTCTTAGCTTGTGATGATCTGTGAAACAAAGATGTTAGATACAAGATCAGCTTTCTTAGATTTTTATTTACTGAGTAATATAATTTCAATTTGATCCTGTCTAAAAGAGTAAAACCAAAAGAATCATATTGATATGTTGATATCTTTAAAGCATCTCTGCAGATATTCAGCTTTGCAGGTTATCTCTCAGAAATGTGAAAAATTAGAAGTAACTATGTGCCTACACCATGGTTAAGAGACTGAAGTAGGATCTAACTGTTGTACCATCATGCAGTGTTTGCTGTTAAAATGTTTAGGATTTAAGAATACACATACAACTGAAAGTTTCATAGTCACCATGATCCAAGGTGAATATAACACAGAGGCTGATAAAAATATATATTGCTCAAGAGAAATTGCCACATTCTTGACACCTCCTGTGTTACTTTGAATGTAATTAGCCTCATAAGCTTATACAGAGTGACAGTATTAGGAGGTGTGGTTTTGTTGAAAAAGGTATAGCCTTGTTAGAAAAAGTGTGCCACTGTGGAGGCAGGCTTTGAGGTCTCATATATGGATAAGCCATGCCCAGTGTCTCAGACCACTTCTTCTTGCCTGCAAGATATAAGACTCTCAGCTCCTTCTCTAACACCATGTCTACCTGCATGCCACCATGTCCCACCATGATGACAATAGACTGAACCTCTGAACTGTAAATGAACCACCTCAATTTTCTTTTGAAGAGTTGCAGTGGTCATGGTGTCTCTTCACAGCAATAGAAAACCTAAATAAGACAGAAGTTGGTACCAGAGAATGAGGTATTATCGTAAAAGGCTTTGACCATGCTTTTGTTTAGAGGAATTTGAACTTTGAGAGTTTGGATTAGGAAAGCAGTGAAATGATTTAAGCACTGTTTAATGGGCCATACAAATAAGAGCATGAAAGATAGTTGTGTTAAGAGTGGTTTGAACTGTAGGGGGTTGGCTCAAGGAGTTTCAAAAGGGAAGAATATTAATATGTGGCCTAGAGAGCATTCATGTAATATCTTGGTAAAGAATGTGGCTGCCTTTTGCCCTTGTCTGAAGAGTCTGCCTGAGGCTAAAGTGAAGAATTTTGAATTAATTCTGTTGGCAAAGGAAATCACAGAAGAGCCTCATATAGACTCTGTCATGTGGTTATTAGTGGTAACTCTAATGAAAATTTATAAAGAATAGGAGAAAACTGAGCAGGCTAAATTACAAAATGTAAAATTTGAGGAGAAAAAAGCACCAGGAAGTGGAATGGAGCTAAATCCTGCATTCAAGGAGATAAACAAATTAAGAAATGGAATAAAGGGAGTGGAGACCTCTGGGCAAGATCATACCCAGTGAAGTTTTCAACTTGTGAAAAGGAATTAAAGAAAATCTTAGAGCTAGGTGTGGCGGTGCATGCCTTTTATCATAGCACTCCCAAGGCAGAGGGTGGCAGATCTCTGAGTTTGAGGCCAACCTGGTCTACTGAGAGAGTTCAGGGATAGCCAAGCTTAGGCAGTGAAGATAACCGTCCAAAACAGAAAGCTGGTGAAGATGTAAATGAACAAGGGGGCCATGTTCCAGGCCCAACAAGCAGTAGAACTTGGCAGCTTTGGCCACATGGTTCTGTCTTTAGAGTCAAGGATATAAGAAAGAGGTTATATACCAGGCAGTGGTGGCGGTGGTGCATGCCTTTAATCCCAGCACTTGGGAGGCAGAGGCAGGCAGATCTTTGTGAGTTCAGGGCCAGCCTGGTCTACAGAGCGAGATCCAGGAAAGGCGCAAAGCTACACAGAGAAACCCTGTCTCCAAAAACAAAAAACAAAAAACAAAAAAAAAAAAAAAAAAAAAAAAAGAAAAAAGAAAGAGGTTATAGAATTTGTCTCTATGACTAAGGAAAGCAGCTGAGGCCAGGCATGTGTCAGGAGTGAGGAGTGTCCCTGAATGCAGGCCTAGAGAGACCATTTCATAAAGCTGTGAAGTTGAAGCTTGGATTGCCTTGGAGACCTCGAGATGTTGGAGATGTCAGAGATGTGGGATAACTGCCAACGAGAACTGCTAACAGGGGGTGGAAACAGCCCAAGAGAAAGAAGTATGTTGAATTCAGCAAAGCTGAATGGAGTTGAAGATATGAAGAACATTTTGACATCAAACATGGAGATGAAGAGTTTGGAATTTGCCCAGTTGGCTTTTGGTCTTGCTTTTGTCCAGTATTTCATCACTATGCTCCCTTTCCTATGATTTGGAACAGTAATTATATCCTATGCCATTATATGTTGGAAGTATGTGAATTTTTAAATTTTTATTTTATAGGAATTACAGTTAAGATATTGCATGAATCTCAGGAGACTTTGAACTTTGAACTTTAAAACATTGTTGAGACTCTTATAGATTATAGGGACTTTCATGTTGGACTACATAAATTTTGCTTTATGATATGATTCCAAGCTCAATGGTGTCAGGGAATAGAATGTGGTAGTTTGAATATAATTGGCCCCCATAAGCTCATAGGAAGTGGCACTATTAAGAGGTGTGACTTTGTTGGAGTGAGTATGTCCTTGTTGGAGGAAGTGTGTCATTGTGGAGGTGGCTTTTGAGATCTCATATATGATCAAGCCATACCCAGTGTCTCAGACCACTTCTTGTTGCCTGCAAGATATAGAACTCTCAGCTGCTTCTCTGCTACCATGTCTGCCTGCTTGCTACCATGTCTCATCATGATGACAATGGACTGAACCTCTGAACTGTGGAGCAAGCCACTCCAATTAACTGTTTTCCTTTGTAAGTATTGCCATTGTCATGGTGTCTCTTCACAGCAATAGAAACTCTAAGACAGAAATCCTGCCTTAAGTGCCATGAATATACTCATGGAATACTAAAAAATAGAACAGGCCTTGTAACAACATCCAGCACCATCTTGTCAACAATTTGATTGACCACTACCACTTTGAAAGTAGACCATTCACCTCTGCTCATATCCTCATATGATGAGAACTGGAGTCGTCTATGATCCCATGAGAGACTCAAAGCCAAGGCTACCTAAGTAACTACTTTCTTCACCATTAGAAAATTATAAATAATAAATGTTTATTATTGTTTTAAGCCACAATAGATAGTAAATACATAGTATCAGAATGAAGTAATATAAATTAAATAAAAATGTTAAAAGTAAACATAGAAGCTAAGGGAATGAAAGAAAAATGAATAACTGAAGTTATAAATATAATGATGGGACCTTGGGTACAAGATGTAATGATTTTCAGTGTGGAGCCCTCAAAGTAAATTGACAGCATTGTCAGTTTGTCTTTCATACTTCTGGACATGCCACTAGAGTACTGATATAGAAAAGGTCAGGCTGGAGGGATAGCTCAGCCGTTAAAGGCTAGGCTCACAACCAAAAATGTAAGAGTTCGGTTCCCAGCACCCACGGCTATCCCTCCGGCTACCTTTTTCGGCTTACGCGGCACACAAAATTAAAAAGTAATACTGAAAAAAGAAACGAAAACAAAATTTTAGGCCGGGCGGTGGTGGCGCACGCCTTTAATCCCAGCACTCGGGAGGCAGAGCCAGGCTGATCTCTGTGAGTTCGAGGCCAGCCTGGGCTACCAAGTGAGCTCCAGGAAAGGCGCAAAGCTACACAGAGAAACCCTGTCTCGAAAAACCAAAAAAAAAAAAAAAAGAAAAGAAAAGAAAAGAAAAGGTCTGGTTGAATATGATTTGTTTGTTCAGCCATTCAGAAGTCAGAATACTTGAGAAGTGTAGTCTTGGACTCAGTACCTTTCCTATTACGTCAGTGTAGAGTATAAGGTTTCTCTAATAATGGTACCAATGCCTTTAAAAATTCTGGAATTTTTTTTCTATGTCCACTTTGTTTGAAACTTAACAGACTATGAGACATGATACAAAATGTCAGAAAATAAGGAATGTAGTCAATTCAACTTGAGAGAGAAATGTGACCAGGGAATCCTGGGAGGAATTGGAGGGTAGAAAATATCAATCAATCAATCGATCAATCAATCAATCAATCAATCCTGGGAGGGAAAATATAAATAAATAAGTAAGTAAGTAAGTAAGTAAGTAAGTAAATAAATAAATAAATAAATAAATAAATAAATAAATAAATAGGTAGACGTTTTGGACAAAAAAAAAGTGAATGGAAGGAATGCAGAAGGCTGGGAAAAGGAAAAACCCTTTATATTTTCTGTACTTTTTCTGGTACTGGCCTGACATGGGGAAAAGTTTTGGGTCTATCTAGTAGATGATTCCAAAAACCTAGAACAATGCCTACCACACAGTTAATATTCATTAAGTATTTGTTGAGTGGAACTACATTGAACTGAACTGCTTTGAGAAAATGATCTATTTTCTTGAGTCTCTAAATTCATACTGTTTAAGTTGAACTCATTCATTCTGTAAAGAATAGCCAGAAGCAAAAATTAGACTTTGTAACCAATAACACTTATATTGGACAATGCTTATGTTGGACAAGAATCAATTCTGTTCTGTTCTGATCATTGTCTGGCATTTACTATATAGGGGAGCACTGCACATCTCCCTGTGCAGTGTAGATGAAACTTTCTGTTTCCAGATCACTATCTTGACAGGCAATCTGGAAACTCACACTCATCAGAGAATTTTTAGTTTACTGCTAAATATGTGGTCCAATCTAGCACAGTATAAAATCAACTCCAGGATTATTTTCAGTACTAGTATTATTGTTTATTATTATTATTATTATTATTATTATTATTATTATTATTATTATACCTTTAATATTATAGTTGGAAAAACATGTATATCTCTGGAAATGTTTACAGAACAAAATAAAATTTGAGTAGAGGGCTTGGCATGTAGTTAAGTGGCAGACTGCTTGCCTATCACATGAAAACCCTGGATTCAATAGCCAGAACTGTGAAAAAATACATAAAAACAAAATTTGACTGGCTAGCAAGGTACTTCACCCAGCACTTAGAAAGCAGATACAGAAGGATCATTAGTTCAGTGCTAGCCTGGGCTATACTAGCAGACACCACCTCAATATATATATGACTTTCACAGACATCCTCCCCAAACCCAATTCTTGAAAGAGATGATTTGGGAGGTGAAGATAACTCTGAATGAAGAAAACTTTTCTTACAATTAACCAAAAAAAAATTTTAAAGTAGAAATCAATAGATAGAAAAAGGAGAGAGAGAGGGGACAGGGAAAGGGAGAAATGAAGGGAGAGGGAAGAAGAGATGGAAGGTCTTCGATTGGGTCTTTGAACCTGATTTTCTCACTTCAGCCCAGGAATACTGATTAACCCCCTGGTGATTACCTCTCTGTGAGGAGCCTACCCTTCAGGTATCATGTGACACTTCCAGGCAGCCTGGCACACCTCTGTTAAACTGTTAATAAGTGTTATTTACTATAGCTCCTTAAATTTTGCAGTTTGTGTAGCAATTTTACATTTTTTTTTCTTACAAAATTTACAGTTGGCTAAAAAGAACAGTTGAAAATTCCTTCACGATAAAGGAATTATTTTAATCTTCTGCAGTAAAATGTACCTTATTCTCAGATTAAGTCCCAAGCAACCAAACACATTGAGTTTCTTTCATACAGTAACCTAGTCTTATATTCTATAACTTACTTACTTTAATACAATGTCAACAGCTAGTACACAAAATGGAATGTCTTAAAAACTACAGGGCCAGCTGGTGATTAATCTGATCTTAGATGAGCTCCCTGACATATTTGTGTGCAGCTGGAGATGGGACAGGTCACCAGGCTGATCTTGAATGGATTGGCTAGTATATTTGGGGATTAAATATATAGTCTGGTTAAGGATGGCTGAAGACTGAAGAAATTAGGTTGTCTTAAATTTTGAAAAAAAATATTTTTAATCAATAAGACAAAGGGACTTGGCTTATATCAAACTTGTAAACAAGAGCACAGTAAAGTCATTGAACTAGACCACTCTATGTGAACAAAGAAAGGTTTATTAGAAAGCAAACTGCCAAGTCAAAAAAAAAAAAAAAGCAAGATTGAAGAAAAGCAAGATTTTATATGACAGTCACAGGATGGGGTTTTTTGAGCTGATACAGGCTGTTTGGATGAATGCCCTTACCCAAGGTAGTTGACATTTGAACATGGATTAAGGGAAGTTCCTGACAGATTAAGGGAGGATCCTGGTAAACAGAAACCTACCCTTAGGATGGACAACAGTGGGGCTCACCTTTAATCCTAGCACTTACTCAGGAGGCAGAGCCAGGCAGATCTCTGTGAGTTTGAGGCCTGGTCTACAGAGCAAGATCCAGGACAGGAACCAAAACAACGTGGAGAAACCCTGTCTTGAAAAACCAAAGAAGAAAAAAAAAAAAAAAGAAATCTACCCTTAGGCCTCTGTTTGTGAAACAGCAATCCTTCTGTTTACCTGGCCAAAGTCTTCCTGTTTAGGATATTGTTATCATCACTGCCACTGAGTGTGTGTGTGTGTGTGTGTGTGTGTGTGTGTGTGTGTGTGTGTGTGTGTGTGTGTGTTGGGGGTGGGGGTGGGGAGACAAGCACTCTGTACCTAATATAATTCTCACACTAAACCCATACAGAATTCTCTTACCTGCTTCCAATTTATTTGACAACAAGAAACATAAAGTTACTGAATAAGCCCATTATGAATGTTCCTCTTGGATCTCTAAGACTGCACATGTAGGCCCTCCTGGATTCTAATTTGGACAGAAAAGCACCAGAGGCTTCATTTTTTTTTCCCAAGACAAGGTTTCTCTGTGTAGCTTTGTGCCTTTCCTGGAACTCACTCTGTAGCCCAGGCTGGCCTTGAACTCACAGAAATCCTCCTGCCTCTGCTTCCTGAGTGCTGAGATTAAAGGTGTGTGCCACCACTGCCCAGCCAGAGGCTTCATTTTGCACATAAGAACTACTTGGCCTTGACCAAAGCAAACTTACTGAGTAAAATTGGGTATAAGGCTAAAGGGATGGGTTATATGTTAAGAGCAGAGAACCATTTCTTCTTGAAGAGACCTGGGTTCAGTTTATAGCATCCACATGGCACCTCTTGACATTCTATAGCTCCAGTTTCAGGAAATCCAATACCTTCTTCACACCTCCATCGGCACCAGGAAGACAGGTGGTGCACAAACACACATACAAACAAAACACTCATGCACATAAAACAAATAAGTTTAAAATTTTTAAAAATATAAATAAAATTGGATATTGAGACTTGGGGAGCTGTTAAAAAGTTCTCAACAGATTTCATGGAACTTTCTACAGATTTCAGTACTGTCTTGCTATAAAGAGTTGATGGCTCCCAAAGAGTTTTTGATCACAGCAATGTATTTGGTGAAGTTGTCACCACTCAGGAGTGCTGATTATATGTACTGAAGCTCCCAAATTTAGGGTCTCCCATAAATGCATACAAGTGAACTAAAATATGCTGTTTGACTTTGTCTTCAAGATGGCTACCATCATAGAGAGAGGAGCACATAGGAAACCATAGTTGAGAAGATCTTGATCTCCCTGTCTCAATTTCTTTATCTGTAAGATGAGGATATCCAACTAGTCAAGGAAAAAGTCCCTTTCTGTTCTTCAGTTCCATGATCCCTTTGGCTAACAAGATTAAAAATTAAGAATTATAAATAAAAATAAGTATATCCAATTTCCTTTCCTGTCTACCCAAATAAAAATAAGACTGATAGATTGCAGCATACTAATCTCTTTTCATTTTCCCCTCTTATACTTTAATCAAACATCTACTGGTTTGGCTATTTTGGAACCTAGGGCCTATGCTGGGACAGTTTGCTCAGCCTTGGTGTAGGGAGGAGGGGACTGCACCTGCCTTGGCTATGTCTACCAGGCTGGGCTGACTCCCCAGGGGATACCTTGCCTTGGAGGAGGTGGGAATGGGGGGTGAATTGGGGGGAGAGGACTGGGGGTGGGAGGAGGGAGGATGGGGAAATCCATGGCTGATATGTGAAATTAAGTTAATTATAAAATAAAAATATTTAATAAAAAAATCTACTGTTAATCCCACTGGTTGTGAGTAAGACCACTACCACAGTTCAGAGTCAAATTTAATTAAATACTGGCCAGGTTGATAGACTCTCTGGCCAAGTCCATTTCTGCTTCACAGAAAATGTTTCCAAGTCATGTTTTGCAGGGGCTTAGGAAGGCCAAACCCACAATTCACAGTTTCTATCAAGTCCAATCAGGGTGAAGTAAGCTTCCTAACGTATTTCCAACCTGTGACCTTCTGCCCATATGATTAAGCGTATCGATACAAATGGGTCGAACAAACTTGTTTAGCAGAGTGAAAATATGTGCCTTGTTATTTCCCATAAACAACAGCCTCCAGCATTTCAGGAACTATCTGTCCTTGGGCAAGGGGCTTGCAGATCAGAGGCATTTTTGTTTCATGGATCTCTTAGATATAGTAATTAAAAGTTTAAAATGTAATTTTGGCTTTTATACTACCTTTTAAATCTCCATTTTGTAGAAGATACTAAACCTGAATACTTTCTCTATCTTCCCATATGGGGTATGATCAGTCTCAGCCAAGACCCATTAAGGCTTCCTAGTGCTGGATTGACGGGGAGCGGGGGGTGGGGGGGTGGGGGTTGGGGTGGGGGTGGGGTGGGGTGGGGGGGGTGTTAGGAATAAGGTAAGCCTTAACAAAGCCTCAACTCTAGGAAGGACCCTTTGTGATAAAGTATGGTTCTGTCTTGTAAACAGTGACTTGGGGTGCCATCAAATTCTCTTACATACCAGCATATTCTCCTCCAGTCCTGAGGACCCCTATGTATGCCTATCAATTTTCTGGTGGATTTCTCTAAACAAATTTATCAAACTTGCTATTGGTTTATAACATAGTATGGGGTATAAAAATACTAGTATCAAATCCTCTATAGATTGAAGTTTCATCAAAAAAAAAGTCAACCACCCATGGTCTCAAAAATATAAGAATACCCTAGGACAGTTGTTTTCAATCTTTCTAATGCTACAGCACTTTAATACAGTTCCTAATGTTGTGGTGACTCCATAAAATTATTTTCATTGCTACTTCATAACATGTTTGCTACTGTTATGAATCATAACGCAAATATTTGTGTTTTCTGATGGTCTTACGTGATGTATGTGAAAGGGTCCTTTGACCCCAAAGGGGTCATGATCCATAGGCTGAGAACTACTGCTCTAGGAAGTTATTCTAGACTCATGCTGAAGATTTTATATCAGGCTATTGTGGAAAGAGGAATAGAACACCCTTGACTTGTTACCTAAGCCCTGCAATACCATTAAACCAAATCCTGCTTGGAGGTGCTATCTGGTGGTTGGAAGTGTATGATGGTGGATGGTAGGGGTAGAAGGGCCAGGATCCATACAGAAACGAAAGGTTCTTCTCTTCAATATCAATATGAAACCTTCAGCTTCTTTCTGCTCTCACATTCTATGAAGACCTGTGTTGGCAAATTAGGGGGCGTTTTGTAGATCAAAAGAGCTTCTGAGGTCCACAGGACTTTATTTCTCAAGTCAAGTGGGCAGAGATGATTGATGAGATGATGCTAGATGCAAATGTGAAAACTGGCCCTGCCTGAAAATGGCCTTCTTTCAGGCTTCCGAGAGAATGGCAGCAATAGAGATATCCTTTGTAAACTATAATATGCAGTAGATGGAAGGCACAAGGTCTTAGTGAGAACAGCAGCTATAGACCATATGGAAAGAAGGAATTACCAGCAGCTTTACAGATGATTTCTGGAGCCCCAGGCAGAGCAAAGGAACAGCAAGGAAATGTCTTTGAAGGAGAGCACTGGAGACTTCTGTGTGGGCCAGAGGTTGAAGACCAGACTCCCATTATCCCTAGGAAGCACAGAAAGACACCTTAATCCAGGAGTCTGCAGGAGAGGCCCATGTTCAAATGGTGCCCCAGAGACTAGGTATTTGTGTGGCTGTGGGAAGGTAATTTTGGCATCTGCAAGCCTATCTCTCATTAACATAATGAAGATAATACTACCTACCATCTAGGCTGGTCGTGGTTAAATTTGACTCACAAAATCCAGATGAATCTGTGATTTTTAAGACTTTTACACTGAGATGCCAGAGGGCTGACACTTTTCAAAATCTGTTTCTCTGCTCAATATATAGGGATTTCTAAAATAATCTAAACCAAAAAATCCACCACAATAGTTTCCTTTCAAAAGTGCAAACCATTCAACTGTCTCTGATTTCACTAAAATTTTAGTCTTCAGCTTCTATATCTTCAATGTGTTACATGTATTTCTTTGAAATCTTGATATGAGAGGAAGGCAAAGCTGAGAGGGGAAACCAAATCTTCGTAGGCAAACTTCACTTTCTCATGAAGGATTTATAAGTTAACTAATGCAAGCAGTAATATTGTTTACAGTTCAGGGAGGAAGCTGTTTACTATAAGGAAGTAACAAAGACTAGAGTGGGAACAGGAAACTGAAGAGAGGAAGCCGTTTACAAGCCCTCAGAAAACACACACAGATGGAAGTTAATGAAAAGATAGGGAAGAAGGACATCCAGTGTGACTCGGGATCCAAATGCTAAATTGCATCATCGCCCTGGCACGCACTCCATTGACTTATTTCTGTGTTCTTGATGCGATCTGTACAGATAAAATCCAATACTTTAAAATCTTCTCCACTGGTCTCTTGGTTAATGAAACTACTCATGGGCTTTTGAATCCTACAAAGAGTGAAATCAACAGAAACTCGGAGAAACATGCAAGGGAGGAAAACTCCAAGGACTTATTAGAGATTTTACAAGCCAAAGTTAGGCCCCTTTTTATTTTTTCTTTTCCCTTTTGCACGATCATGAGTCGATCCAGAGCATGGAGCAGAACCCGGGGTTCACACATATATTTATTTAGTTAGCAAGACATTCCTATTTTTATAGCTTCAAGTTCTTAACTTTCTTGTTAGCAAATGTTAACAAGGTTTAAAATGAATAAAGTGAGCTGTGGCATGTAAGAAATTTTGGCTTATCCTGGCTCTTTCTTTTTTTATACCTTTGTTCAATGAAAATGTCCTACTGACAGGCAGAGTGTCTGGGCAAGTTTATAGATAGTGTTCCCACCTCAGGGCCACAAGGTCACAGATTCATTCCTGATTCTATTTAAAAAACACTCAACAATGGTAAGTTTGTGTGTGTTTTTATGAGTGGGAGCTGTTTTATACGATCCCTGATCTTAAAGATACTCTAAGGAATCTTGTGGGCATGTGAGGCTGTGAATTAGGGTGCTTGGTGCAATGTTAGGGAGCTTCGGGAATCATGGGTAAGAACTGACTCTAACAGTTCTCAGACACTGTGTCTACACAAGGCCCAAAAGCAGTTTGTTTTCATGGTGGTCATCAAAAGTACTTGAAAGGCATTTCAACCTGCTGTCCCGACATCAGTTTGCCAGTGATCATAAAATGAAACAAGGCAGAGGGAAGGCAAAAGGAAAAAGAAAAGAAGCAGACCTCATTTGATTCATACAGACATTTTATAACTGTATTAGCCAATGCAGGCCTTTTTCTCCTAGGTAGAGCTTAAGTATGGCTTCTGAGAAGGTTCTCTCTCCCAGCATTTTTGAAGCCTCATGAGAATAGGAGTAAAATATCTATCAGCACTCTAATGAGCAAACACAGGACCACTCCTTGGAGAATGACTTAGTCAGAAGGCTTCAATGGCTTTCTGCAGTGTGATAGCAGAAAAATAAAAATCCCTCAAATTTAGTATATATGTATATATTTGTGCATGCGTGTGTGTGTGTATGTGTGTGTGTGTGTATGTGTGTGTGTGTGTGTGTGTGTGTGTGTGTGCGTGCCTGTGTTTGTGTGTGATTTCAATGAATTATCGGGCAAAGGATTATACTTTCTGAGTCTCCTTGTTAAATCTTTGCAATGAAGAAGATGGGTGATGATTTCAATCAAAGCATTTGCCACTCAAAAATGTCAGATGGAAGTGTCAATTTAAAGCACAACAGTTTTCTATTCTTTTTATTTAAATGATGCATATAAGTATCTCTTTTAGCTAAGGATGCTATACAGTCTATGTGGTATGGTATGTATGAATGTCTCTCTTGAAACTTTGTCATGGTTGTCCAGATCTCTCCCACTCCTAGGCAAAAAAACCTATCTCTCCCCCATGGCAGCCTCTATGGTATATGGTGTCTCACATCATGTGACACCTTTCATAGGAATAGGAATACCTCATTATCCACAGGACACTGGTTTCAGGGCCATCCATAGAAATCAAATTCTGTGTGTGTTCAAGTTCCTTTTATGAAAAAGTTTAGTGTTTGTCTAGAACCAATGTACATCCTCTCATATACTTTAAATAACCTCTAGATTACTGATAATATATAATATAATACAAATGTTGCACAAATAGTTATACAGTATTGTTTGGTAAGTAATAACAAGAAGAAATCTGAATGTATTTGATATAGACATAATACTTCAACAAAATTTTAGACTTATTTTATGTGTATAAGTGTTTTCTGTGCCCATAAATATATTTAACATGTGAGTACATGGTGTCCAAAGAGGTCAGAGCAGGCATTGGTTCCCCCACAACTGGAGTTACAGATGATTATGAACCACCACTGTGTGGCTGCTGATAACCTAATCCAGGGCCTCTGGAAAAAAAAAAAAAGAACTATTCTTAACCCTGTAGTCCTCTCTCCAGCCAGCGACATTACACACACACACACACACACACACACACACACACACACACACACACACACACACACACACATCTTCTATCGCACATTGGTTAAGGCCAAGGCTATATAACACATTGACTTAGAAAGCCAACTCTATCTATACTGAATCCCAGGTGTGTGTGTGTGTGTGTGTGTGTGTGTGTGTATCTCCAAAACCAAATATCTGAGAACCTTTATTTAATTTTCATTTCAACTTGCCCACCAAAGCCCAGTCCTCTATGAACAAGCACCATTTCAAAGTTGTTTTTAGTTCTGCAACTTACAGCACAGTACACTTATGGGTGATCAGCATTCCTGCCTTTGAAACTCAGTTTTCAAATATGCCTATGAAAAGACACTGCAAGTAACAATTAGACATCCATATGAGCCCAATACTCATGAAGCCAATTTCTTGTCATAAATAATGTGTTTCTAGTGGCATGGCAATGACAAAAATGGTCCCTTAACTTCCACTTTGGGCTTAATTCCAAGTCTCCAACAGGACTCCAACTGTAGAGGTCTGAATCCCAAAGACAGGAATTAGTCAGCTTCAAAAAAAAATGCCGTGGAAAGATCATAGGAAACGACAAATGGCGGCAGTAGGTCAGGAAACAGGAGGATTCACTTGTAGATGATGCTCCATGGCTTCATTTGATAAAGTCAGAGCCTTTGTGTAACCAAAGGAGGCAGTTAATGGTGACTCTTCACCCCACTTGCTTAGAGTTTTATAGTCGGCAAAGCATCCTTTTTATCCAGTCTGACTCACTTGAACCTCAGAGATAAGCAGTTATTTTGATCCCTTTGTAAATAAGGAGCCAGGCTACCAAGGTCCAGTGGGAGTCTTGAGTTTTCACAGCTGTAATATAGCAGGACATTTTTAAAAAACACATCATTCTAATTGAAAAGCTAAAAATATTTGGCTTTACAAAGTGATTTCAATTACCTGATAGTATCATGATGGCAGATTAAGCAGGGAGAGGTAGTGTGATGTGTTTTAGAATTACATAAGGGGTGGTTTGAAACGCAAACATTGGTCTCCATGTCCCTTTCTTTTAAGTCTGAAAACATGGCTTAGCATGGGTGGAGAGAAATAATTTTCTGAGTACTTCCCAGATAATTCTAGTAAGAATCTCTTTGTAGCAGAGCATTCATTTGGCATTTCTCTTCTGACCTTCTTTGCTGTGTTCTTCCTTTGTTCGGTTCTCTTTGGAGCTGTGTGTCCACTGTGCCCACTGTCAATCTGAATTTTACTGTCTGCAGTAAAGATGAAACAACTGTGTGTATAAAGGTAATGATAGACAATTTCAACTTTTGGTTGACTAATGTGAAAAGACCACAATAGTTTCAGAGCATGAAGTTTTGTGCACCATTTACAATTACATGAAAAGCTGATACAAGAATTTACTCTTCAGTGACTCACATTTTACTTTTAAAGATCATGGAGACATGGATCCACATGCTCATTTCAGATTTACGAGTAAAAAGTGGATGCCTTGATACCCATGGCAATATGAGAGTCCTTTGCTGGTCCTCCTTTGAATCTTCAATATGAAGAGTCTCTATCCAGTCCTTAAATATAAGCTGTGACTTGTGACCCCTTATTTCATGGTATGGAAATGCATTGATTTGCCAACTAAGGATATAGTCATTCAGGTGGCTTTGGACTTCTGTTTCTTCACTTAGCCCCAGACTAATAGCCATGTGGCAAGCCTGGGCTAGAGAGCTGAAGGATAACACACCTCAAGGTGACAAGGAAGGCTGTTTGGGCTGAGGCGACCCATGACTACGAAGCAACTTTGACCAGAACCATGAAGCTCAGATTCAGAAGGCGAGAATACTTAGTAGTTCTATGGCAAAAAAGACACAAATTAAGGAAAATAAGGAAATAGTGGAGACTTGCAGACATTTTTTTGAATAATAGACTACATCTATTGTGTTGGGCTATTATGTAAATTAAGTAAGTAAATTCGTACCAAGCCTTTAGAGCTACAACTATAAGCTATTATTAATACTTTTGAGTGAATTCCATAATGATTGGAAGGCTTCAGTTTTAACAGCCATCACTCTTCGGAAATAATACTTATAGTTTCTACAAATAAATAGGCCCTTCTAGGATCATTCACAGTGACTAAAAGACTTACAAGTGCAATTAAACGACATAAGGAATGTCAACGGACCCCTTGTCATCCTACTTTCATGAATATTTTATTTGGCAAAGCTACTTTTCATGCAACTGCCAAAAACATCTGTACATATTGCCTCTTCTTCTCAGACCATGACTGGAAATTTCAATGGTAAAGATGACTCACATACTACGGAACTGGCAGGATTCTTTTTCCATTGTTTCTCAATCCATTGTCTCACAGCTGAATGACACAGAGAGTAAAACCCACCAGAAATATAAGCAGTGGTCAATGTGCAACAACATTTCCAAGTCTTCAGAAAGGGTTTAATCAATGTTTCTCACAGCTGGAGCTGTTCCTGTCTCTTCGGCCTCATAAAATTTCTATCTTGAGGACACCAGGTAAGGGCTTCTTATTCTTTGAAAACAACAGCCTGCTTGTTTCCTCCATGCTATAAGAGACTTTATTGGACTTCAGTATCTAAAGGAAACAGCTCTTGGTTAGAGAGTTCTCTTAAGGAGTCACTGGTCGGTCCTATATGGAACTGTGATCTTGAGATGTGGATTTCACAGATAGTCTTGAACACCTTCGTATGCAAACCAATTTAATGATTGAAAACAGCTTCCTGGCTTTCACAGTATTGTTGGGGAAAGAAGTGTTTGTATAGTTTAAAATGCTTGCAAGATTTCCACAACATCATCTGTGACTAAGCAGCACATCTCTGAGAATCAGCAATGTACACATTTTATTGCTCCAGGGGAAAAACTATTCAGACATTGAGATAAAACTCTTGCCAATCCTAATGGGATCTGATATTTGACAAGTCCAAGAAGGAATAATAGTCTCAGTACACATTTGGATAGAGCCAGCACAATATAAAGAGAAAAGTGTGAGTTTGGTGTGGTGACACAAAGCTGTAAATCTGAAATTCTGCAGTCAGAGGCAGAATTGAGACCAATATGGGCTACATAGAGAGAAATTATACAAAGAAAAAATGTCAAAGTAAATGAAATAAAAGGAAAATCACTCCTGCTTGGTTTCATTTAACCTAAGGATTAAAGTACAGTCTGCTATGTAGAGACAATTCATTAGCAGATAATTCTCAGAACAAACAGGCTGGGAGACAGCATTCCATACTTAAGACTGTTGGTTAGGCTTAGTCGACTTGACACAAGCTACAGTTATCTGAAAGGAGGGAACTTCAGTTGAGAAAATGCCTCCATAAGATCCAACGGTAAGGCATTTTCTTAATTAGTGATGGGTGAGGGAGGGTCCGGCCCATCGAGTGTGGTGTCATCCCTGAGCTGATGAGTTCTATAAGAAAGCAGGCTGAGCAAGCCATGGGAAGCAAGCCAGCATACAACACTCCCCCATGGCCTCTGTATCAGCTCCTGCCTCCAGGTTCCTGCTCTGTTTGAGTTCCTGTCTTGACTTTCTTCAGTGATGAACATATGGTGTAAACCAAATAAACTCTCTCCTCCCCAATTTGCTTTTTGGTCATGGCAATTCATTGCAGCAACAGAAACCCTAACTAAGGCACATCCTATCACTCTTGTGCATTCAGTATATTGTGACATATTAAACATATACTGAAGTCAGCTAGTATGTCGATTCCAAAATATATAAAATCATAGAATCACCCTTTGTTTTAACTTTCTTTTTTGTTTGTTTGGTTTTTGTTTTTATAGACAGGGTTTCTCTGTGTAACAGTCCTGAATATCCTGGAACTCTCTTTGTAGACCAGGCTGGCCTTGAACTCACTGAGCTCCACCTGCCTCTGCCTCCCAACTGCTGAGATTAAAGGTGTGAGCCACCACTGCCTGGCTTTGTTTTAACTTTCAATTAATTGAAACTTCTAGAAATGTCTAGTAGTCTTAAATATCAGTGTACTGTGTCTACTACTGAGTCCTAGAAGACCACATTGCTATGACTATAGATCAGTAGCTATGGTACTAGAGCTGGCAGTGGTTCCAAAAAGGTAGAAATCCCTCCTCAAGATCCCCATTTTCCACCTTACTATTGATGCTCTCTTTGCTCCTCCAGTCCTCTCCTTTTTTTTTCCAGTGTGGGTACCAAGTCCACTTTAAGAGTACAAAGGCAGGGTACCCATGTCTTCAGCTCTCAGTTCTCCACACTCCTCCTATAAGTTTCAAACCTTCTACTCCTAACTTATCAGGGCTCCTCTAGACATAGGTGCTTTCCCCGAGTTTCTGAATGTTAAAAAAGAAATGTGAAAAGGAATGGTATACTTATTTGTGATGCAATTGAAGAGATTTGAAGTTGGTCTTTTGGCTTTGGGCTGGAATTTTGTCATTTTATCTCATTTTGACTATAAATTTTAAGTGAGACTTATATATCCCTTTTAAAAAATAAGAAAAACTGATAAACTGATACACGAGGCATACAAAAGGGTGTGGCCCATATTTATGAGAATGATTTCAAAATGACAAAAGGGTCTGATTTTTAAGAGTTAAAAGGTTCCACCCCCTCTGTTCTTCTCTCTTCTTAACCTTTATTTGCTTCCCTTTACCTAATCTTTTAATAATGTATACCATGAACAACTTAACACTATTTGGTGCTTGCTAAAATGCTATTGCCATGATTTATTTTAAGTTAGACGGTATCTTATAGTTTCTACTCAGGGGTATGAACAATGATAATAACTGCAAAGTGGAATCACATGTCATTCTTAAATAGCTGGTATTTTTAACTTTATTTTCATTTATAAAAATATTCAATAGAAATACCCTTTCAAATTTTTAAGCCCATATCCCAATTGATTGCTCCTTCACTCCTCAGTATGAATAAGCAAAGAACTCATTATGACTCCCAGGTACAGGTTGGACTATCTTCTGCCAATCAAACAGAAATGTTCATTCTATGGAAATCATCAAAACAGATATGGAAAGAGTTCTCTTTTAAGAGAGTATGAAAAGAAGAGTGGTAGGCAAATGAGTGGTTGCCCTCAGATTCTTGAATTCCATCTGCAACAAAGTGTAAATGTACAATCAACTCTGCCTTGTAACCTCCCATTATTCCCAGTCCCCCTCTTCAAAGTTTTTCATGGTCTCTTTTCCTTTTTGTTGTTATTTCTTTTCTTTGCATTCTCCATAGATATTCCTCCCAAATATGAACTCTCTAGAGCTCATGACTCTTCTCCTTTAAATGATCCCAAGGGATGCAGGGACCAACAGTGCAGTCCAATGCCCAGCAGAAGTGAGGAAATGCTGGAGTTCAGGTGGGCTTTTCCAAAGATCTACATCTTCCCTTTCACCTCCAGCCTGCAGCCACGAGGGTGCTGTCTTAAGAACTATAGGAGCATTTGATGGACTTGCATCACAGCCCTACACCAAGTATTCAGCTATGCTTACAAATCATAAACAGAAGTAAATCTTAGGTCTCTTTAGAACCACCTGTTTCTCAAAGTGGCAGAAGGATCCAAAAGATTTACTTTGACTTGTCCAGGCTATGCTGGGAAGGGTTGGGAGTCTTGGGTCTGCTTCTGCTGGCAACTTTCAAGGCTAGGCCTGGTAGAGAGAGAATCTAAGGCATATGGGAGAGCACATGTCTTGTTAGGCCCCAGGGAACATTTTGCTCAGTATGAACTAGGACTATAGGCCTAGGGCTGATGATTAAGGAACAACAACTCAGATACAATCCTTCTATGGAACTTTCCCCAAGGTTGCTTCCTAGGCAACTGCCCCAAGTTGACAGGTGTGAACCGGCTTTCATAGGTAGAAAGTGATTAGCCTAATCTAGTTGCTTTTGTTTATATCTTTACTCAAAAATTTCCACCATGAAAGGCAGGTCAAGGGAGTTAGTCATAATACTGCCTCTGAATTCTTGCTTGCACTACAGGGAAGATTTACCTTAAGCCCCTGGTGGCCTTCCCAGTAAAACATTTTGGTCAGGTTCCATGCCTATCAAAGCTGATGGTTTACCTCCCATTAGTATCCAGATGGACTATGTTTGCAAACTCAGATTGAGTTTTTCATATCCTAGAATCTGCACTTTAGCTGCTAACTCAGTTTAATACATTGTATACACACACACACACACAGACACACACACACACACACACAGACACACACACACATACACACTCACCCAGTGCTAGCTCCTGATTTCACATTTGCTTTGTCATGTGTCAGTACTTTCCAGAAGTCTGCGTAGCTCCCAGTTTTGAGCACTCTAGATCATCCTTGCTTTAGACCAGAATCCTTCCTCAAGATATGTTTAGAATTTGTTTTCTTGCTTCCTTGGACATTGAAATGGAAGTACATTAACCTCTCTAAGAGGAAATATGTTGTTAAAATTCTAGTTTAACAAAAGGGACATGACTGGCTGAAACAAACTCATGTTTCTCCTGAGTTCTGCAGTCTTCACTGTTCCCTCATGGGGTTTCCTTCAGGTCTCTGGTGTCCTTTTATATCCAGGTCTGCCTACAAACCATGCTCTTGGGAGAGCATTAACAGCTAGTCATCCCCAACTGTAAGGAGATTCAGCATACTGTGTTAACTCACCAGGGGCAGTAAGTCCTCACTGCAAGGTGGAAGGCGTTCCTGGAATTTGTGTGGGGGACTGACTGAGAAAAGAAGAGGTTACATAGGAGAGCAAGGGCTGCATGAATTCCAGCTGAACAAATGGGTGAATTTGGATGGGTAGAGACCAGATGGGTCTCCTTTGAAATAGGTAAGAGATAGAAACAAGGAGAAACATCTTCCCCTTCTAGTCCTAGTGTTATTCATTTAGGTCCAATCTAATTTTTATGCACTTGTGCTATAGGATGGTTTGTTTCTACCAACTCGATACAAGTCTAGATCTATCTGGGAAAAGGGACTCTTAATTGATAAATTACTTCAATAAGTTTGTCCTGTAGGGAAGTTTATGGCATATTGCCCTGATTAATGATTGATTTGGGAGGGCCCAGTTCACTATGATGGGCAGTGTTATCTTGGGGCAGGCAGTTCTTGGTTGTATAAGGAAGCAGGCTGAGCAAACCACGAGGAGCAAGCCATCAAGCATTATCATTCCATGTATTCTGCTTCAGTTCCTGTCCCCAGGTTCCTGCCTTGAGTTCCTGCTCTGACTTTCTTCTGTGACTGAGTGTGACCTGGGGGTTATAAGATGAAATAAACCCTCCCTCTTTAAGTTGCTTCTGGTCATTGTATATTATCGCAACAACAGAAATTGTAACAAAGACAGGCCATAAAAAAAAAAAGCAACATTTTGGAGCTGGAGAGATTGCTCAATGGTTAACAGTATTTATTGGTCTTCCAGGGATCCAAGTTCAATACCCAGCACCTACATGTGGCCCACAAGGGTCTGTAACTCCAGTTCCAGGGGATGTAACACTCTCTTCTGGACTCCATAGTCCACAGACATACATGTGGTACACAGACATAAAAGCAGGCAAAGTGGACATATGCTTAAAATAAAAAAGAAAACAATTAAAACAAGTTTAAAAAATAAATTTTTCAAGTAACAGAGCAGCAGCAACTATGAAAACAGCCATCCCCTGCGTAGGTCTTTGGCTTCTTTCTAACCCGTTTTATTTTAATCTTTATATCAGTTCTTTCAGGCACATAGATAAATATTTCAAACCTTTACCTGTCTAGAGACTGCGGATATAGCCTAACAGTTAAAGTGCCTGCCCTGCTAACTGGAAGACCAGTTCAGATCCCCAGAACCCAAACAAATGCTGGTGGGTATGGCAGCTCAGTTTTGGAGAGAGAAAGTTCCCTGATGTCAACCTTGAGCCCCCAGATACATGTCAATGTATGTGTGTGTGCCAGCCCCCATGCACAGGCAACAAATACACACAAGTATGCATTATAAACACACAATTGTACACACATACACACACAAGAAAAGTGACAAATTAAAACAAAACCTACTTGTCTTATTCTTCTTGATGTTTAGAAACCAAGATGGCATGCTACGGAGAGCAGAGTTGACTTGGAAACCTCAGTTCTTCGCATTCACAGTCCATTGCTTTCTCTGTAGTATTAGATTAACTCTGTACAAGTTAATTTAAAAATCAAGTTCTATTTGGAGAAGGAAATCGCACTCTTTCTGTCCTATAAACCTATAGAATCTGAAAAGCATTCTTAACAACAAGACAAACTAAATCTAAGGCCTGCCTGTCTATGCCCCTCCAGCTTCTCTGATTATAACTTCCCTTGGGGCCATCTGCCCTAAGTAGACCTCACTTTCTCACACACAATGCTTCTTCCCACCATCACTCCCATATCCTGGTACCAACACCTGAGGGAACACTGGTGAAAACAATTGATCTGATTTTATAATTCATGTTGATATCAGCTCCTATGACTTTAGTGTAGCTTTAAGGAGCTCTCTATTTTGGGGTCAGAGCACTTCTTTGAAGAAAATAAAACCGTAGGATATAGCAGAGAACAACTTTTGAGTTAACAGCTGCCTAAGTTAGCTATAAAATGAGTGAAGATGCAAAGCCGTGCTCCTCAGCATCCCTGCGTTCTCCACCATTAAATTCATGTCCTACACACTTATTAAGGGCAAATTGAATCCCTTCCATGTCTGAATCGCAGGGTGCTGGGATTTTATTGCTACTCATGAACTCTTCTAGTAAAAACTATGTTACATGATGCCTGCCTACTCACCTAGAAAAGATGAGTGTAAGTGCTCAGTGGTGAGTGTAGTGACTTACTGGGTCCCCTTTAATGTCTAGCAAGGTATTTACATAGTTAAAGCCTCACTCCTTAGCCTGATAAAAATCTTCACTTAGAAAAAGCTCCTTTCAGAACCCTAGTTCTTGTCTCTGTCTTTTTTTTTTTTTTTTTTTTTTTGCATGTACTCACATTATAAGTAGTTTATCGTTTCTGGGCCTGGGTCGCCTTGCATTCCTGAGAAATTGTTGTATCATTTTCCTTCTCTTTTGTGTAACTAAAATAGAGTGGTGGGTCTCTGTTCTTGAAGTGTTGGCTGATGGTGAAACAAACAGCCTTGTTGTCTATGTGCCCTTTGTTTCGGAAACCAGGAACAATGTGCAGGACCAAAGCCTGTATCGCAGATTACTCCCTTGAATGAGATGTTGTTGTTGTTTTTAAATACGGGTTTAACACACAGTTCTCTAGTAAGTATCCATGTGGATTGGAAATGGAAATGAGTGACCTTTCTCCCTATGTGAGCATCTGCTTCAGGCTGAGCAAATGAACAGTTGGGCATACCCCTAGGGCAAAGGGTTAGAAAATGAAATTGTTTCACTAAAGAAACAGGAGCCATGTTTGCCAAGACTGAACTGCTGAAGCTCTGCTTGAACATGTGTTCAAGGAAGGGAAAAGATGTAGGATGGGATTTCTGTGACCATTGCTGACAATGGGTTGGCTGGCTCTCCACTGGCAGATGATGCCAGGGTGTTCCTCTTGGAACAGCTGTGAGCAACCCTGGGAGCCCTCTGTAGCTGCAAAGAAGGTGGTGTGAGTGACAGCTCTGTCTAGATGGAAAGACTAAGCAGCCACCTGACCAAATGTGAGGCATCAAACAAGGATTTAGTTATTTACTAATCCCCAAAGTTTACCTCCAAATCAGAAGCTTTTACTCATTGGGGCCCACCACCCAGCTCCCAAATAAATACATGGAGACTTATTTTTACTTATGAATGCTCAGTCTTAGCTTACCTTAGTCATACTTAGAAAAAATTTATGTCACTTATATCATACCTATGCTACATTTTTTTATACATCATAGGGAGTAATTTGTTTTGTCCAAGGGTGTTACAACTTGACTCTCAATAGTTCTATGAGTCATTTTATGCTCTTGACTGTATTATAGAAAAATAGAAAACATCTCTGCCAGGTTAATGAGAATTGAATTTAAGATCATGGTAGGATAAAGGATATAGTCATCTTTGATTAATTAAACTTCCTGATTTTATGGATGAGGCAATAGGTCAGAGCTGGAAATAAAGTAAAATAACTAACTCACTGTTTGGCATCCTATATGTTCCTGCTTCCAGCATCATTCTAGAATCTAGAATGGCAGAGAGAGAGAGAGAGAGAGAGAGAGAGAGAGAGAGAGAGAGAGAGAGAATTAAATGGCTTTACTTTATATGTAGTCTTAGGAAAAATAAAGTGGTAGAGGGTGAGGGTATTTTTACCTCAAATAATCTTTTAAAACTATGAACTCTTACATCATTTATAATTAACATTTCCTGAAACCAGGCAAAAATGTAAAGTGTATCCATGAACTCATGTTAAAGACAGCTAAGTACAGGTAATCATAATCAACTCTGTTTCCATCCCAGCATGGAAACCCATTAGCAGGACTTGACTTCTGCGGTGATGGTTGTAGAGTCTTACTGATGGGGTAGCAGTTTGGGGATGATTAGTGCATCACAGCTGGAAGTGATATTTAAAAATAGCTTGGTTGTCCAGCCCTGAAAAAAATGATGCCTGAATCTTTAACCCAGCTATATAATAGTATGGGAATAAGCAAACTCCAGTTCCAGCTCATACCTTTTGTTAGTAGGAGTTTCATCATTAGCCAACTGAAAATCTTGGACAAATTTATTTAATCTAGAGAATTCATTAATTGAATGAGATCGTTAATTTTTATTAGTAATGATTGTGTACCAAAGGGAAAGAAATATGAAAATTTCTGAGATGAGGCAGCAAAAAAAATGTTTCTGGGAAAAATAAAACTAAATTGTGACTGGGGGTGGTGATGCACACCTTTAATCCCAGCACTAGAGAGGAGAGAGGCAGAGGCAGGTGGATCTCTGTGAGTTCGAGGCAAGCTTGGTCTACAGAATGAGTTCCAGGGTAGGATCCAAAGCTATAGAGAAACCCTATCTTGAAAAAAATAAAAACCAAACAAACAACCAAAAAACCTAAATTGTGGTTGTTAAAGAATTGGCTTTTTTCCTTGAAAGTTTGCTGTGCTCTTTGCATGACTCCAGAACTTGACCTGACTGGGGAATGATGGAATAAAAAACGAACAGATAGACACACAGACTAAGAAAAGCTGGGGCTGGGTGTACTGCCTCGTCTATTGGAGCAGCCACAGCATCTCAGGAGCTCGGTGTGTTTATTATATACAGTTGAACAGGGAAGTGGGGTTATGAAATACAGATGAACAAGGAGACAGCGTTAACTAATATCTGTAGGAGCAGTCTCTATAGGGAAGCAGTCTACAGACTGTAAACACTCTTCGGGAGAAAGCTTTGATAGAAATTTTCTCTACATACTATCAACATCCACACTTCTACCAAGAAGGAAGCCTTGCCATTTTTCCATGGGTCTTAAGCTTTGGGGCCCTTAACATGGCCATGCCCCTACAGAGATAAAACATCTTGTGTGAATTTCCAGGTACAAAAAATGTGGTATAAGAATTTCAGACATGTTGGGACATGCCTGCAATCTTCACTTCTGGGAAGCTGAGGCAGCATAATCATGTATTTGGGGACAACATTGACTACATAAGGAGTTTCATTCCAAGTTGAGCTACACAAAGAGAATTTTCTTAAAATCAAAAGAGTAATGAGAAGAAAGGGATTCAATACATGTTTCTTAAAGGAAGCTCCTTGTAGAAATTTGAATGTGAAATAGCTTGAGAAATTCTGCCTGGATGATCACGCTTCCTTATAGTTCTGAAGTTCTGACCCAGTGGTAGCAATAGACAATGTCAATGTAGGGGGAAATATCAGAACAGAGAAAGCACAAAGGAAGAAAAGAGCTGGCTTCCTCTTAGATGATATCTGGGAAGGTGTCATTGTATAACACAGCCAAATAGAAAAAGTTCTTCCAAGTGGAGGGTATTAAGGTTGGATGCCTCCATCCACCTCAGTTAAAACAAAACCAAGAGCCCAACTCCAACTGCCTTCTACAAGTCTACTCTTGTACATCATCATATTTGCAGGACTAAATGCCACTTGTTAAAATCCAAAGTTTATGGCTCCAAGGGGAGTATTTCTTGCAAAATGATCCAAGAATGTGTTGGTCTCCAATAGAAAGCCAAACTAAATTATTGACTTTAATGCTGACTGGAAAAAAATAATGCCAGTGTGGCTACTAAAATTGTTATTTTAATTAATCATATTGGCATACCTCTGTTTTTGAAGAATACTGGTGAAAATTTCCATTGTATTTGGAGGGACACTGTAATGTAGACCTAATAAAACTTTAAAAATTCTTAAATAATATTGTTTGTATATTGGTTTACCTACATATCACCTACTACTACAATATCTAAAGTCTATGTATAACTTTGAAGCATGTCAAGAACTTTGGCTTAAGAATAGAGGGAAATTTGAAATATTTTCCTGCAATCAAAATGGGTGGAGAAATTCTTACATGATCACAGGGTTGAGTTTGAAGCAATTTCCTCTTTCACCTATAGCTAGCTTAAAAGCAGGAAAGAAAAGATGTGATAAAAGGATAAAGTGTCGTTAACATACAGGGATAGAATGGCCTGTGGAAAACCTGGGCTTGAGAGTCCTAGAGTCCTGGATTTGACATAAGGCTTCCCACACCTATGGTCACATCCCTTACATGACACTCACTGGTCATGCCCTTTAGTTGTCTGCCTAGCTGTTACTAGATTATTACTTACAGCTTTCTGAAGCTTTAGAATATTTTAAGAAAGTCAAGCAAATAAAATGTTTTGTTTTGCATTTGAGGAAGAAATGTAAATTTCAGACAGATACAGAGAAAAAATAAAATATCAATACTACATTTATTCAGAGAACTTATGTATAAATTGAGGAAGAGAAATGCTTGTATCGTCTGTCTTCTAGTCTTTTGTTTTGTGTGTATGTGTTCATGTGTGGTGTGCATGTGTTTACGTGTAGTGTGTATATATGTGTGTTCATTCCTGGTGTGTGTGTATGTGTTCATGAGTGGTGTATTTGTTTACATTATTTTTGAAATGATTTTATAGCACAGCTTTTTCATTAAGTACACATTATGGGATTCTTTCATGCCTTTATACAACATCATAAAACTTGTTTCATACATTTATTAAATATGAATTTATGAGTTTACAAATATGAGTTTATTGTAATATTTTCAATAACCCTGTTTCCAATTTTCTATGATAATTAAAAACACTCTAGTGAGTGTCTTTGTTTGTTTCTGAAAATGGTACAATAGAGAGTAAAAGAAGTGAGGGTGATAGACATATAAAAACTATGTCCCAGTTAGATTATTATGGACATTGGAATTTCACCTACATGGATGTAGAGAATGTGGGATTGTTATAGGAATAGTTAATCATGGAACAATGTGACTAGATTTAAGCACTAGGATTAGGAAAACTTACTGTGAATTTAGCTATGCTACCAGGTTGGAACAGGCTGAGAATACCAAATTCCTCTAAACAGAAAAAAAAAAAAATATGGAAAAAATAGAAAGGATCCAGAAACCTTCCTTAAGAAGAGTGCCATGACACTGAAGACTTATTATTTGTCAAGGAAATTAGAAAAGAATATAAATGAACTAAGAGGATCCAGGCAGGACGGACTTCCCAAGAACACACTAAAGGCGATCACTACAACTTCAAATTGTCCCCAGGTATAAGGTGAAGTCACCTTTTCTCCATCTGTTGCCATCAATTTCTCTGAATTTAAAAGCTAGATGACTCTGTAATTGTGCTCCTCCCTACCCTCAGACCTGCATTTCTCAGGCATCTGCTCTACTCTCTTCCTTTGTTCTTCCTTAGCCAGCACTGCATTCTCTTTAGGAGTCAACTTGAGCTCTGGTTTAAAGGAAGCCTTGCCTGTCCTCCTAGAATGATAAGCTCCTTTCCTTTGGCCTTCCATTACTCCCCGTGCCTGCCTCTGTTAGTTTACCTACCACATCAACGAAACTTGGTTCTAACATTCCTCCTTGAGTTGAAGGTTTGGAAGGAAGGATTTAGTTAACTCATCTTTGTAATTTCAATGTCTATAACAACAGTTATATTAAAGAGACCCATGTGTTGAATGAAAAGACTGAGTCCGGTTAAATCTAGGTTCAGAGGAACAAGAGAAAATAATTGCATAATAACCAAGTCATCTGCAGTTATTGGACTAAATAACAAGAGTCATAATAGAACCGAAGCAGAACTAACAGATCAAGTGTATCTGATGGCTCCAATTGCTTCTGTTCTGTCATGTTTCATAAGTCAACTTGAATGTTTAGCTAAATCAGTCATTGATTTAGCCAGTGCTAACTGAATGCTAAGAATGACTAGATGCCAATGGAGTAGATTCAGGATTACATAAAATGTGACTCAGTACTGAAAGGGAGGCTTCATGGAATGGTGAGACACAAGTCCAGTGAGGAGAGCTCACTTTTTGAAAAAATGGCAACTTTGCAACTCACCAAAATAGAACTCTAAATAGTCTATGGTGACCATTTTCAACTTTTGAGAAATGCCTCATCTTCTTTGTAAAATGGGTTGATCTTTAACATAGTGACTGAAGAAAATAGTAAATACTCAGAGAAATGAAATTAGTGGAGAAAGTATTACAAAATATTGAGGATGAGTGATCAGTTTTGTGATTGCACAGTAATATTAGTGAATATTATAATCATGTCATGGAAATTATAGAGATGAGAGAAGCACTCTTTCCCATGTGGAAATATAACTGTGAATGGCAGGAACTATCCAGGGAAATATCATTATTGAGATGTGGCTTACTTTGTCTTCAAAAAAATTGTTGTTTAAAATTTGAATCATCAGATGCTTCCATGTAGAAAATGAGCCTGAAAACACTTAAAAACCTATCTTTGCCATATTGTGCTTTCATTACTAATTACCAGGTCCTGACTATTGTAGGTTTGTGATTATTTTAAATGATATAAAGTATAAAATGTTTCAAGTAAAGAAGATGACAATCTCTAGAAAAATTTTAATAGGCAGCAATATCACTACCAGATTTTGTTGATAAAAATAAAGTACTTCAATGTATGAACATGATCTAAATGTTCTATATTTCTGATTCACTTCCTGTTCTCAGGCCTGAAGATTTGTCAAGATCCTTCCTGATAAGAAATTAAAACCATATGACATTCTGAAATAAAAGTGCATAGATGCTTAGGGTATGTTCACCAAAGCATGCAAAAATATTTCTAAAGAGAGCAAAATTACATTGAAGCCTCTCTCTACATACATCTGAATTGTCTCTTCTATCTGATCTTGCCTATGGAGAGAAGTTTCATGTGGTATTTACTTTTTTTTTCCAACTGTGCTGCATGTCAGACCTTTCTGAAAAAATCCCAACTTGGTAAATCCTGTGTTGCATGAAAGAGATGGGAAATTTGACTCTACTTTTATGAGATCCCAAAAGTCCCAAAACAGCTTTGTAAAGCCTGTGGTTATGGGGCAAGGATGGTTGTGACTATTATTATATGCTCAGCCATGGAGCAGAGCCACTAGACAGCTTCTAGGTTCCCTTTTGAGGGTGGGGGTAGAATTCATTATCAAAAGGAAGTCATCCCATGTGGTTTACTATCTCCCTCATCAGTCTGCTGGAGCCCACTTTTGTAAGGTACCTAGTGGTGAAATGCATGCTGGTCTCCCTTTGTTTGAAGAAACCTTTTATTTGTTTTTCTTTTTTTTTTTTTTGGTTTTTCGAGACAGGGTTTCTCTGTGTAGCTTTGCGCCTTTCCTGAAGCTCACTTGGTAGCCCAGGCTGGCCTCGAACTCACAGAGATCCGCCTGGCTCTGCCTCCCGAGTGCTGGGATTAAAGGCGTGCGCCACCAACGCCCGGCTTGAAGAAACCTTTTAAACACAAGTTTGTTTAAATGTTTTGTTTGACAGTTGTATACATGTGTATCATACATGCAGGGCACTCTCAGGATCCCACCCTCTCCCTGAGAGCTATCGTGTTAAGGCTCCAAAGGCATTTAACTGACCTGTTTTGATATACATTCTTCCTTTTAGCCTTCATGTCACAGCCACAACTCACCAAACCCCACTAAGCCACTAGCTTGAAGTCTTCTCTTCTGTTATGAGATTGCAAGACCTCATGTGCTCTCACTGGCCACTTTCTAGTCCATCAAATCAGTGGTCTGCTCTGGCCACATGAAATTGTAGAAGAACATTTTAAAATTTTTTCCACTATTCTGATGTGAAAGTGGAACATTGCTTAATCCAAATTGTCAACCCATGATACTATATGCTAAATCAAAGTTGTTTTGATCTTCTGTAATTCTTGTTAAAATACGATCAAACTGAACCTAAACCTTGGTGAGGGTTGAGACAAGACATATTTATGTACAATAATTATCTTACATTCCTTATATATTAATGATCTAAAAGACAAAGGTGGTTGAGGGATGGCCCCATACTAAAAGATATTAAGCAGTGTAAAAATTAAAAGCATTGCATGGACCTGAGTGGAAAACTATGCTGAGAAAATATCTGTGAAACACATTAATTTGAAAATTGACAGCATATTATTGGACTATATATTAGATAATGGTATTGAATTACTGTAAAATTTCTTGGATTTGACATTTGTTTGGTGGCTATAAAAAATCAACATATTAGCAGAGAGATATTCATAGTGAAGTATTTATGAAGTGTTATTGTATCTGAAACTTAATTATCAAAAAAATTTAGAAAATTTAATAATTCCAAATTCAAATATATAAATTTATATAAATACAGCTATATGGATACATAACATATGTATGTGTATATAGAGATAAAAAAGCAATATACTATCAGTCAGTCAGGAATATAGCTAATGCTTAGCATAGAGACTTTATTTATTGATTGATTTTTGACAATGTAGGGAATTAAACACAAGACATTATACATGCCAGGCAAGTATTCTCCCACAGAGCCAAATACCCAGCTTTTCACATAGATTTTTTTGTTTTTTGGTAATTTTTGATTAATCTGACCTTCATTTTCAAAATAAAGAATTACATACTCAAGGAGGATAATGTTTGCTGTGTTAATAACTTGCTACCTTGAAGGCTTTGAGAAGAGTGAAGGCAGGGGCCACGGTCTCCACTGTCAGAATCACCAGGAGGCATCTTCTCTGCCTCTCAGCACAGTGTCCATGGACAGAACAGGGTCCTCTGGGTAAGGGCTTGAGATCAGAGAAGAGCACCTTTGACATGTCAAGTCTTGCTTTTTCTCAGTAGGTGGCCAGCCAAGTCTTCATCTGGTGGCTCCTACTGTCATGCAGGTATAGAACATGTTCTGTTTTCCAAGGACTTTGAAGCTCCTCAGTTCATACTATTTATTCCACTTGAACACTGTAAGACACTTTTAGATGTAACATTTTATGTTACAAAAAAATGATAATCAACAAAGATTAAAGGAATTTTTGGATCATGTCATAAGTCTGAACTAAAACCCCCCTCCTTTGAGGTTCTACTGAGGATTAAGGGAGCAATTGCAATTACTAATATAGTAATCTTTTAAAACTAAAATATTATAGCTGTGGTTCTTCTATCTCATTCTTCCATTTTTTTCTTTTATTCTTTCTGTATCCTCTGAGGTTATTTTGACCATTAAGCTCCTTTTAACTGTGGAGACTCACTGACTTTGTTTTCTGTGACCAAGTCACAGAATAATGGTAAAGACTTTCCCATGTACATTTCATCTTGTTACCATACAGACTAGATTGGGGTATAAACCCAATGTTATAGAAATATTAAATAACAATCAAAAGGTTATGACTATGGAATGGAGTTGTTGGGGAAGGATCCAGGAGGAGCTGGAAGGGGGTAATGAAGGTAAATATGATTGAGATACATTGTATGCACATGTGAGATTCTCACAGAGTAAATAGAAAGTATAAATAATTCAAATATCAACAGTTTAATATGTATACCAACTTTCAAATGTTTATATTGAGGCCAATTTTTTGTGACTTTCATTGGAAGTTTGGATTTATCTAGCCCACTTTCTTCCATTTACAAAGAATCAAGTCCGAATACTTTGGAAAAATACTCAGCCATTTAATAAGGATTGTTCCTTTTTAATTCTTTTTAAATATATGAAATGAAAGGCTTTTTATAAATTTGATGTTGTGCTGTGGGATGGTATGTATGTCAAATTATTCTGATTGGTCAATAATAAAACACTGGCCAGTGGCTAGGCAGGAAGTATAGGCGGGACTAACAGAGAGGAGAAAAGAAAGAACAGGAAGGCAGAAGGAGTCACTGACAGCCTGCGCCATGACAAGCAGCATGTGAAGATGCTGGTAAGCCATGAGCCACATGACAAGGTATAGGTTTATGGAAATGGATTAATTTAAGCTATAAGAACAGTTAGCAAGAAGCCTGCAACAGCCATACAGTTTTAAGCAATATAAGTCTCTGTGTTTACTGGGTCTGAGCGTCTGTGGGACTGGCAGGTGACAAAGATTTTTTCTGACTGTGGGCCAGGCAGAAAAACTCTAACTACAATGTTGACTTTGCATTGGCTTATTGATTAAAAATAATAATAACTGCAGTGTACACAAGACAGATGGTCAGAAAAGTGAACCTAGCTGCTCCCTGCAAAGCTCACAAGGCCATTTCTGTAATTTGACAAGGTGAGATGTTAGCTAGGTTAGAAAGGTCAAAAAATGCAGACTTGCTATCATTTGAATATTATAGTAAACATGGTACTTTGAAAAATATCTGTAGTTTACTTACAAATGGGGACATAGAAGGATTGGTTCTATGAGTTTAGAGGGTATAAAAATGGTTCTCAAAAAGGATTAATGCTAGTTGTGGGTGGTTGTGAGTCATTGCTCACTGTAAGTTAAAATAGCCAATAATATTTGAAGTATATATTAGTGTACATTTTGTCTGTTATATTCAGTTTGGCTCAGTTGGGCATGTTCCTCAAGAATAAAGTTCTGTCATGCTATTGTGAATCTATTTCCTACAAAATGAAATATTCCCAAAATAAAGGAGTGGGAGGTACCCAAAAACTCTCTAGGAAGTTACCTAACTCACAGTTTTAAGAAGAGACTCTTCTACAGAGCTGCCTACAAGTTGTGCAGGGAATCTCACTGATGCAATTTCTGTGCATTCTTGCCAGTTCTGCAGTGGTGGGATATTTGGTGGTGCCTGAATCATCTATGCTCCTACTCCATTTATCCCGTCAGTGGCCTCAGTAAGCTAAATGATTTACCAAGCTAGACTTGAGTTGAATTAATCTTCAATCTGTCACCAGTGCTCTGTCTGAGATGAATATATATTGGTTTACATGTCCACAGGAAAAAAAAATCACATAAAATAATTAGAGCCCAAATAGAGAGTGACAGGGCCAAAGACAGGTTTGGGAGGAGCAGTTGTATTATCCCCACTCTGGGCAATAAGATATGAAAATAAGATTGATTCATCTGAGAGTTGAGAATTTGCAGGAACAATCCAAATATGGTTACATTTCCCCATATGCCATGGGATAGTGTATCCCTTACTATAGGCAGTTTTGTGGTTCTTCTCTGAGTGATAAGACATGCAACTGAAGTTGAGTCATCTGAAGGTGGAGTGCACTTGACTGAATCCCAGGATGTCTCTCTTCCTCTTTGTGGTATGGGATGCCATGCTTTCCTAATGAATGTGGCCCACCACATGAGCATACAATGTTATCAAAACAACCAATGGTCTAAGGAATATATTGCAATCCCTGAAAAACTCTTTGAGATGTAATAGAAAGCAGGCTCAATGAACTTGTCTGTTTAAGAGAATAATAACAATAGAAAAAAATACATAGATTCTCTCCTTCATACTAGTTTCTGATATGGCAGATAAAAGGAATGTGAAGAAGATGCAATGAATGCATTAGTTTGTCATTTTTTTTTATAGCTGGCCGGCCAAAAGAGAAAGACTATAAATTAGGTGTGTGTTAATGAGTTCCTCCTTTATGATCCCCAAACTTGAGACTTCTGAGAAAAGCTGGACAGCAAGGAGAGAGATAGCTAGGGAGATACGACGCTTCACATTTCTAATCTTTAATGCAAAAGAAGAGAAAATCCATAATTCAATGTGCAGACAAGGGCATTACTAGTGGCCCAGCACAGGAAGTGTGATAATCAGGGAATACTCTTCTTTTGAGATGCTTGAATTGAGAAGATTTTAAGCATGAAATAAGTACCCTTTCTAGTCTGCCTCTAGCTCATGATGCTGCAGGGCATAGAGGCAGGTAAAATCAATCTCCTCTCTTTCTCTTTCTTTTTAAAATTGAAAGTAGATCCTCCTCTCATATAGTACATCACAACCACATTCTTCCTTTCTTCTACTTCTCTCAGCTTCTCCATCCCATCATTTCCCTTCAGAAAAGAACAGGCCTGTAAGAGACAACAACCAAAGGAAACAAAACAAGATACAAGACAAGGCAAAAGATTTCATATCCATGCTGGACAAGGCAACTTTATAAAAGGAAAAGAGTCCCAAGAGCAGGCAAAACAGTCAGAGACACACCCATTCCCACAGTTAGGAGTCACATGAAAACACCAAGCTAACCACTGTAACATATACGCAGAGGACCTGGTGCAGACACATGTGCATGCCACTTCAGTCTCTGTGAGCCTGTCTGAACCTTTCTTTGTTGTGTCACAAAAGCAGAGAAGCCAAGTGACATGACTACACATTCTTTCTTGAGACAAAGTTTGCATAATCTGAGGCAATCTGAAGAAAACCAGTCCTTTACATGGCCCACGGGGGACACAGGTTACTGTGGGCCCAGATCCTCATTAATATTAGAGACTGGAAGACAACACTGGAACCTAGGCATGTACTGAATGCTGTTTTGTGTCAAGGTTACCAGACTGCATAAGATTGTGTTGACAGGAATTCTATAAAAGAATAATAATTCAGTAGAAACCTTGATACTGGTATGGGAGCTTTAGTGACTTTGCTAACCCCTAATGATGGGAGATGAGTTAAAAGCAGCGCCAGTAGGTCTAAATTATTTAGAAAGTCATGTAAATTTGTTTCAGAAGTTGTTAAGTCAACACTGATTAATCAATACAAGATTAAATTAAAGCCAAACCAAACCAAAAGAATTGCAAACAACAGGTCCTGTTAAGTTCAATCAAAAGAAAAAAAAATGTCAAGATTTGTGCTGAGTCAGAGTTCTTAGGGGAGGAAAATTGTTAAGAGCCCAAATTCAGTGCTTGTGAACCCCTGGGAGATTTTAAAAGCTCACAGTTCACCAATGGTACAGGTATGAGTTATTCTGCAGAGGATGCTGTGTATACTCCTTCCATGTAAAAAGTATATTGGGGATGACAATTGTACTAAGCTCCTTTTGGTAACCAGATGTGGCTATTAGAGAGATGGGAACCATGCTTAGAATGGTCCATGCTCAGGAAACCAGTTCATAAAGCAGTGTAGAACATGACAGTACTCTTTCTTGGCTTTGAGTTGGCCCAAGCAGTACAAGCCCATATTACAAAGCTTGACTTCAATGGAGATATCTAGGGTACACCCAGAGAACTGCCTCACCATAAGGAGGTAGCAAGACAAATGGACAATGACTGCAGATTATACAGTTAAATAAATAATATCCCCATCCTTACCTTTGAACCAAACATCCCTCTTTTGACAAAGCAAATATTACAAATAATGGAATCTTTTTATGGTCTGCTGGACCTTGCTTATGTTTTAGTATCTGTGTCACCACTAAATATTGAGGTAGTGGCCAGTTATTTGGAATGGACATTAGTAGAACTTCAGAGACATTGTCCACCCATAGATCCAGAAAGGGGAAAGGCTATTGTTACTTTTTATTTCATTGTGTAATTCTAACCTTTGTGTATGATACAGATTTGTGAAATTATCCAGAAGAAGATTAAAAACAATCTTTAATAATTTTAAATGTAAAAGGAACCAAAAATGAATGGGAAAAGCTATAAAGTAGTTGGATAAAAACCCCAGTGCTATGGAATATCAATGAATTATTAGCTAGTAAGACCTCTGAAACCAGGGTGGGTAGTGGTGGCACATGCCTTTAATCCTAGCACTCACGAGGCAGAGGTAGGTGGATCTCTGTGAGTTAGAGGCCAGCCTGGGCTACAGAGTGAGTTGCAGGAAAGGCACAAAGCTACACAGAGAAACCCTGTCTCAAAAAAACAAAAAAAGAAAAAAAAAAGACCTCTGAAACCAGACAAATCACAAAGGCTATTGTCATTGCTATTATTTGAACACTGGATGCTAAAAGTATTGATAAAGATTCCATACACTTTGTGTGGTGTAAAGGACAGAGAAATCAAGTTGGTACTGACATGGGAACCCATTTCTTGCTGATTCGCTTTTTTTTTAATGGATTTAATAGGTGCTTGGCAGGCTGCTTAGAAAATATTATTCTAGCCAATTCTTCTCAGTTATGGAACCTGTCTTCTACATTATGAATATTGCAGGAAGCTCACTGGTATATTAGGGACACTAATGTTATGGGTACAACTCATTGTTTTCTGTTGGATTTAAAAACCTACTCCACAGAAGAAGACTGATCATTTGTATTATAAACCACATCAAAACCTATATCAAGGTAAGTCATAGGCATGAATGGCAAGACTTTGTTAAATAAATGATGTGATTATTAAGTTGCCTTCTAAATATTTATGTTTCACATGTAGATGACTCTTGCTATCAGTCTTAGTTGTGAAGGGAAAGTTCTTTTTGGCATTCGACAGTTGCTATGGGGACCAATAATCAGTTAAACTGCTGAGAATAAATGAGCGTTGCCTTGGCACAGCAGCCTAATTCAGAGCCATAAATGGAAGTGAATAATCAGACATCTGATTTATCTCTTCCAAACTTCCCTCAAAGACAATATAGTAATATTTCTGCCAGTTCTTGTTTTCTTAATCCTGTAGGAAGCAAGCAGGTAGAGACAAATTAATTAAACATCATATCACAAGTGATGTGGGAAAATTAGAAAAGAAGATAACTCGGGTGGGATCCACATAGCCTATTTCAAGTTCATAAACAATAGATACAATGGAAAGTTGGAAAACTGACAAAACATGTCAACTTCCTTCCAAATTAATTTGTTTCCTTGTGATGAAGGTATATCTAGGTCAAGATTTTTTGACTCTTGGAGTATATCAATGTGCCTAAGGCAGAAATTTTGTAGAAACACTTTATGAATACTACGCCAATATATTATCAGAATTCTCTAGAAAAACAGAACCAACCAACAGAACTTTAGATGACTCATATATAGAAATGGGTACTTGGTCATGTGGAACAGGGAAGTCCTATAATCTAACTCTACACTAAGATCTAGGAAAACTGGTGGAGTAATTCAATGTAGTTTCACAGATAAGAGAATAAGGGGACCTGATGGTATAAATTCTTTTTTTTTTCTTGGTTTTTCGAGACAGGGTTTCTCTGTGTAGCTTTGCGCCTTTCCTGGATCTCACTCTGTAGACCAGGCTAGCCTTGAACTCACAAAGATCCGCCTGCCTCTGCCTCCTGAGTGCTGGGATTAAAGGCGTGCGCCACCACCGCCCGGCAATAAATTCTGTTTTAAGGGTAACAGAAGACAGATGAGGCATGTAGCTGCTCAGCAGTAACAAAGAAGGAAGTACATCCCTCTTTTCTCTCACTTTGGTTTAATTGAGACCCTCCCAGGATTAGATGATGACCACTCACACAGGGAAGAACCTTGACAAAGTGGACTCATTCAAATTCTATCCCCATCCTAAAAAGTCTTCATGGATATGCTCATAAATAACACTAAATATTGTAAATTAAAATTAAATAAAGTAAAATAAAACTCTCTAGCCAATCAGATAGCTACCTAAGATTAACTGCCAGACTCAGGTTTGCTGATTTAACATTTCTCATAGCTAGACTAAGGCATATGTATTTCTTAGGCTTGGTGACTTTACCTAGTCTTTAAATAAGATCGGTGGAAGGATAATTGTGTAATCTGTACTCAGTCACTTAGCCTCTGAGTCTGTAACTTACCTTGCTATTTATAAAACATTGTTATCAGCATCCAGTTATTTAAGAACTATGAAGGATCAGGAGATGTAGCTCAGTAGTAGAGCTCTTGTTTCGAATATGCAGGTTTCTGGGTTCAGTCCTCAGCAATGCAAAAGAAAAAAGACAAAAAGTAATGGCTACTTTTAAAAACACTGCATATTATAAATTTTTTAATGAAAAAAAAAAGAAAACCAAACTAAATACAATTATTTTGTAGGCAGTATGGCAATACCATCTTGTACACATAACTATTTGTCTCTTGAATTCCATTAATGAAATGAAAAACTCTACTACAGTTTTATTGGAGCAAAAACAATTTCTTTCATTGTCCTAACCTCAGAATGGATGTGACCTTTGAATCAAGAATATAGATGTGCCTTTAGTGATCAGTATGTACCTGAACAATTTTTTATTAGTGCAATTTAATTGTACAAAGAAATGGGCTTCATTCTCTCAATTTCTTATGTGTACCTAATACATTTGAGTAATATTCACCCCTCTGTTACCCTTTCTTATACCCCATCCTCCCTTCCTATTTCTCCTCCCTCATTCCAGCAAAGAGTTTGATTGTATGTATAGACATTTTGCAATAAATTGTAATATTTAGTAAATAATTTGTATATATAATATAGAAATATATAACATAATGAATAAATTATATAAATTGCAATAACTAACTCGATTCCTTTTCCTCCTTTGTATTTATGATTCTTGCTCTACCATTTAGCATGGCTTGCTCACATGGACAAGGTCAATTGTCCCATGCCTTATCATATGATTTCCTTTGTGATTTTTGCTAATTTTTATAAGCCCAAATTTGAAAATTTTACATGTATATGTATATAAAAAGTATAATATCATATTTACTTTAAAATGTAATTTAGTGATATGTTTATATCTATCTCTAGGCTGCAGTATTATACAAAATATTTGTCCATGTTTTCTTATCTGACCCTCTAAGCCCAACTAGCAGACAAGGAAGACTATAAGTACCCATTCTACTTCTCACTAATTACTAACATATGCCTTTGGTTCTTCTCTGTGTTACTCTAGATCTTCAGGAAACATCTATTCCCACAACATATAATCTAATTGCAAAGGCCTTAGCAGAAATTCTTAAAATATCTTTATATCTGCATACTTATATAGAAAGTTCACAATTCACCAACCCCAGGGGGACATTGTGCAAACTATTTGGTATTCAACTTTTATAAAATATGACACAAAATCCAAATGAACAAAAAAAAAAAAAAGAAAAGAATACTAAAACTGATCATCTCATTGCCCAGAACATGTAAATTGTTGCAGTATGGCAAATTTGTGATCCTCTACATTGACATAGAAGTGACCATTGTATACATCTGAATGGCAAAGAATTCTTAGTTGTTGATATAAACATGAACAAGAGAAACTTCCATTAAAGTTGCATGGTATAAAACTGGGAAGAAGTATATGGCTGGGGAAGCAAAAGGGAACAAAAACCTAGTTCTGCAAAACTGAATTTCAGAAAGTTCTGTTAGATGCTCTGAGGGTCTCAGTGAAAAAAGTCAGCAGTAGAGTCGTCAACAGTCCCAGCCTTCAGCTTGGGGCCTGTGTAAGGCACAGATGTGACATTCAAGAGAATATAAGGTGGACGATTGAGTAGAACAATTAAGCTACTTAATGGGAGATTGGCTCCCCAAATCCTATGCTACCAAAGAGGCTGTGGTGGCTACACAGTCTATGCAGCAAACAAAATTCAAAGGGATTTTCCAGGAAGAAAATATGAGACCGAACACTACTGGATGGAAAATAAAGAGACCAAGCTTCTAGTTCTGGCTCTGTTGCAAGCCCTTGTGTGGTTTTGGGCAAGTTTCACAGCCTTCCCCTGCATCACTTTCCTTGTCTGGAAATGGAGGATGCTGATAAGAACAAGACTGACAAGATTTTTCTGGTGTGCCAACCAGCTTTGCTTTAGCAAACGGGGAGAAAGTAATGGTGCTGGTGTCACTTTTGCCATGTCTATCTAGATGAGTTTTAATTGTACGCCTCTGCCTCTGGAAAACAGTCAGCTAATTGTTTCTAATGCCGCAGATACTCGAGTAAGCTTCAAAGGTCAGCATTTCTCCAAGCATTCTCTAAGAAGATCTACGTGAGTTGGAAATAATGGAAGGTGTGTCTGCCTTTTCCTGTGCTGGTGGATCTTAGAATGAGAAGAAAGTCAATGATTCATCTCTCTGCCTCCTCTGTGCTTATGGCATTTGTTTGCAAACTATGGTGACCTGCTGAAGAGTTGGGCTGGGCTCAGAAACCCCTAACCACCTGAGCTCCCTCCCAACAGGAAGGTCCAGTAACAGGCATTTGTTCTCCCACATTTTCAACTAGAACAGATTGTGTGTCTTTTAAAGGTGATGAGTTGTGGTGTGGCCACTGCTTTGGTAGGGTCCTCAGTGACTCTGGTGTCAAATGGTACTCTTGAATACCCCTCTTGGGAGAAGACAGAGCAGAGGGGTCAATGTCCAGTCATGTCCAGGGTAATATGTCAGCTCATAATTCTTCAGAAGCTCCTGCCAGTAACAGCTGCAGCTTGCAAACTTCTGAACCCTAAGTTCATTCTGCCTTCTATTTTGTCCCTATGTGAACAAACTGTAACTTGATCTACTCACGTTCAGCCTCTGAAGGAGCCCATTTAACAAGAAGGTCCTGGGCCTGCCAGGTACCTGAGAAGAAATGAAACGTATCAACACCCAGTGGCATTTCATCTTAAAGCAGCTCGGGCTGGCCTCTTTGCAGCCTCGCTTGCTCTGCCTCTGGCATTGGGTGTGCTGCCCGTCCCCATTAGCTTGTCATTAGTGCCATTAATGAAAATCTTGTTTTACATGCTGAAAAGTGATCCGAAGCAGTCGTGAGGAAATGCTATAAAGGCTGCTCCTGCTGTGAGCAGGAGCCTTTGGCACACCTGCATACTTGACAGGGCTTTAAAAGGTCTCTCTTCCTGTATGGAAGGGCGTGCACCAAGTGTAAGCAGTACAATAAATGGTACTAATAGCTTCATTCTGGGCCTGTGAAAGCCTTCAACAGCATCCATATAAAGTCTGTGCCCTCTGATGAAGAAGTGAAATGCTAAGGTTTTGAATTTGAGAAAACCAGTCATTAAGCCAGGGTGCAAGAATTCTATGCCAGGCCCAAAGATCACGAACAGTTTTCTGTGGCATTTAAAAATGGAATATTAAATAAAAGATGTTAATTTAAAATAGCTGTCTCTTTAGTGATAAACTGAAGTGTAAATTGAGGGATCTATCTCACGCTATTCAATATCTAGGAAAGAAGATGCCAACATGAACTTTTATTGTTTTTTTTTACTTTAACAAATGAACAATATTTTTATTATGTATAGTATATAAAGTGTGTATGTATTCTAGAGCTAACTAATATGCATTGCTTTACATACTTGTAATTTCCTGTGGTAAGAACTCATAGAATCTCTTCTTTTAGAAACTAGGAATAATTTTAAGAACATTGAGAGATATATTGTACACCACATGACACTACTTTTTAACTGTTCTGTTCTTGAAAATGTCTGAGAGTAGCCATAGGCTAGGCTATTTGGCTTCCCAGATACTTTGTGGCTTGAATCCACAGATGAGACTGAAAAGCAAGCCTATCTTAGAGTATTGCCATGATAATTAATGATCTATCAAGCCACTAGAACCATTTGTATATGAAGTGTTATTATCCATAATGATATTAAATAATTTCTAGTGGCATCTTTGCTGTAGAGAAATAGCAATGGGTTTGTCAGGTTGAATATGCATAAGTCTAGGGCAAATTTACTAGGATTTGCTAGATATATTGCATATATATGTATATATGATACATGACAGACACATAGATAGGAAGGTAGGTAGATGGATGGATGGATGGATGGATGGATGGATGGATGGATGGATGGACGGATAGATGGATAGATAGATAGATAGATAGATAGATAGATAGATAGATAGATAGATAGATGGCTTACTTCTATAACTAGATTACTGTGAGTCAGATTCTGCACCTTACTCATTAGTAGTTATGAGCATAACAAACCTATCTCAACCTCTAGTTTTTTTCTGTAAAATGGGATAATGATAGCATCAAATAAAATTGAAGTGTTTTATTAATTTGTCAAATGGCTTTCAATAAGAAACAGTCAAGCATATCTTATTATGTATTCAATAATAAGTTATACAGATGTATATGTAAGTTGATAGATGGATGAATAAATAGATATTAAAATAAATTTAACCGTACTTTCGCTATTAAATATTGAAAGATTATTGAAAATTTAAATCTAAAAGTTACACAAATTCATGGCAGTAGATCTATAAAAGCATTCCTTTGATGAAAATCATATAAATCATGGTGGAATGAAGTATCATGAAGTGATATCTCAACTTCTTATTTAAGGACTCTCCACAGTGTCTACATATCCATTCATGCTCTGCCTGGATTTTATTACTAAAATGAAACACATTATATTTCAAGTCGTCCAATTCTAGTTTTTCAGTAAGCCTCACTTGAAAACAGGTTAATTCATACTCTCCAAAACAGCCCACCTGCTAGTGTCTCCCTTCTGTATCTGTGACATCCTGCTGCAGTCCCCAGTCCATTACCAGATTCATTCCCTTGGGCCCTCCTTCACCTTGTGCTTACGCATTCCGAAGGCATAGCAATCCCCACCCAGTAGCTGATGCCGAAAGTTTTCCAAAGAGCAATGATGTGTTCCTCTAGCTCCTTCTGCATGTGATTGGGAGCCGCTCCTCTGCCCTGAATTTTGGGGTATTTTGGGGACTGATGAGAGCCGAGCTAGGGATTATTCCATTTCACCTGAGGAGCGGTGCTCAGCTCTTCGGATGCCTTTTTAAGGGCATCAACATACGATTAGAGGAAAGACGAAGATACTAGGAATACCAGCCAGTACTCCCAGGAGGAGCAGCTTCACAGCCCACAGAGGCCAGCTCTGGGTTACTAACAGGACTTGCTTTAAACACTCATTCATATCTGAAGTGTGGATGGAACAGCATTCAACCAAATTCAGAGCTGTTCCAAGTGTAAGACTTCCTGTCAATGTGGGCTAAGAATTAAAATGTTGATTTAAATTAATTTTATAAACTGAGGTTAATATTTTTTACCCAATTTTCTGATAACTAGCTGTAAAATTATTACTTTAGAAATGAGAAGTACCACTTGTAGAACCACTTATGTGAATGTAACTTTTTTCTCCAGAATAATCTTTCCTCGTGAAAGAATCAGCGTCCTGCTATAGATGGCTTTAAATTTTATTGGAAAAATCATTAAGAAAACCTTAACTGAAAGCATATCAAACATAAGGCCTGGAAGTCTCAAAGCAAAGAATGACAGTGTCATAGGGTAAAATAAGCCACACTTATTTTGGATGATGGATTCTGGGCAGAGCCTGTCCTTGATCTCAGTCCTGTAGGGAATGGTGAGCCCCTTAGGCTTCAATCACTAGTTCTGAAGCAGTGGCCACACAGCAAGTCCTGGTTAAAAGCAGTGTCAGTAAACAAAACAAAAGGATATGAATGTGGGAAATGAGGAGGAGCATGACAGAGGTGAGGAGGAGATCAGAGAGCCTGGGGATGACAGTAAACACAATGTACTAAATGTATGAAATTGTTGAAGAACAAACTTAGCTTTACAAAGCAATAACAAATAAGGAGTCCTTATTTAAGACTCTAAGTGAAAATACTCAAAGGTGGAAGAAACATCTGCTAAAAGAGATTGCATCACTGTACAGTAGTCAACACACTGGCTATAGACTCAGATTCTGGAGCAAAGTCCAGATCAGGTTACATAAATCTATGCTTCGATTTTCACATCTGCAAAATAAGGATGGGACTTTTTCTTTATGAAAATCAGGCAGATTAGCATAGATCAAGTAGCTAGAAGAGTGCTTAACTACTGTGAGCAATAAAACTTTAGGTATTGTATTTGGTAGTACAGATAAAAGGTGCAGAATTAACTTTTTATCTTATTTGGGGATTTTTATTAAAATATATTAACTTTAACATTTTTTGTTTTGGAAAGTTGTCAATGATATATGCCTAAGACAATATATTGTGATGATATTGCATTCATGCCAGGAATTCAAAGTAGGTTTAAAATTCAAAACTCAACAAGGAAAATTTAGAATATAATGAAGGACATTTATACCAATTAATAAAGAAATATATTATAGTGAAAATTGTATGATTATTCACAATTAAAAAGAAAATATGATGTAGATATCTATAAAACAATGAACAATACACTTGAAAAAATTGTTGACTGTTTCCTTAACACCTGGAATAAGACAAATATTCATTCCCAGGCTAGATATCCTACATAATACAACAAGAAAAGGAAAATAAGTATGTAAAAGCAGCTTGCACAGTATTCTCTGGTAGATAGATCTACATCACAGCTTCTGCATTTATAGCTCAGTGAACACTGTGGATAAGGGGGTAGAAAGTTTCTAAGAGCCAGAATACTAGGAATCTACTATGAAACAGTTTCTCCTAGAGACTGCTACATAAACCAAACCAGAACACTAACACTATCAATGGACTTGTTAACATGAAAGGGAGAAAATGTTTCAGGATCTCACCCCTAGAGAAAGAACTACAGACAACCATTGACTGCTGGGAAAAAGGAGAGTTAGCCTCTCCCAGGGATGGATAAGTTTCCTTCTTGGTTGTCCAACACAGAATGATCAGCCTTGAAACCATATACAAACCAATAACAAAAAATGGGCACACTAGATTGTATTTATACATCTTTGTAGATAAACACACACGCGTGTGTCAAAAACATAATCAAAGAAAAAGTTTATCCATTTGAGAGTTGGGGTCACAGAAGGGGATCAAGGAAGGGTAGCTGGGAAGAGCTGGGAAGAGAAAAGTGAGTGAAAGGAGAGAGTGATGTGATTCTACTTCCATTAAAAGATTTCTGTAAATCAGAAATTATCTGTTTTCTTACCCACATAATGACAGTTGTATAAATTGTAATACAGAAATTTCCCTTTTCTGTCTTTCACTTTTTGATACTTCTGATACTTGCTTATAGGAATGGTTCGAAAATACCAAAGAGAAATTTCACAAATAAACAGTTTGCATACTTTATATAAATTTATCAGGACATCATATCTTCTTTAGAACATTTTTATCTATAGGTTAGTTTGTGTCTTCAAACAATCTATAATATTCTATTGTGTAAGCATATAACAACCTACACCTTATCTGCTGGGAATAGATTTTAAGATCCCCAGGAGATGTCGGAAACCCTATAATTTAATATTTCTTCATTTTGCTAAGTATTTATCAAGCACTGTGCTGTGTGCTTGAGTTTGAGCTGCAACAACAAAGCAAACACAACTTCCCTTTTCCTTCCTGACAATTTAATAGAAAAAAAAATGTTTTTTTCCCACAGATTTTAGCAGCCTCAGCTAATAATTTTTTTTTCTTTTCTTACATAGCCTAGACCTATCACGGTTTCAGGTAAAGGAAGTACCCTATAGATTCTATGCAGCATACCTGATGCAGATGTGCTGATATTAGCAATTACTTGTGAACATTCAACAAGCTGCACAGTTACCATTTGTTTATTTTTCTGTCTGCATGTTTCTTCTGAGAGATAACAGAGGTTGAGTGTAATCTAAACACTTGGGAGGCTAAGGCAGCCTGGCTGGGTTACATAGTTAAATCCAGGCCTGCCTAAGTGACATATGCAGACCCTATCAAAAAATAGCAACAACAACATCACCGACACCACACACACACACACACACACACACACACACACACACACACACACACACACACACAGTGTTAAAAAAGCCATTTGAACAAACATAAACACTTCAGGATGTAAATACAAGTAGCAAGTTTCCAAATAAATCCCCAATAGCACAGGAAATAGCCCTGAATTTTGACAAATGGGACCATGTGAAATTAAAAAGCTCTGCACAGCAAAAGAAACTATTGATAGAATGGACAGCCTCCAGAGTGGGAGAAACACCTGTTTCAGATATGCTTCAAGCAAGGGGTTAATTTATGGAATACACAAAAGAATTTCAAAAGTTAAATACACATTAAGTGCCAGCCAAATGGGCAATGATCAGCCAGACAGTTCTCAAAGAAATACAGTTCTGTATTTCTGTATGTCCATTTACCTGAAAGTTATGTGATTGCATTTTTCTTAACAGCTGAATCGAATTCTATGGTGTATATGTGCCACATTTTCAGTCTTAAATGTAATACATGTATTAGAAAGCACTTATTATAAACATACAGTGATAGTACTTATAGAAGAAAGGGACATGAATTGAGAGAAAGATTTGGAGAGAGGACACTAGAAGGATTGGAGTGTGGATAGAGTTGTGGATATGATCAAAATGCATTGTACTCCTGTATGAAATTCTCAAAACAAAAAAGAAAAATGGCCAATAAATATTTCTTTTTTAAAAGATTGCTTATTCTTCTCTCATACAATACATCCCCACTACAGCTTCCTCTCCCTCAACTCCTTCTATCTGGCTCCACTCCAATCTCCCCTCTTCCCCAGATATGCCCCCCCACCTCATCTCCCCACAGAAAAGAGCAGGCATCCTAGAGATGTTGACTGAACACAGCACAAGATACAATAAGACCAGGTATAAACCTTCATACCAGGGCTGGGCAAGGCAACCCAGTAGGGATATAAGGTTCCAAAAAGCAGACAAAAGAGTCACAGACAACCCCACTCCCACTGTCAAGATTCCCCTCCCCCAAACACCAAACCAACAACCATAACGTGTATAAAGAGATCAATGCAGGTTCCATGATCACTGTTTCCGAGAGTGCCCGTGAGCCTGGGTTAGTTGATTCTTGGCTCTGTTGCACAATAGAGAGCATATTGAATTTCCAATAAATATTTCTAAGAATTATTTTATTTTTGTGTATGGATATTTTGGCTGCACATATGTATGTGCATCGTTTGTGTGCCTGGTATCTTAAGAACCAGGAGAAGGTATTCAGTTCCCTGGAACTGGAGTTATGCTTAGTTGTGAACCAATATATGGGTGCTGGGAACCAACTCAAACCTAATATAAATATCTGAGAGATCATACTAACATAAAAACAATTGACTAAATAAGTAAAATGAGAAGAAGAGACATATTTGTGCAGAACATTTCAATATATTTATGTAAATATTCTGCCTTTAGGGAGAAGCATAACTGCCAGTCCTTAAGTGTCAGTGGTGAATGATGAGTAGGGAGTTTCTTCCCCAGAGTACTAGAATTGAGAAGGAGAAATAAACAGCCTATTTCTGGTGGAGCACTACCTTAGGCGGGTCAGCAGAGTTAGCTTCAGTGGTGACAGGAGATGTTGAAAGTACATGTTTGTGATATGATGTAATGAGAGAATGACATTTTATCTCTGTTCCTTCTCCCAGTCCCATGATCTCAATCTCATAATGGCAACAGGTCACGCATACTCTACCCCAGAATTATGTCTCTGAATTTGCAAGGTGAGCAAAGATTATGAAGGTCTGAAAAGCTCTCACAATCAAAAAGACACATGGAAGCCATAGTGAGCACATGAATGGAAATATCCTACTTCGGATCCTAGGACAGAAGTTAAACACGAGCTAAGGTGATGAAGAGCTGACTGAAGTAGGAACTTCACTTAATAGTACTGTATCATTTTTGTTTCATTAGTTGGAACAAATGTACACTCAGGTAAGATATTAACAGTTGGAGAATCTGGGCATGGTGTGCATGAGTACTATGTTAATTTTGTAACATTTCTGTAAATTAAAAAATATTATAAAACAGAAACTTTATTTTTAAAAATCATATTGGAGGCCGGGCATTGGTGGCGGATGCCTTTAATCCCAGCACTCGGGAGGCAGAGCCAGGCGGATCTCTGTGAGTTCGAGGCCAGCCTGGGCTACCAAGTGAGCTCCAGGAAAGGCGCAAAGCTACACAGAGAAACCCTGTCTTGAAAAACCAAAAAAAAAAAATCATATTGGTGAAAATAAAGAAAACATTGGTAAATATGCATTACATGTAGAATACACGTTATTATCTTGTAGTAGATGCTTCTGATTTATGTGATCTCACTCATGTATCTACCAAAATAATGAAAGATGGTAACAGGGGAAATGATGTACATTGGTATTCTCAGGAAATGTTTTTAGCTTTATCTCTTTATGTTATGTAAAGCTATTTTAAAATAGAATCCATTTTAAAATAAAGTCAGGGATAAGCATATATTAAAATATGCTAGTCTCAGTTGATGTATCAATTGGCACTGCGTACCACACAATCACTGTTCTCTGCATTTTGATCAGCTCTGGGATCCTGAAATGATCTCTATCTGTTTGAAGGAAATGTTTCCTTCGTAAGGGGTGAGCCTTATATTTATCTGTGGGTATAAGGAAAATATTTAAAATACAGTTAGAAATTATGCTGTTTTAGTAAAGTGGTAGTAATAGGCTTTCATCCAAAATTCATGACCTTACCTGATCCTAATAGTTGGCTAGGCATGATTTCCCTCTTGTTGTGCATGTCCTAAGTACAATTAGAGAGTTGTTGGCTACCACAAAGGTATGAGTGCCATTATTTCACCCTTAGGGATATTGTGCCATGCTAATTGTTGTTTTAGTTCATAGAAATCATAGTTGAATAGGATTATTGGTAGGTTCTCTTCCTTGGAAGCTTGCATGGTGCCTTCTAGTACCATTAAAGCTAGTCCACAGTGAGGAGGCATTCAGGTCAGAACCATATTTAATCCTCTGGGCCCTGTGTTCAAAGTACATAGTGCCTTCTGAAATAGGAACTTGCCTTCAACCTCTGGGAAGAAACTAAAGGAAACAACAATAGTGTTTGTTTGGGGACTCTTTTGGACAACCCTGACCAACAACTCAAAAGGGGGACTTCGCATGTCTGATGGGATTTTTGTTAGATAATCTATGGCTTTTGTGGAAATCAGTCCAGATGGGAAATTTTCATTTAAATGATAAATGTACATGTATATATAGACTTACATGTAGTAATATATAATGTTTCATGTGTAGATAATAGTCTGATTTTTATGTGTTTCTCAGACATCCTTGTTGTTATTTCACATTCTTCCCTCCTTCTTCTGTATTAATCTCCTTTCCTTTCCACAATTAAAGCTCCCTTTTCTATTTCCCTCTTCAAATGACTTGTACACTGCTATTCCCCTCTCAATTGCCTCTCTGTAATTTCTTTTTACTTTCCTCGTTTTTGCAGTTAGTCCAGGCTATATAATCACAGCAGAAGATTTTGGGTTGGGAATCACAAATAAGAGAGACCATGCAATGTTTGTCTATCTGGGCCTGGATTATCTCACTCAATATGATTTCCTAGTTCAATCCACTTACCTACAAATTTCATTTTTCTTTCTAGATGAATAATGTTTCATGGTGAATACACACTACATTTTAATTACCCATTTGCCAGTTGAAGAACATTTAGGTTATTTCCATTTCCTAGCTATTGTGAATGGAGCAGCAATGACCATGGCCGAGCAAGTATCGGTGGAGTAGTATGTCAAGTCCTTTGGACATGTGCCAGGAAGTGGTATAGCTGGGTCATATGATAGGTTTATTTTTAGCTTATTAGGGTTCTCCAAACTGACTTCCAGAGTGACTAGACCAGTTTGCAGTAATATATAAACAGTCATGAAGTTTCCCCTTTCCTCACATCCCTTTCAGTACTTATTATTGGTTCTTTTTGTTGATCTTTGCCATTCTGACTGAGATAAGGTGAAATCTCAAAGTTGTTTAGATTTGCATAACTGCTAGCTTTTAGAAGATATCTCTTAGCCATTTTTATTTCTCCTTTTGATTACTCTTTGTTCAGATCTATAGTCCCAGCCATGCTTGCCGGCACACACACACTTTTTTAAAAATGTGTTGGGGATTTTTTTGTCTTTTTGATTATTTGCTTTTTGAGTTCTTTATATATTCTATGGTTCATTTGAGAAAAAAAAAGATCTGTATCTTACTACAACCATCTCAACAAAACACCTCTGTTATTACACTGGTTTGGAAAGGATTTGTACAGGGTAAGTTTTCAGTCTGGATGTCTATCTAGATGGTAGTCATATGTATAATGAAATAATATTTACTTTGGGTTCACATGGGTACCTTAAGTAGGTGCTACAGCTAATACAGCACTATAGAGGTGAACGATGACACCTAATTGTATCAACTTCACATTCTAGCCTTTAAGGAAGTATAGTCATGGAAAAACTTAACTTCAAAGTGCATTTGGCATAGAATTCAAATTTATTTTTTGTAGGAAGTCTCTTATTTTGGGTGTGTTTCATGTTTTTCTCATGACATCACCAGCCATGTGGGTTTGGGGAGGAAGATCACAGAAGTAGTGTTCTTTCTATTATGATACCAAGAGTACATAGTATCAATATGACATCATTGATATTAATCTCTACGACCTGCCTGAAGTAGTGCCTGTCAAGTGTCTACACTGTCAATTTACTCCCATAGTTAAGGAGTGAGGCACTATATTCCAACCCCTTATGGGTGGAGTACCCACATAAATTTTTTGAATTTAATCAGCATAAAAGATTTCTCAATTCTCATCTATTTTTTGTGCACTTAATCATCTATTTATATCACCATGGAGCCACAAATATTTATTTTTTTTAATTTTTGATTACAATTCAATAATACATTATTTATCATGTTGCTTGGATTACTCATTTTGGTTATCAGGTGCTATTTTAATTGACTCATGTCTCATGAACATATCCTATCTATGGTGGGCTATTGAAAATTACTTATTGGGTTTTAGTACTTAAAATTAGTTCTTATTTCCTGTCCTTTTAATTACATCATTTCTTCCCCCCTTTCTTCCTTCTAAGTATTCCCATATATCCCCCTTGCTATTTTTCAATTTTTCAAATTCAAGGCCTTTTTACATTAATTATTACATGCACATATGTGTATGTATGTGCACAAATATTCTTAAATATAACTTGCTCAGTTGTATAATGTCATTGTATGCGTGTTTTCAGGGCTAACCATTTGGTATTAAGAAACTTATTAGTGTGCTCTTTTGTATGGAAGACTATATTTCTCTAACTCTCATCATTCCTTAGTTGTTTGTAGTTCTTTGTATAGGGTTGAGGCCTCATGGCCTTTCTTCCCATCCACTTTGGCATGTCCACTATTGTTGTCCTTATGCAGCTCCTGTTTAGGCAGTCAAATTGGTGAAGCTTCATGGGCGTTACTTCTGACATTACAAGGGACACAGTTTCACAGCAAACACTCTGATGCTCCGGCTCTTACAATCTTTCTCTCACCTCTTCTGCAAGGGTCCCTCAGCTTTATGTATGGGGCTGTTTTGTGGATGTATCCATTGGGACCAGTTCCATTTCTTTAACTTTATATTAATTTGCTTGACCTTGTTTCAGTTTAGTTATGTCTTGGCTGAGAATGTAGCCTAGTGGCAATTCACTTGCCTGCAGTTAGTCTCCAGTATTCCAGTTAGGAGTCAAGAACTGTATGCTAGATCTACTCATTGCCCATGACATATGGATCCTGAAATTAGATGGTTTTGTACTAATCTATCTCTCTCTCTCTCTCTCTCTCTCTCTCTCTCTCTCTCTCTCTCTCTCTCTCTCTCTCTGTAATCTCTATTAATATTTTCCATTTAGTGATCTATATTTTCAAATGTTGGTGTTCATTCATTATTCATTCATTATTATATGTAAATGAGTATTTTTTCTGTGTGTACATATGTGTGCCATGTGAAAGACTGGTGCCCTTGGAGTTGAGAATCTGACATTGAATCTCCTGGATCTAGAGTTACAGATAATTGTGAGCCACCATATAGATGCTGAGAACAAATCCAGGTCCTCTGCAAGACCAACTATTTCTCTTAACCCTTGAGCCATCCCTCCAGTCCATGGTCTATATTTCCATTTAATTTAAATATTAGTACTGAGGTCTCCAACTCTGATCTATTATCCCATTGTGCTATTCAATTTTATATTGCTATGTCTAAATGAATACAGATACAACTTAAGGGAGGAAGGATTTGTCTTAGGTCATAATTTCAGAGTATATAAACCCCCCAAGACAGAGAAGGAATGGCAAGGGGAGTTGGTTGGTCTGTATCAATAGCAGTCTAAGGTGGCAAGTCACAACTTGGTGACAGACTGGAAGTAGGACCAGATTATAATCATCGCCCACACTTAGTAGCCAATCTCCTTCACCCATGCTTGTTGACACAAAGGTTCTACAACCTCCCAAAATAGTGACACCAGCAGGTAACCAAGAATTCCAACACAGGACCCAGTGAGGGACATTCACACTCAAACCATAAGGCTTTTCTTATGTACACAACTCTATGATTGAAGCAATGACAAGCTTGGCTCTCATCATTTGCCACATATTTATCTAACTGTTCAACAGCCATGGGCATGCACAGATTTTCAGAATTACTAGCCCAGATTCCATTGTAAATCATTGTACCAAGAAGAATCTAATGTTTATGCCCAGGCTCTTTTGAATCTAATTTTATTACCTTCCATGATTTCCAAAGTGACACAGGTCAGCATTTCCATCATAAAGTATTATTGCTTTTAGTCATTGGGATTGAAAGTGTTTAATTATGTCATGATAGCAAATTCAGGAGGATAAAGTATTTTCTAATCAATTAAACAAAATGGTTTGATAAACTAAAAGTAGTTAATGTATGTCCAAGATTCCATAGGATCATGGAATGTCTCTTACTTTTTATAGAACCCTTCAATCTATATTAATTTTTCTTCAATATATTATTTAGCCCACTAAGATTCCTTTAAGTCAAGAGAAGAACATGAAATTAAAAAAAAAAAAAACAAATTGACTTTTAGCTGTGTGTATGTGAGAGAGAGAAAGAGGGAGGGGGGGGGATAGGAGAACAGGAAAATAGAGTCTCACTATGCAATAGAGTCCCACTATGCAGCCATGGGTGTGCTGGAACTCTCTATGTAGACCAGGCTATCTTCAAATAGAGAGATACACCTACCACTACTTCCCAAGTGCTGAGATTAAATGATGATAGCACTATGCCTGACTCAAGTGTATATCTTTGGTAAATTAAAATAATTAAAACACAATATGAAGATGTGCAGGCATAATTATTTCATAAATAATCAAATATGTTGAAAAATATTAAAAGAAAAATAAATTCAAAAAATATTTTCAACTTATCTGGGACATTTAAATTTAAAGTTGTCAGGGATATACATAATTTAATTACTATAACTCAGACAAATATCTAAAACAAAGTAACTCAGTTTTGCAGTTGAAAATAAATTCCATAGCTCCAATGTCATTCCTGTTTAAGGAGAAATTAATTTGGTAACTAAATACCCTATCTGTCCTACTTTACCTCAATTTTCTTCACCTCAAGGTTGGAGCTCTTACTATATTCATCCACAGATCAACAATTATTCAATCATGGTGACCTATAGACTTTAAAATGATCTTTTGCTCCCACAATATGCTCTTAGCCTTGAAAATTTAATGAATAAATCCAATGCAATTTGAATTAAATACCAAATTATTTCCAGCTATTATTGTGTTGTCTCTAATTGATTAAAAAGATGGAATAAACAGGGAGCCACTTAGTCACCTAGGAAGTCTAGGTTAACTAAAAAGCCAACATTCTCTCTATTTTATATATTAGTAATATCAAAATATGCTTGATAATATATTCTCTAAAAAAGAGTTTAGCATATTTTATTTGAAAGTTAACACTGAACAGTTTGACCTAGGTTAAAAGAAAAAAAAACATACCAGAATCTATGGGTTCACTTATGTTTTTAAAAAGTAGAAACTCTAGAAAAAAATGGACAATAAGCATGATTAAGAATTTGGTAGGTGTGCTGACTAGTTTTATGTCAACTTGACACAAGGTATAGTCATCAGACAGGAAGGACCCTCAATTGAGAAAATGCCTACATAAGATTGAGCTGTACACAAGCCTGTAGCACATCTTCTTAATTAGTGACTGATGGGGGAGGGCTCTGCCCATTGTGGGTAATAATGTCCCTGGGAAAGTGGGTTCTATAAGAAGCAGGCTGAGCAAGCTAAGATGAGCAAGTCAGTAAGCAGCACCCCTCTGGCCTCTGTATCAGCTCTGGCTTCCAGGTTCCTGTCCTGTTTGAGTTCCTGTCCTGACTTCCTTCAGTGATGAACAATGATGTGGAAGCATAAGCCAAATAAACCATTTTCTCCCCAAGTTGGTTTGGTCATGATGTTTCATCATAGGTATAGTAACCCTAACTAGGCCAGTGGGTGAATTTAATCACCAGCCTGGTGTGGTGGCTAATGTCTGCAATCTCAGCACTCAGAGGTTAAAGAAATACTGCTGCAAGTTAAACACACACACACACACACACACACACACACACACACACACACACACAAACACAAAGCACAATTTAAAAACAAGTAGGAGAATAAAAGAAAATGATGGAAATAAAAAAAAAAGTTTAAGAGATGAGGAAGATACATGCATAAGACCTAAATTGTGTTCAGTTGGGGATTTGGAACAAAAGGATGAATGCTGTTTAGAAAATAGTTGAAATAGCAACAGTTGAAACTAAAATACCACATAGTCAAGGATTTTTAGATGTTCCAAGATACATAAGAATAATCTCATGGGTGTCTCATAAAACAATGTAAACTGACAACAATAACCCCGAAATTAGTGCAATATTATCATTGACAGTGAGGAGAGGTGATCTCAAAAAGGAAAAATAGGCTTTTGACTGATCTTCAAGATCACAATATTGCTGTTCAGAGCTGTGAGACTTTTGTCTTTGTATTCTAGTGTTGCTGGAGGGCTTCTTTCCTTGTTCCCCAAGCCCCGCAGTCCCACAATCCACTTATAAAATAATCACTCAGATGCTTATATCACTTATAAACTGTATGGCCGTGGCAGGCTTCTTGCTAACTGTTCTTTTATCTTAAATTAACCCATTTTTATAAATCTATACCTTGCCCCGTGGCTGGTGGCTTTACATGCTGCTTGTTCTGGCGGTGGCTGCAGTGTCTCCCTCCTCAGCCTTTCCCTTCCCAGCATTCTCCTCTCTCCTTGTCCCACCTACTTCCTGCCTGGCAACCTACTTCCTGCCTGGTCACTGGCCATCAGTGTTTTATTTATATAGAGCAATATCCACAGCATTCTAGCACGGAATTGTAAGTCTGTTTCAGCTGCAGGCACCGAACTGGGTCTAAATGAGGGATCGTTAGCACTCCCAAGGACAAGAAAGTAATTCTGTGTTCAGGAAAAAAGGCATGAAGGACATGGATTGTTAGAATCCTTTCCAAGCCTTTGTTCACACTCATGTGTTTACTGCATTAAAGGTTAACTAATCAATTTTTCTTCAGTCTTTTTTAACCTGAATTTATTTTTAATTGGTGTGAGCATGTGTGTGTGTGTGTGTGTGTGTCTGTGTGTGTGTGTGTGTGTGCATGTGTGTGTGTGTATGTGTGTTTATGTGTGTATAAACATATTTGTTGGGTGTATTCTGTTATAATACCCTTTCCCAATCCATTGTATCCAAACTATTGATGATTTTTAACTATGCCTTTTCCCCCACGGTTCTGAGCATCAATAATCAAACTGGCGAACACAAATTCTATCAGTCTGCTTTGCTAGTAGTTTGCTCTCCATACTTGCTTTAATCATCAACTGAATTGTTAAAAAGTGTTACTTATGACACAAAAATTCAGAGAACTAACTTGACTGAGAATGGCTTTTGTTGTGTCCTTATCATTTTATTAGCAGGACTTTGCTTTATGTGTACAATTAGGATGTGTGTTAATTTGTCCTTAGACTTTCTAAAATTTCAGAAATCACCTCACACTTTTAAAAAGCATTAATTATGTGTATGTATATGTTGGGGAGTTGAGGTTAGGTGTGATTGAGTGTGGATGGTCAGGGCTGGCAGGTAAGATGGCTCAGTGAGTAAAGGAGCCTGTCTCCATTACTGACCACTTGACTTCTATTTGAAGAATCCACATGCTGAGAAGAGAAAAACAATGGCCAGGCGGTGGTGGCGCACGCCTGTAATCCCAGCACTCGAGAGGCAGAGTCAGGTGGATCTCTGTGAGTTCGAGGCCAGCCTGGACTACAGAGTGAGTTCCAGGAAAGGCGCAAAGCTACACAGAGAAACTCTGTCTTGGGGGGGGGGGGGAGAAAGAAAAGAAAAGAAAGAAACAATGTACTCCTGCTGGCTGTCCTCTGACCTCCATGGCATTCATGCACCCACATGCAAAAACATATATGAAATAAATAAATAAATAAATAAATAAATAAATAAATAAATAAATGTAATAAAACAACAGCAGATGGTCAGTCCACATCTAGACACTACCAGGAAGGAACTACATTTTAATTTTAGTTCAGAGAATCAATTATTTTCTAAAGGCAGACTTTATCAAGTATTCAATTATGACTAAATTACTGGAAATTGTTGCTGCATTACATTAATTTAAGGGAAATTATGACTACTTTTACCTGAAAGTAGAGGACCCCCTCACAATCAAGCAGGTATAAAGGGAGGACATAAGGCTCTATCACCATTGTACTATGAGTCCAGCATGTTCAACACATTGACCAATGAATCTGAATTCACACATGGAGCCCCATGTGGAGTGGGGTGGGGGAGTTCTAGATGATATTTTACCTTGTGATGTTTGACCAGATCCTCAGAGGTGCCAAGTAAACAAATCTAGAGTTACTGTTCTAGGTCCAGTTGTAAATTCATGATTCTCATACTTTATTAATTATGTCTGAGTCAATTGCTTTCTTATAAAAACATGAAAAATTCTAAACCACAACCAATAGACTGGTTCATAAGACTTAGAACAAACATTTTTAATTTATTCCCTGATCCACTATGAGGTTGGCTGCCTAGAGCATTTCTCAGGAAAACATTGTTTTAGAGTAATGCTTCCGTCTTTGATGGGCATGTGAACCACACAAAGATCTGATTGATGGGTCTGGAATGTCTGAGTCTCTGTGTTTTCTACAAGTTCCCATGCAATCCTGGGTGCTTCTAGTTCAAATTCCACACTTTGAACAAGGATACTTAAGACCTGTTCTCTACAGTTGCCTGCTTTGTTTATCTTATGAAATCCAGATATTAGCCATTCCAAACATAGTTGTCAAGGTTCTAGTCTCATCTTTTTTACGTTGTTTTCACATGAGAGATCTGGGAAGCATAAAGTATCCCTGAATCCTAGTCAGAATCTGCCACCTCCCAAAGCCTTCAGAACATGTTTAGTTGCTGTCTAGGAGCATGAAGAAGGAAACTGGTTTTCTTTTTTCTGGTCATTAGGTTTCAACTGGGAAAAAGATGTAAAATGAAAAACCTCCTATTTCTAAATACCTCCTCTGGTGGCTCAGTGAACAAGTAGATCTTAGCTAAAATTTCCCACCATAAGTCAGTGTTTTATATCAATCTTGACTGCTGGCCAGAACCACACAGTGTTGACAATTTATCAATGCAGTCTCTATCCACTAAATAGTCTGATCTTATTGGCCTGGGTGATGGGATTCCAGGTGCTGAGATCTTGGAAGCTCCCATAGGAAAAGAGTATTGGAATTGGAGAATCAATTTGCTAGAAAGTATACCCTGAAGTAGTTCTGGAAAAAGAAATTTCACCTCATTATTTAGTAATTGTTGCTAAAACTCTGCACTTGTAATCATTTGAGGTCAATTTATTACTTCCAAAAGCTATCTGTCAAGATTATATGGTCCAAAATTATATTAAATAGACATAAATTGCATCCATTTAAATGTTGGCAAGATTTAGTAAAATAAGTCAACAGCTATTTGCAGAAATATTGATGGAATTTGTGTTATTATAATAACTACTGGTATGAATTCTATTGCATAATCTTTCACTTATTATATATTATCTGCTCTAGTGTTGGTCTAGAAAGAATATCATACTGAAGGTACTCTAGTCCAGAAGACATGGATGAGTTCTCCTAAGCCTTAGTCATAATCACTTGACTAATGAAAACTAATAATGGTGAAAGTACTTATAATACAGCAGTACCATGAATATATTAGTATCTTCTTCATTTGCCCAGGCCTCTTCCAGCACCCCAACTTAATGCCAAGGCTCTTGTCTTAGTTACAATCCAGGAGTTTAGGCTAACCTCTGAAAGCACCATTTCCTCTTTATTATCTTCCATATCCAAATCTTCAACAAGCCAATTTTATCTTCTCTACCACATCCGCAGAATGCAAATTTTATGTTAATTCCATAACCTAAGTGTAATATGTAATCATTTTTCCTCTGCTCAATCTTCTAAATATGTCTACTTGAATAAAATCTGTCTTGCCTCTTTCTTACCTATGTTAGGAGCATTCTTATGGAACCCCAAGTCTCTTAAGATAAAGACAAATATCTTAATATGACCAAAATATCTTCAGGCCCAGCAGTGTCTCTGATCTTTCCTCCTCTTTTTTGTTTCAGCCACAAAGACTTTTCCTCAGGCCGTAGAATTATCTCTCTTCTCTAACAATAATTTGCATGAAACATCAAATTAGTTAGTATCTACTCTTCCTCCAAATTCCAATCTCCTAAGCACTTTGTTAAGAAAACTTTCTCCTTCCAACGTTTTAAGGAAACCACTCAAGTTGAAGATAGTATCAAGATCATCAGATATACTTAAAACAGTTACATTTTATTGCTTATTTGTGATGGTTTCATTAATGTTTGTATCTCTTCAGAGAAGATACATTTCAAGACTCCTAGGAGTCATGCTTTTATCTTGTGCATAAAATTCCTTACTTAGTACTTAGTACTGTTCAGAACATAGATGATACAAAGGAGAAAAGCTGAAATAAAAAGGAAGGATGGAGAAGAGGAATGAACGAAAGAAGGAGGACAGGAGGGATGGAAGGATGGAAGAAATGGAAGAAGGGATGAAGGGAAGGAACGAAAGAAGACAGGAAGAAAATACACAAGCTGAGAATATTCTTTTTACCAAGATGCTAGGATAACCAATTGGTATGATTTCCCCTGGACAAAAGGACAAGGGGATGGATAGTACATGGGAGAGTTTGGAGGGAGGAAAGTGTTTGGGGGAATGATACAATTTACTAATCTCAAAATCAGAGAATGAAACAGAACCGTGAGGGATGGTATATACCTCCTAACCCTTCCCTTACTGACCTACTTACTCCAGCTAGATCTCACTTTCTATAGTTTCTGCAATCTCATGAAAAAATACAACCAGATGTGGGAGGAAACATTCAGACAGAACCTTATGACAGAAATTTTACATTTAATCAATTATATGAATGTGTATTTTCATGATAGATATCACATTTTTCTCATCCATTCATTGATTAAGGGGTCATTTTGTTTTCCTTATTTTACTACTATAAATAATATTACAGTGATCAGGATGTGTAAGATCCCCTTGATATTCAGATTTCATGCCTTCTGGGTATGTAGCCACTCGCGGGACTGCTGAATCATATCATAGTGCTTTTAATTTTTCAAGGACTCTTCATAATGTCTCCATACCAGCTATGCTTATACAAATCCCCACCCATTACTTGTCAATATTTACATATTGTGTGTTTTTGGCAATAGTCATTCAAACTAGCTACATTAAGATATTGAACAAATCAAGACTACCATTTTTACTTCTATTCTTTGGGATAGAAGACCCAGTAAGAGCGACCACTCATGAGAAAGAAAGAGATCATGGACAGTGGAAATAGAAAAGTCAGATGTTCTGTGTTTGCAGATGTCATGATTTTTTTTACAATGAAATTATCATCAAAAGCCTGCAGAAATGATAAACAGGAGATAATCTTCAGAAAATGGTTCTAGAGAGACCAGAAAGCACATGCAGAAGACAGAAAAAATAGACAATGTGAAGCCAGATCACTGTCTTTCACCCTGAATAAAACTCAATTCAAAAGAAAACAAAAACATTAATGGAAAATTTGATAGCAATTTAAATTATTTATGACTACAAATTTGCAAATTTATCCCATCTTCTTGGAGGAAGATTGGGGCATATATTTGAAAAAAATCAATTTTGTGTCTACTTAGGTTTCCTTGGATGTTTCTGACTTATAAATATGGCTGTATTTTGATTTTTAAAAGTTTAGATTATTTTAATCTTTTTCTATTCCATAGTATTTTCTATGTAATGACTGAATGAGAGACATGGTGTTGCCTTTCATGAATATCATTAAAAACAAAAACAAAACACAAATAATAACCCCTACAAATTAGACAAGTTGGTTTATGTATTGCAAGAGTTCAAGAGAGATTATAATATGAGAGCTACTCATTTCAGTCCAGTACCAAAATCAGCTGTCTACTCACCTTTGTAGACTCTCAGAATCTAAGGGCAATTTTCATTCTTTATATTAGAGATAAATGCTTTCAAACTTGTTGGAAATACATTTGTAGCTAAAAAACTAAAAGAAGAATGTTACATTTCAAATTTAAATTTCAGTGCTTTTGGTGAATTTTAAAAAATGTATCACTTCTGTTTTTACTTATTTCTTTTATTAAGGTTTAATTTATGTGTACGTACCTATCTCTGCGTGAGAGTATGCATACATATGTTCAGGTACCCCCAGAGGCCAGAAGAGGGCATTGGATACTCTGGAGCTAGAGGCACAGGCAATTGTGAGACATCAAACAGATTCTGTGAACTGAACTTGTTCCTCGTCAAAAGCAATATGCTTAGACATTAAGCCATGTCTCCAACCTTGACTTCTAGTATTTCTTCATCACCTGTCTTCTTTCTGAAGTCAGGACCAATTTCATTGTCTGTGATAGAGGTCATGATAACAAATACTGATTAGTAGGCGCTTTTAAGAAAAATCATTAGAATCTAGCCTTAGAGAATCTTCCAACAGTCTTCTGGACATTAGTAGAAAAACTGAATGATGTCATATCAGGAAAACTTGCAGAGTTGCATTCAGTTGTCTAGGATTTGTTTGGGGTACCATGATAGCTAATCTAAAACTGGGTTCTTTACACAGCTCTGTCTGCTGGTTCTACCCCTCTTGGTTCATGAAAGCCAAGCCTAAAACTCCAGCCTGGTTGGAGGTGCCTGACCAGGAACTGCATTCAAAGCCCTAGAGCTCTAGAATGCCAAGGCTTACGTGCAGTAGGTGTTTTTTACTTAGATTTTTTGTTTGTTTGTTTCTACTTAGTGTGGGGAAAAAAAGCTGTTTATGCTGCACAGCAGTACTTCTTAAAGGAGCCATAACTTTTTTTTTCTTTTCAAGCTTACTAAGTCCTGTGGAAATTTGAACCTCATGTTGGGCACCAAAATGCTTTTGGTTCTTTTTACTCTTTACTCTTTTTTTACTCTTTACTCTTTGTTCTTTTGGTGGGCCCACCACCCAGCTCCCAAGTAAATCACACAGGAGGCTTATTCTTTCTTATGAATGTCCCATCATAGCTTGGCTTATTTCTAGCCAGCTTTTCTTTTTTTTTTTTTTCATTTTTCTTTATTAAGAAATTTTTTGCTCACTCTACATACCACCCACAGATCCCACCTCCTCCCTCCTCCCAACCCCAGCCTTCTCTCCCAAGCCACCCCACAACCCCATATCCCCCAAATCAAGGTCTCCCATGGGGAATCAGTAGAGCCTGGCACACTGAGCCTAGGCAGATTCAAGCTCCTTCCCACTGCACCAAGCTAGCCAGCTTTTCTTAACCAATTATCCCATCTATCTTTTACCTCTGAGCTTTTATCTTTCTCTATTTCTGTATACCTTTCTGTACTTCTTATTCCAGGGCCGTGGAGCTGAGTAGCTGGCCCCTTGAGTCCCCCTCTTTCATGCTTCTCAATTTCTTTTGCTCTTCTTTTCTCCTGTTTATTCTCTCTGCCTGCCAGCTCCACCTATTCTTCCTCCTATTGACCATTGAGCCCTTTATTAGACCAATCAGGCAAAGTAACACAGCTTCACAAAGTTAAACAAATGCAACATAAGAGAATGTAACACATCTTCACATCATTAAACAATTGTTCCACAGCATACACAAATGTAACACGCCTTAAAATAATGTTCTACAACACTAAACAACAACAGCAGCAACAACAATAAAACAGGACAGCTAAAACAATCCTGAATAATAAAAATACTACTTGTACTACAAAGATATAAGAAAAAAAGCAGCATGGTAATGGCATAAAAATAGTCACATTGGTCAACGGAATCAAACTGAAGACATGGACATAAATCCCTACACCTATGGACATCTGATTTTTTTTTTCTTACCTAAGAAGCAGAAAGTATACAAAAGGCCAAATCTTCAACAAATGGTGCTGTTTAAACTAAATGGCTATATGTAGACAAATGCAAATTGATTCGTATCTATCATCATGCAACTCCAAATGAATCAAGTATCTCAATATGAGATACCCTGCATCTGATAAAAGAGAAAGTGTGGAATATGACACTTGAGCTCATTGACAGAGAAAAGGACTTTCTAAACAGGGTACTGATAGCACAGGCACATAGAACAACAATTAAAGAATGATATGTCATAAAGATGAAAAGCTTTTGTGTAACAAAGGACACCATTGTTCAGACAAAATGGCAGCCTACAGAATGGGAAAAGAGCTTTACCAGTTATGCATCTGATGTAGAGTATCAAAAATATCCAAAGAACAACAACATAAAAATAAAACTAAGAGAAAATAATTGAACAGCAAGAAAACAAATAGCCTAATTTTTAAAAATTGGCAACAGAATTAAGCAAAATCATAAAAAATGAGACACAAATAGCAGAGAAACACTTAAAAAATGTTCAACATCCTTAGCAATCAGGGGAATGCAAATTAAAACTACTCTGAGATTTCATTTTACACTAGTCAAAACGGCCAAGATCAGTAAAATAAATGATGGTATGCCAGTGGCCATGTCAGAGTAGCAGTGGGTGGCATCTGAGCTTCACGAGTTTGGCCCACAAGAATGCAAGGTATGGATGAGTGAACCTCAGATAGTCAAGGCCTTGAGGGCTTCAGCTCCAGAATGTCTTTTGCTTCTGCTGTGCCTTTACATGTTCCTTGCTGCGGTGATATTATGTTCCCTAAAATATTGTGCACCCTAATAAACTTATCTGGGGTCAGAGAACAGAACAGCCACTAGATACAGAGGCCAGAAAATGGTGGCACACACTCCTTTAATCCTAGCATTCCAGAGGAAGAGATCTATCTGGATCTCTGTGAGTTCAAGGCCACACTGGAAATAGCCAGGCATGGTAACTCATGCCTCTAATCTCAGGAAGTGATGGAAAAAAGAAGAAAGGTATATAAGGCATGAAAACCAGGAACTAGGCTGGTTAAGCTTTTAGGCTTTTTAGCAGCAGTTCAGCTGAGACTCATTCTGGATGAGGACTCAAAGGCTTCCAGTCTGAGGAAACAGGATCAGCTGAGGAATTAGCAAGGTGAGGTGGCTGTGACTTATTTTGCTTCTCTGATCTTCCAGCATTCACCCCAATACCTGGCTCCAGGTTTGTTTTTATGAATAAGACCCTTTAAGATTCATGCAACACCTTGCTGCCATTTTTTTCTGTTGCCTGGCATGGTGCGAATGGGTGTGTGGTAGGGATCTGTGAGTATCTCATGGAAATATTCTGTTCTACTGGGCATTTTTACCTGTGGATTATTATGAAGACAATTTCCTCTTTGGCTGTAATGTTTCATTGAAGTGATGATTTTATACAATAATAGTGTTAGTTTAAGTAGAAATTTGATGACTAAGTTTTTTTAAACAAATATACTAATGGATTCTGATGGATTAGTTTAGTGGGAAAATTAATATAGGTAAAGGTAGGATATAATGTTCCCCCCTCCAATAAAGCAGGGGCTGCAAAGGATTAAAAAAAAACTGGGAGTAAGGAAGTGTCATGCAGCTAGGACTTATGAGTTTCTATGAGAAGCCATATAGACTATAGTTTAGGTTAATGATCAAGGAAAACAATCTAGTCCCTAGAGTTAACTCAAATTCTTTTTGATATTGGGAAAAATCTTCATGGGTTTCAGGGCACATCATAGCTAAAATAAAGCTTTAAACAATTTGATTCATGTAACTAGAAAACAAAGAATTGGATGGTTAGTTAAGATAATTGGACAGGACTCTAAAATATAAAAAGTGAACCTAGTAACCTGTTTTTTTCTGGCAATTATAAAAACCATTGTCTATGTAAATGGTTATGACTGAAAGGCTCCTGATCTATGAGAAGTCTAAAGATAAATGTTTAACTGTGTATGAGTTCTTGGGGGAAATTTGTTTCCCACCTGTAATATGTAAAGTGTTTAATCATGTAATGGAAAAGGGAAACTTTTTTTTTTACTTGTATTCATGGTAATCATTCACTTGAAAAATAGAATGTAATCACATTGTAGTCTTTATATTGCTTGAAAGAATCTGCTGGGGTATATAAGCTCTAAGGGAAAAAGTAAAGAAATTAGAAAGAAGACATCAGGAAAGAAACAAAAGGGAAACATCAGGGAAGAAGAACAGAACAGAAAAAGAGTAGAATAGAACAAGCAACAGAATGAATAAAAAGAAGAAGATTTTACCCTTCAGAAAAAAAAGTCTCTCAGAAAAGAAGTCTTTGTGTTTTTCTCACTGACCCTGCATCTTGTTCTCAGTCTCTCTGACCTGCAGAAGGCTGAACCCTCTGCAATAATACATGCTGGAAGGGATGTGAGGGACACTTACTCATTTGCTAGTGGGAGTGTGACCTTGTACAGACACTATGGAAATCAGTATAATGATTCCTTAGGAAACTAGGAATAAATCCACTCCAAGATACAGCAATATCATTCTTCGGCATATACCCATGGGTGTCTACATCCTTCTGCAGAGATACTTGCACATTTATGCTTCATTTATAATAGCCAGAAACTAGAAACAGCCGAGATAGCCGTTAATTAATGAACGGATAATGAAAATGTGATACATTACACAATCGAATATTATTCAGCTGTTAAGAAAATGAAATTATGGAATTTTAAAGTAAATGGGTAGAGCTAGAAAAAAAAAACCCTGAGTGAAATAATCCAGACCTCAAAAGGCAGCTACATTTTCTCTTATATGTGGATGTAAGCTTTTAAGCCTTTGATTTTGTGCTGCCGGATTTTTATGGCCACAAAGTTTAGGTACCTAGTAAGGGACTAGGAGAGAGGAGAGACTCTCCCAAGAAAGGGAAATAGACTATATTGTTATGCAGCGACAAAGGGGAAGCTAGAATAGGAGAGTAAAATAGGAGAATGGAAGAAAGCAGTAAATGAGGGAATGTGGAAAGAGACAACTAGCACTAAATGCCCATTTGCACAACAGGAAAACCTACTGCTGTAGAAGATTCATATAAATACAGAATTTAAATAGTGTAACAAAATAATAATGCCCCTACTAGACATCTTACACCACCAAGTAAAACCTCCAGTGCCAGGAATGCATTATATCTTGCTGAGATGTTTGCCAAAAGGGCCCCATAGAAACTCCCAAATATCACAGGCTATGGGTTACTTTCCACAACCTGATGGAAAGCCCTATTGTTAAGGACAACATATTTTGTTGAACACACAGAAGTGTAGCTGGTACCAAGATGCTTCATCCCTACTGACTAGTGATTATGATGCTGAAAGGTACTCTTCACGACACCAGAGGAGAAAGATAATCATCAACCCAGCTACAAATCCTGCCACACAATAATGACCTGCCTGCAATATATACTGGTGCAGTATTGGCATAAACTTTTTTTTTTTTTTTTTTTTTTTTTTTTTTTTTTTTTTTTTTTTTGGTTTTTCGAGACAGGGTTTCTCTGTGTAGCTTTGCGTCTTTCCTGGAACTCACTTGGTAGTCCAGGCTGGCCTCGAACTCAGAGAGATCCGCCTGCCTCTGCGTCCCGAGTGCTAGGATTAAAGGCGTGCGCCACCACCGCCCGGCGTTTCAAAGATAGTTTATTTATTTATTTATTATTATTTATTTATTATTTATTACTTATTTATTTTTTTTAAGATTTATTTATTTATTATGTATACAGTGTTCCGCCTGCACGTATCCCTGCAGGCCAGAAGAGGGCACCAGATCTCATTACAGATGTTTGTGAACCACCATGTGGTTGCTGGGAGCTGAACTCAGGACCTCTGGAAGAGTAGCCAGTGCTCTTAATCTCTGAGCTATCTCTCCAGCCTGGCATAAACTTTAATGAGAGTAACCAATCAGTTTCTGATTGGACTTAAAGCCCACTCCATGAGATGGAACCCATACTCGACACGGCAAAAGTGGCCAAAAACATGACCTAGATAGGTCATGTGCCTAAGGGAAAACCAAATGCTATTGTTCTGTTAAGGAAACATAGCAATAATTTTTTTTAATGACATTCTTTATGTTGTATGCATAGATCAATGCCTCACTTCTTGCAGCAGATGGGAACAAATACAGAGACCCATAGCTAGACAATGTGCAAATAGGGAGAGACTGTGGGAAACCCAGTCTTAAGTGGGACCACTTCTTCAAAGTCCTTGCCTCAGGGCTCAGGAATCTATGTGGAAAAGGAGGCAGAAAGATAGTAAGAACCAGAAGTAATGGATGTTTCCAAGGATATAGTATCTTCCAGACACAACAGGACAGATGCACATATGAACTCAGAGACTGTGGAAGCATGCAACAGGGCCTACACAGTTTCAAGCCAAATGATCCCAGAATTGAGAAGGAGAAGTGGGCACAGGCTCCCCGAGCTGAGAAGCTGTCTGCAATTGACATCTGCTGGCAAAGGAAAATTGGGATTTCTCTGATAGAGTCTTATTGATTTTATCAGCCAGACATAGGGTAAGCCTCATGCCCTGGAGTACTTAACCAACACAAAATGGACTTGATAGTATTTTTGTAGACGTCATCACATTTTGCTTTGGATTTTTTTTTTTTTTGTCTCATTGGTCTTTTGCTTTCTGTTTTTGTAGGAGGAGTTGTATATATGTGTTTCTTTGCGGGTTTTTTGTTGTTGTTGATTTGTTTTTTAGACAGAGATAGGGAGAAAGAATACAAAGATGGGTGGGTAGGGAGGTGAGGCTGATCTGGGAGGAATTAGAGGAAAAATAAGATCAAACTACATTGTATGAATTTTTATCAATTAAAAGAACTTTTTAGAATAACAATTTAATAATCAGGCCATTGGGCAGGGGGAGGTATGCTCAGCTTAGCTCAGTGTTGAAGTTATCCCATCTAAGCTATAGAAGCATTAATGGAGAAAGTTCCATGTGATTCTAGATGCAAGTCACAAAGGACTACACCTTCTGCAGACATTTATATCCTACCTCTGGAGCCCAGAGACCAAAAATAGGGCAGAAAGCACAAGCCATGTTTGTATCCTGTCCAAAATCTTGATGCACTGGGTCTCAGGACATAATAAAATGTCTATGGTTTTATGCAACTAAATGTGGGATTATTTGCTACCATGCCATAACTAGAATGCAGAGGTTTGCTAGGAGATACTTCTTAGAGACGTTTTTTCCATCAGTCTCCCACATGTCTTGAATCTTATGAACAGAACCACTGAGTGCCCTAGGTTCTAGCTGTGCATGTAAGGAACTGACTTGGAAAGATGAGTGCTGTGTCTCCCTCTGGAGCAAATGGGAATTACAGTCCCCAGAGAAGGAGATGGCTTCTTCCTTAGAGTGAAAGCCAGACACAGTTACCACTGTTATAAAACACTTGATTTCCCTAGGAATAGGATTTTCATTTTCAAAAACTGTTTTATCTAGAGGCATTTATCAGACCTTGCAGCATCATGCCATGGACAAGAAGAACCAGCAGATGTTCATGCTGCTTGCTGTGTCTACATCTCTCAAAAAATCATATGCCTGCTGCCAGCATCCCTAACACTGTATCAGGCTGATCAGTAGTATAAAGTCTCAGATCTTTACACATTTTGAGAAACATGGATTTACATGTAAGATCTGAGTCCAAATCCTTTTTGCAGCCAAATCTACATGACTTGGGTAAGTTGCACAATCTTTCTGAATCAGCTTCATCATTTACAAAGTAGAAAAAATAAGCATATATACACTACAATCATGGCATTGTATATAAAGAACCTAGAAGAGGGCCTGCTGTGTTCATGAAACTGGAGTCTTGTCAGTGACAATCCTTCCTGGATTTTCCACAACTCCCATGTCAGGCCCTTCTTTTCACCTATGTGTTTCCTATTTAATGGGCAGTAGATATTGTCCTCAGTTCTTGGGAGACTATGTTATTTAGAGGTTATTTATTCAAGTTATGCTCATATAATTATATCATTTATTATAATTTGAGTCTTAGAAAAATCACCATTATATAGATTTATTCTTTTCTGAGACCTTGACATATGTAAAGCATCATGATTCTCGTAGAATTGTCTATTTAATCCTGATTAGAAAGCATGATAGAAAGGTGACACGTTCATCACTAGTTTATGACAATCTACCAGTGGCTTAAAGAGAGTCCACTTATCCCTTGGCTTTATTTTTCAAACTAGTGCAGGAAACATTTATGAAAAAATTTAAAAGCCAAATGTAAATACCTAAAATAGTCTGGAGAAAAGCAGTTTTAGATATATTAATCTCTCATGACATGTTTACATGTAATAACATTTTTTTCCTTCTTCAAGTGATGCTGCTGTAGCTCTGAGGTAACATGCTCACATAATTCATTTTCTAAACTCAACACTCTTGAGCTTGAAAGCAGATGTCATCGATAATTATTCCAGAGTAATGGGCAAAACCAAGAGTCTCCCAGGCAAAGAAAAAAAAAAAAAACCTGACATATGACTTCCTGAATCTGAGGGAGTGAGACTCTCTCAAAAGCAACTGAATCTGGATTAGCACCTAAGCCTCCTGAACAAGAACAAATCCCAAACTTCCCTGCCCCAGCCTCAGTGGGAAGCCACAGGGGAAGCACTCACAGACAGGGCACCTTTAGATTCTGGTCTTGAAACAAAGCTGCATGTTCTGGTATTTGTTGGGGGTAGGGAGGGGATATCTCTACGAAATTTAAACAGAACAGTCAAGTTGTAATAAATGTCATATGAACTTTTATCATATAATTTACCCAAATTAATAGCTTGAGGGCCAACATGCATGCCCCAACTTTAAGTCTATGAAAACAACCCTGCTGATTTTTTATTGTTCTCACAGGATGTGTGTGTGTGTGTGTGTGTGTGTGTGTGTGTGTGTGTGTGTGTGTGCTTGTGTGTGTGTGTGTGCGCGTGCGTGCGTGCGTGCGCGCGCGCATTTTGGGAGAATTATAACAAGTTACCAATAGTTGACCTCAGTTTTTGCTGACCCACATGCTATACCAGCATGAAATCCACACAGAAAATTGGTCAGAATGTGGGAACTACTTGTCTCTTTCTCCCTTCCACAAACTCTGGTTCAGAAGTTTTAAAGTGGGACCAGGATGCTGTCTGTCTGACAAACTCATAGGTGGTTGTGTGCTCTAGACTGCATTTCAGGGCAGTAAATGACACTTAGCTGCACACTGTGAGCATCTCCAGATGCTGACAGCCAGGTGCTACCCAGAGAAGTTCTGATTGAATTGGTTTGTGATGAGAACAACACTGGAATGTTTTAAAATGTGCTGCTGAGATTGAGTTCCATTCTCTCCCCCTTTCTCACTTTCAATAATTGTAAAATCTTGCCACACTGGGTAAAGTATAAGACCTCTGGGGACAGGCACCTTATCTGTTGGGCTTTTCTGATTTGTTCCTACGTCCTAGAGTAGGTGCCTTGAATCTCACTATCTGGTACTCACTTTTCATTTGCTGATTAGTATTCTACTACAGTATCATAGCCTATGCCATGAGAATGCCAGTATCTTTCACTTCTCTCTCTTGTGGATGTCTTACTGATCTAGAAAACACCTTTAAATATTAGCATACATTGAGTCTGAGTATACAAAAATTAACTCAAGACTCAGAAACAACCTTCAAGACTCATAAGTCTGCGTGTCATGCAGAGGTTCTGCTAGCCTTGCATGAGCCCATTGTTGACTGTGTGGTCAGCTGTGACTTGGGGAGCTTCCCTTGATACCTTGCTTGAGCTCTCATATATGTAAGGTCAACCATATCTAGACTAGCCCATATCAACCTTGACAGGGAAATCTCCTTGTATTTCTTTCTCACAAAAAGGCTAGTCTGGGCTGGTTCCACATGGCAGCTGTGGCAAGTTTTAAGGGAAAATGAAGCAGCATGTAAAACCTCTTGAATTTTTGGCTTAGAGCAGGTCCACCATCAATTCTGAACATTGTCTTGACAGAAACAAGTTACAAAGTAGCTGGGGATTAAGGAGAGGGGAAATAGACCTGTCTCTTTGCAGGAAGAGTTCTGAAGACTTAATGTGAAGGGTTTGGCTTCAGGGAAGTTGTGAAGAAGACAAGAATACCACCAACCTGCCACAGCATCTAAGGCCAAGACTCCCAGGTCCTCTCATCTCCTTCTAGCTTTACAAGAATTACCAGTAAGTCTAATTGAAGAACCAACTGATTTCACGGGAAGGTAATCAGTAAGTCAAAGTTCCATAGCATTTGATTTCAAACATTTGAAATCTGAAAAAAAAAAAAAAAAAAACAAGTACATAAAAAGGGTGGGGGAATACTGGTAATTGATAGTTGTTTTCACATAAAGGCAGACCACAAACTCTCTTTGGGAATCTTGAATCTGTGCAAACAATAACTTACCACCAAGTGCACCTAAGAAGACACCATACAAAAAGTTGAAACCTAGTAAATTAAAGAAAGTTTACTGTGAACACAACTTTTGTTAAAGAAGGGGACACTTTGACATTGGTTCCCTCTTCCCCATAGCTGAATACATTTGAAGGGGATTTCAGTAGGCGATCTGGAAGGAACTCCCTGTTGCCCAAAGAGTCCCCTAACTAAGCTGTTTCTAAGCCATCTGGATCCTGCTGCTCTCTTTTGCAGTTAGAATGCCATTCTCCCATCACTACTAAGAGTTCTTTCACTCCTAGGAGACACTTGGGTAAGAAGTTTAACACGGATGGTCCTGGACAATACTGGTCCTGGGACACAGGGAAGCAAACCACAAGTGTTCAAAGGTGCTTCCTTATACAGTACTGAATGTTGGATCCACTGATTTTACTGGACCCATCCCGCTCTGCCCATGGGGCTTCTCATCACTTAATTTCTGGCTTCAAGGCACCCAGCCTCTTCTCAGATTAGGGTGTTCATCATTCTTATTCACATATAACACAATTTGAAACTTTTCCCAATCAAGTGTGGTTAACTTTTAAGAATCTCCCCAGTTTCAAGGCCTACATATGGTATAACATAGAGATCAAAGCAGGTGGATTCTGACCGATGGAAAGAGAGTTGCTGTTCAGGGCAGCAGTTTCCTACCACTGGACAGAACTGGGCTCAGCAGCTGACCAAAGTTTCTCTTGTGAGGAGGAAGCAAGCCTGTTCCTTTCCAAAGGCTTTGTTTATGTAACTCTTTAATTATAGTATCACCAAATCACAAGGATTTTGCCATGGGAAAATGTAAAGTCATTAAGCAACTTAAATACCACCCCACCCTCTTCAGGCAGACAACACAGCCATTAAGCAATTAATGCATGTTAAGACATTTCCAATTTTGTGACCTAGTGCAGGTTCAATCATTTGGGACTGGAGAGCATAGCTGGAACCTAGTCATTACCCTTCATGATGGGAAGCAGAGTGTTTTACATGCTTCTTTTAAAAATGAAATTCCAATCTCCAGCCCCCACAATGCACAGAGCATTAGCCTGGTTGCAAAACAAGATTGGATACTATTTGACAGTGCCTGGCATTTCCAATAGGTGTGTGAGTCAGGCTTGGACTTTAATCTTTGTTAATTGGCTGTCTTCAGAGCTTGTAGATTTCAGGCCTTCTAAACCCCGCTGTCAAATTCTGCTGACATGTTGGGCTGTGGTTTGTTTTGGGTCCCATGGAATGGAAAAACTTCATCTACTTCTGTTTCCAAAACAACCACAGGGACCTGTTTGTCTACTTGTAGCTAGTGTTGGTGACAGTGAGACACATTCTCTTGTGTAATAATAAAAATACAGACACATAAAAAGACAAAGAATGAGCAGGGATTTTGTATAAGCTGTTTACTGAAATGTTTGGCTTCTACACATTTTATTCCATTTCTGTCTACATTTGCTTAAATACCTGCCAGTTAATCATGGACATGAAGTGATTGCTGTGGAAATAAATCCATGTTGTCCACATGAGAAGCAAGAATAGAGCACTTATGAAAGAAGTATCCATTGACATTTGCCAGGTGCTAGCACGGGGAGTGTGGGAATATCATGACGAGTAAAGAGCCCTAATCTCTCCTGGAGTAGAGTTTGGTGGGACAAGACAGACAACAGAGAAGTAAGATAATACATAGCCAAGGTACAAAGATGAAATTAAAATACAACAATGTCCAGCTACCTCTCTGGAGGTTATCGTGAAGCTTAATAACATCAAATAGGAACTGGTATTTTATTGGACCCAAATATTTCATGCAAACCACTGGGGTTCAAAGTCCTTTGGGCAGAAGGAACATTTACTGTAAAATTATAAGTTAACGGCTTGACACTATCCTGTGCAAATAATGGAAAATATACTAACACTACAATTTCTTTGTCTAAAGAAGCTGTCAGTATATGTTATGTGTATGCCCCAAGGATTTGTCTCCTGTTGAAATCCAACCTGTTATTTTCATGTTTCTAAACATTTGGAAAAAAGTGTCCTTAAAGCATCATGAAGTTTTCTTGTAACATGTAGTTCCCTCTTTCTATTTTCAGATTGGAGTGTATGCATAAGATATTCTGATTTTGATTAAAGAAAGGAAATGAAAGAAATTCCATCACAAGACTATAGCCAAATTCCTAATGCTGGGTAAATTAATTACCTTCCACTGTATTCCGAATCACTCGCAAATTGGTTCAACACCAAGCATTTGTTTAATCCATTCATCCTTAGCTTTGTAAATTGACTGTTCATGCTGAGCTAATTTGGATTCTCATTTACTCTTCTGCTTGTTTCTTCAGTCCTCAGCATGGAACCCAGGACCATGCACACAATAGGCACACCCTCTACCACTGAGCTACTCCTGCACCCTTCTCCTCTTGATCACCTTCATCCATTTCAGTGTGGAACAAATTTGCTTCTCAAGGTTCACTGACCATTACAAAGGGAAAGACTCAACTAAGCTATTTGTCTCCCATCATCCCACAGAATACCTGACACACCATCGATGCAGGACTCCAAGAGATGGACCTGGAGTCTGCAAGGCCTCTTGAAGGCTCAGCTCAGAATAGGCATAGTCTCACTTCCTTGGCACTCTTTGGACCAGAACACCTTACAAAGCTTCGTACTTGGTGAGGAAAATTGCAGTAAAGGAGGTAGATAGAGGGAGAAAATATTGCTCAAAAGGGTTGAGCACTCCCACAAACCAGCTGTGACTGAAAATACCTTCTAATTCCTTCTGTTAGACAGTAATAGCCATCAGGAGAACTGTCCTTGATTTGCCCTTCAGACCAAAGCTGACATATGGAGGATCTTTGTCCCAGAGGTTGAGGGGAAGAGCGTGCCTTTGAGTTTCAATCCAGTACATGTTTACTGAGCCTCTTACATAAACTAGATAGGTATCATTGTTGGTGGTTGTCTGCTGCCTGGATGTAATAATCACTTATTTCCTTTTGTTTGTTGTGGTTAGTTCACTTTCAAGGAAGAAAGACAAAAATTTCTAAGTGGAACAAATGCTAAGAGGCAGGGTAAAGGAAATAGTAAAATAATAAGAGCACTCCTTAAGGGCAGGGATGGGACCCTATCCAGGAAGCCAGGTTCTCCAGCTGGAAATGATGCTGAACTTCAAAACATTTGTTCTCACTCTTGGTACATATTTGACGCACCTGGGAAGACTTGCAAGCTCCTGGTACTCAGGACACACCCCACGGCAGTGGACTCAGATTCACCAGGGCTGGAATCCAAGCACTATGTATTTCTCAAACCAGTCATGTCAATCTAATATGCAGTCAAGTTTTGGAAGAGGTATTGGTGATCTTGGTTCTACTTAGTGACATTCAGTCTGGACCATCTCAGGCATGCATGTCTGCAATTCACTTGAAGGGTAGCCTTGATTTCTCCATTGGCTATAGATCTGTCTAACAGAAACTTGATAAAAATGTAATTGCTTGTTAATATTTCTGAGTTCTGATAAAGCCCTCGGCCATGAAGTTCAATAACCATTGGCTTGGAAGTTGCCTCTTATCAAAGATCTCACATTTCTTTTCAGCACCCAGCCAATGTGTCTATCACCTACATCCAGAGAACTTTGTTTTGAAAAATCAGTGCCATTTTCAATTGAAGTTTTCCTTCTGTTTCAGAGTAGCCAGAGGCACCTTTAAGTAGATTTCACATGAAAAATCACATTCAATTTTAATGGATAAAATCATCTTATATTAAATACCTCTGAAATTAAAATTTACTAATTTTATTTTGAATTCTCTGCAGCGTGGCAAACATTTTCAGAAATGGCAATATCTGTTTAGGTTTTCCTACTCAGTCAGGCAATGGGTATGAATTTAATCTAAAAGGCTTAAAACTCTAAATAAAAACCTGGACCCTGTGTGGTGTTCTTTTGGATTCATAACTCAAAAGTGGCTGTCTAAAACAATGATCACTTGACACTTGGTATTGTGTTTGTAAAGGACTGACTGCATATATGACAGTGTTCTTTTAAGATTATGATGGAGGGGAAAGATGCCTCTCACCTAGTCACATCAAGACTCTCTTAGCATCATAGCTTGATGCATAAGTGTATTCATGGGATTCTGGTCCCCACTAACAAGTACTGCTGTACTACCAAGTTCATAAACACTCATCACATCAAATTAGACCTCTAGAGAGTTGATTTAAAAAAATGACAATGCTAAGTTGTGTGCATATTTTGCTACACCATTGCCATACTACTATGCATTCCTTTTACCTATGAAACCACAGTATTCTGTAAATATGTATGCTGCTGCACCAGCAGTAGCTGCACACATTTTTTTTTTCATTAAGTCTTTTATATTAAGGAGTTGACCCAAACTATTTAGGTTTGCATGATGGTCACACACTCGAGGATGGATATGAAGTAATGACACCAGCGAAGGGCACAGTTCTAAGAATGTAACCCATTGTCTAGAGATGCTGGATTATAGTGAGAAAGCACACTTCTGTTAGCACACAATTTATAGAAGCAAGCGATTTGGCTCTAGGTGTAAGGCTCCGTGGAGCTTCCCAGGAGCATTCTGTTAACCAGGATAAGTACATTCTTTTCCCAGTCCTTCTTTCACTGCATTCAGGTCGGATACAGTGTCTCCAGAAGGATAGGGCTCCTTTGCAGAAATTATTCCCTCCAGGCTCTCCCCAATCCCTCCTCATGAAGGAGTCCCCTTGCTGACACCTTTGCTTGCTTCATTCTTGATCTGCATGTACTTGTACTGCATTAGCGAAACACCAGACTTGGGTCTTTTCCGTGAGTTCTCTGTAAATGCCACATGGAGCCTGCAGGTAGGGGGACAAAAACAGAGTCTCCTTACAGAGCAAGATACCCTGCTACCAGACAGGGCAGCTACATCCTATTAAGTTTCTTTTGGATACGTCTTTTTTCTCTCCCATGATACTCCCCAAAGCCGGGACAGCAAAGCAAACATCTGTCCCTAGGCACCATACCAGCTCCCTACAGCTGCCTGAAGTTCAGAACCAGCAAAGCTGAGCTCAAGCCTTCTCCTGCCTTCTGCTGCCAAGGATCAGGGGATCACAAGCCTCCCAGAGCCAGTATCAAAGGATACCTATCACAAAGAGACAGGAGAGTGTCTTCCAGTTCAAAGCTGCAGTTCCTGACACCTCGGAAGTGAAGGACTAGCAGTTAGATAGGCCTGCCCACATTCTGAATAGAGGAAGGCACCACTATCTGAGAGCTGGACAACTATTAAATTTAGAAAAGTTGACCAGTTCAAAAAATCTGTAATCCCAAAAACAATAAAAAATTACAGTTTTTTAGAGCATGAAATTGGGATTTCAGTTGACAGCTGGCTTTATTTTATTGTTTACCGTTTACTGATGGGAATTCTCAAGTGCAAATCGGAAGCATGGGGGGAGGGTCAAGGAGACAGGATCCATACAGTTACTTTAGTCCAACACATTTTAACAATGTGATACATCTGCCTCATCCATTTTTCTCAAGTAGGAGAAATTTGGAAATCTAAACATTGTGATATTCTTGTAGCCTTAACCAATTCAACATGTATTAGTGAGGGTAAGGACTTGCTCCTGCCCAGCCACGGCAGTATCACCACACTTAGCTGAACAAGTGCTTCCTTTGTGTGAGTTCATGCTTCAGTACACAGTGAAGTTTCTTTAGTTGTTCACAGATATTTTTAAGTGGCTGCCTGGCTCATTCCATGGCAGATTCGGTCCAGATGCAATTCCTGGTTTAGGATGCAGAGCAAGCAGGCTCTCTGCTAATGTGTAGGGGAAATGCTGTAGGTACCATATCAGTTGTGGAAGACTAAGGATGGGACTGTATTATTTGAGAGGATGATGAGAAAGAACAGGCAGCTTCCTGACAACATAGAAAGCATAGACTATAGGGAAACTCTCAGTGGAGATGGAAAGAAAGTCAGGTTGAAGCCAATGAATCGGTTTAGAAATACGGGTGTAAGTTATGTACACATGCATATGCTGTGGATCAAAAGGGCAGAGGAGGTACTGAACATTTCTTAGCTTGAAAGGAAAAGGACACAAAGAAGAATGAAATGGTAACAGAAATGAGGCTTAACAATTAGAACATCATAAACCCAAGTAGAGGCAGGTGAATCTCTGTGAATTCAAGGTGAGCTTGTTCTGTCTTAGGATTTCCAGGCTGGCAATGCAGACCTAAATCAGGAGGCCATGTCTGAAAAAAATAAAGATTAGGATAGCCTAATATTTCTTGCCAGCTAAGAAACCACAGAGCTCCCAGAGTGGCTGGTAACTCCGTGTTTCAGAGAAAGGCAGAGAAGGAACAAAGTTGAACAGAGATGCTTGGCACACATCTGCTTCCACAGAGCTCCTTAGACATGCAAGTGCCCTGACCCCACCCCAGACCCCAGGGGAACCCTTTCAGAATGGATGCCAGACAGACACCTGTGGTAGCATGTTCTTGCGAAAGTCTGCATGCACACTCATCTCTGAGCAGATTTCTTCAGGACTCACGTCAAGACTGCCCCATTGTGTGTTTGCTTTGCTTCTTCCAACAGCACCTTCTGTCTTTCCTTGCTGCTGCCCATAGCAGAGACAGTTCTCTACCTGATAGATAAGCAAGCAAGCAAACAAACAAATCAATTAATTAATACACACACCAGCCAGACCATAAAAACATTGTAAACTTTTCTGTTTTCTACATTCATTGTTCCTTTGTATCCAGTGCTTCAGATAGCCTATGAACTGTAATGTTGAGTGCCATAATCTCAGGAAACAGTGCATTTAAGAACCTGAAACCCACCTTCTCCAATAGCATGCTGATCCTTTGTTCAGATTCACCTAGTCCATCAGCAGCATTCTTGGAATTTAACTCTTTGAGCTTCTTGCTTTTATTCTATTTGACTTTTTATTTCCTTTTTCTTAGCATCTCTTATCCAATCTCCTCACTAAACAGGTACATGTTTCTAAACTCATTACTCCATTTTGATTTTCAATCTTGCATTGTCTCTCCTGCAGAGGTAGAATCTATGGTTTTCATTCTGGTAGCCACCAGACTGAGCATGGTGTGTGGGCATGATTTGGATGAAGTTTATAGATCCACTCAACAGATCAAGATAACATCCTCCCACCCTGTGACATCAACATCTTTTTAAAAAGTCCTTGATTTCTCCCTATTTGGTTCTTTCTCACTTCTGTTGATCTATGAATAGTTTAGAAATCCAGACCTTATAATTCATTTCTTCTCATGTTATCATGGCTCTACCCCAGCTCCTTTGCATGGACCCTTTTACATTCCTAATCTTGGTTCTATGGTTCTTGCTTCAGCCTCATTGCACTCATTGAAATATTGCTAGGCACAACCATGGTGATACCCATTAATGGGCTTTAATAAAGGGCATAAGAGAACAAGTTCCTGGTTCATTGTGAAGATAAGTTCCAGTCGTACTGCCCATCAGAAGCTCCTGTTCCCCAGCTGTCAGATTTCAATCTCTCAGGGCTATTGTGAGGAAGGCAGACTCCAACATCACAGCTTGCAGTGCCCTTCTCAGTCTGCATACAGAGCTTGATCATGCTATGGTCATGACTGTTTTCATTATTCTAAATTAATGTTTTTGTTCATTCTAACCAGGGGCTGTGCCACTGTGGTACACGCCAGTCCCCTTCTTTGTGATCTACATGGATTTTTATCTCTAGATTCACATATGGAAAAGCAGGACTGAAGTCTAAGAGAACCTAAGGAATAAATGAAATCAGCTTCCCCATCTTACTAAGCCTCTTGAGTGTTTTTTTTCTCATGCCAAATCTGTGTCTGCCTGGGAGTCTTATCATTGGTTAGTTAACAGCAATCATAGCAACATGGGATTTTAGACATGAGCTGTGTGTGTGTGTGTGTGTGTGTGTGTGTGTGTGTGTGTGTGTGTGTGTGTGTGCATGCACACAGTATGGCTGTCAAGATTAGCTCTGGGGAGCAGCCAACTCATTCAGCATCTCTGAAATTGCCTCCCAGCTTCTCCTCTTTCTAATGAGGTGGCTGCAAAGAGCTTGAGAATGAGAACAGGAGAAGTTGCAGTCAGGATTTCCTACGGCCTCATGCCACCCACAGTGGCTCGGCCTCCGCTGCTGGCACAAACAGTCAGGAGCCAGGACAGGCTGTTCCTGTACGAGTCATTCATGTCTGCCTCAGGATCGTTGAAAGAAAGCTCAAGGCTGAAGGGTGAATGGCTCTAAGTCCTTAAATTGGATAGAGTCACTTTTCATACTTTTTTAAATTCATTAAAGTAATAACCCCACTGTTTTGAGTCCCTTGAGGAACTCATTTCTCCACAGGACTGTTAATGATTACTTAAAATGCAGTAACAGCAAAATCACCAGCCAAGCCAAAGGGAAAAGAAAACTTAGTAAATGATGATAGAGTGACACATGGAGTTGTAAGACTTTCAGACATATCACTCGAACTCAAAAGCAGTGAAACAGAAAACATTCTGAAGATTTTTTTCTTTTGGAAACAACATGGAGATATTAATATTCAACAAGGACATGTGTGATATCCAGTAATATCACAATAAAAACATAAGCCACACATCTGGGGAATAAGCTCAATTTTAGCCATTTTCCAGAGCAAAGAGGAGAATCTTACATCTCAATTTATTGGGCACCGAGAGCTTTGCACACATCTTCAAATGTAATCCTCAAGAAGCCTTTAATGATTTTGAATAGTAGCAAGTGCAGATAAGGTATTACGGCTTGAAGAAGTCAAGAGTGTTGTCCATTTAGCTCTTGGAGTTAGAGTGTCTATATCAGCACACCCCAGGGTAGACTCAGGAGTAGTTGATGATGAGAAATATGACCCAATGTTTTTGTGTGTGCATGCTGTGTTTTGTTTTGTTTTTATTTTCTCTAATAGAGAGAAAGAACATGAAGTTGGATTGGGGGGGTCTGAAAGGAGCTGGGGGAGGGGAAAGAACATGATCAAAATATATTGTATGAAATTCTCAAAAAAATAAAAACATAAGAAACGAAAAAGGATGTCAAATTTATGTGAAAAGAGAATATTATAGTTCAGAACTGGGTTAGGACATGGATTTGTCTCATTCCTCAGCTATCCTCTGTCTCCCTTTCCTAAAATGTTTTTATTGAAGAACAATTTTCATATCCAAAATTAGGCTGGTTTTACATGGCTCTATCTATAAAGTGCTGAATTTTTTACTTAGAGAATGAAGCTTTTAAATCAAGACAATGGTGATGACTATTATATCCAAACCCCTTTTGTACCTGCCCTAAATCTCACCCTTTGTAGCTAATCAATATGCTTGTTTGTTTCCAATATCATAGAGTAGTTTTGCTTGTTTACGAACACACACACACACACAAATGAAACAGAATACTATGTCAGCCAAAAGTCACAGAAGAACATCAAAACCAAGCAAACTATATATGAAAAGGCTACAACTAAACCTGTGACTTTGCATGCCATTTTTAAATTCATGTTTTTTTAAGAGCCTCCGAGAAGAGGTTAGTGGGGGTGTAGCAGACTGCACTGTAGTCCCAGTATCCTTCCTGTCTCTAGGCATGCTTTCTGTAACGAGACCTGGCAGTTCCTCCAATCAAGCAGTAGAGTGTGTTCCGCGGTCTGTAAATTCTAATTCACTGTGGTGAGTGACACACAATAGAAGTGACAGTGAGTCAAGTCACCTTAGGCCTGGAAACCTAGCTCTTGTTGCTAATCATTTAGCTGGAATCTTACTGAGACACCAAGTGACCCAGCCTGGGCTAGCCTCTGGGAGGATGAGAGATATCTGGACCATAGCAGAATTGCCCCAGCCGAAGCTTGGTGGGCTGAACAGAGTCCCAAGCAAACCCCATTCAAGCCTTCATAGCCTGAGACATCAGCAGAACCATGGATCATGTGAGAAAAAAGATGAAGGGGCTTTTAATTGAATTCACTGAATACCTCTCAAAACCAGCTATGGCGCGGGCCATCCTGCTTTAGATGTTCTTTCTACAGCAGCTCCTGCTTCTCTGCATCTGAATTTCTCTGGCTTTATGGTATTTTCTTTACCTACAAAAGAAACTTTGGACTCTGTTGTATTTTAAAAGAGCCATGTGCGGTCCCACTTTTCCCTCCTTCCTCAACCTCCACCATGTGAAGACCTTTGCAGAAGATCTCGAACAAATCCCTCAGTCAAAACAGGCTCTAGGAAAACAAGCTGCATTCTGTGATCCAATTTACTTCTGGATGAGAACTGCAGTCATTTCCCAGGTACAGCCCAGGAAAGCCGGAATTGCCTGTGTCAGCACACGCGGCTCCCCCTGAACTCTGATGTGCTGCCAAACAGTCCTCCTCCCAAAGCAATCAAACTACCTCTTTGCCAGTGATGAAAACCCTGTCTTTGATGTCTCACCGGATCTGTGCTAAAGTATTTCCAATAAAGAAAATGACTCTGCAGAAATCTTGTCTTGTTAAAGAGGCAATGTGTCAGAAAGGGCCAGAGCAAGGCCTTAAATTTACAGCCTTCAGTGGGATTTCATTGATTAAGATTCAGATCCAGCAGGCAGGAGGTGGAACCTACTCTCAGTAAGTCTAACTAGCTCTTGGGTGGTGCTGGTGTGGCTGGTTCAGCGTACAAACTCCATAGTGCAGGTCCAAAGCATAGCTGTTCAAATGGGTTCAAGGCCAGAGTGTCAGCCTCAGCTTTCTTATCTGCTTCTTGGGCTGGCACAAGGATTGTATGATACCTAGTATTGAATGGACTACTCGATTAAATAGGCTCTGGGACTTAACACACACAGAGTTATTATATTATGTAGAGATGCCAGTGTCTCACAGGCACTCTCCACAGAAACAGGTCTCAATTCTTATGAGGACTTTCATGCACAGATAGCTTTCAATGTTTTCAGAGATGCATGATTTTCCTAGTCTATTTGCAAGCAGCATAAATTAAAGAATTAAGATGTTGTGCATCCTAGTCATGATGAGAATTACGGGTGGGAGGTCACAGAGGGTCTACTCTGAGTCGGGGCTCTTATGAAAAAGAGACAATAGTCAACATCTTTCCATTATTCTCTTCTGTTCCCAATACTACAGTCTTCTGGGTTATTTATGTATATGTGATACTATTTGCCCTTGTATCAAAAGATGAATTTGAGAGCAGAATGAATTTGTGGCACATGAAAGTACCCAAGAAGTTTCTCCAACCCATTTTCCTCATGTACATTTAATTAATTATGCCACCAGAAGATTCTGGGTTATTGTGATGGCTAATCTTGTCACCTTGATTGAATTAAAAATCATCTAGGAGATTAATGAACCACACCTCTTAGGGTTTCGGTAGTGGCATGTTTAGAGACAGTTAGTTAGATCCTGAGGGCACTGACCTAATGAATCTATAAATCTTGGTTGATTTATAATATGATAGCGTATTGTGAAGTCAGACAATGTGGGAGAGGCCTAAGTGGAGGAAGTGGGTACCTGGGCTATGTCCTTGAGAGTATATATTATCTAGGCGTCTTCTTCAATCCCCTTTTCTCTGTTTCCCATCCATCATGATGGAAACTTATTATCTCTGCCACACTCTCCCTGTAATGATAGATGGAACCTTCTGAAGTAGTGAGCTAAAATAAATCTTTCTCCCTTATCCAATAGTTTGGTGGCAGTCATAGAAAGCATCTTATACTTTTAGGAATTAATGAGCAAAATATATCCAATGCATAGGTTCCCTGAAATCTTACACCAACTATAGTCCAGGGACATTATAAATTAGCATCACATGGAAGTTACTAGAAAGGAGGAAACTCAGGTCTCTCATCAGGCCTGCTGAGTCAAGATATGTGGAAGGGGGTCTAGAAATATATACTTCACAACTTCTCCAAGTGATGCTGAGGCCTACTCATCTTGGAGATCATGGCCTTGGGCTTCAGTTCTAATATAGTTAATTTGGTCCTTTCCATTTTCCACTTTTTAGAAAAACTGAGCTAGAATTTGTATGTTAACCCTATCCTCAAGAGATTTGTATATTATTGCTACAGTTTGGGAAACAATGCTCAACCTGGACAAAACTTTATTGCCTATAATATATATAATGTCTGAGTGTGTGTGTGTGTGTGTGTGTGTGTGTGTGTGTGTGTGTGTGTATGCTTTATGCACATGAGTGGACAGGGCAATGTACATGTAGAGGCCACAGAAAGACACCATGTGTCTTCACTCTTACATCTCTGCGTATTTTTGCCTTGAGACAGTGTCAGTCTCATTGGATCAGATGCTTATCTTTTTGGCTAGGCTGGGTGACCAGACAGCTCTGAGGCTTCACCAATATCCCCCTAATCTCCACCTCACCCAGCAGTTACAGGCACTTGGAGCCATGCCATGCTTCTTACATGAATGGCAGGGATTTGAACTTGGTTCCTCATACTTTCAGAGCTGGCACTCTCTCACCCACTGAGCCACCTCTCAAGTCCCTCAACCTGAGCAAAACTTTGCCCTATTTATCCTACAGGGAACTGATTAAACAAGGTACAGCAGACAAAATAAAAATCAACTCCTGCAAAAAAAAATAAAAATAAAAATAAGAGAGTCTGCCTAGTGCTGTACTCACATTGCTGTGAAGCAAATGAGGAATGAGTCCTTCAGGCATTAATGTTCTGCTATTTATATGCTGTTTAACCATGTTGGGGAGGCGCATTGAGTTTCAGTGAAGCCAGTTACAGACAACAATCTTGCTGTGAAAATATTGGAAATAATTCTCATCTTGGCAACATTTTTTTCAAGAGAATGGCTTTGCTATTCAGTTTCTGGTCAGTTCAGATGAGAGGCTGATATCAAGCAGAAATGGGGGTGGGCTCTGTCATTCAGGGGTGAGAGAAGCATTCCTTCCCAAGTTTTAACCCAAGGCTCTGGCCTTAGAACTAACTGTCTCTGCCAGTTCTGGTTTCCTGGAGGCCCTGAGTATAGAAAGGCAGTCCTGTGGTGCAATGCCTTCTGGTCAAGACGCTTTAGCAGGCCACTTCAACCATTGTTTCATCTTGCTCACTCCTTGTACTTCACAAGCCTGGCATATCAGTCAGGGTCAACATCCATGCCTAAGCTTGTCTTTTAATTTTTTTCACATTCTCAGCATAAATATAGGGCATGTAGGCCCCTGCGGGTGTTTCAGTTAGATGTGGTACCGGAATAATCAACAAAGGATAAATTAATTTCAGACTTATTCAAAGGTATTTACATTCCTAATTATTTAGCAACTGCTGATACATAGACTTACCAGATATTCCAAGGAGTGAATACCAAATGTAATTAAACATGTAAACTTTTTATTGTGTGGAAATGCCTTAAAGAAAACAGGGAGGGAGACCAGAAGATGTCAGTCCTTGCATGATGAAGGTCTGAGTCCTAAAAAGAGGAGGGTAAAGGAAAGAAGGCTGAATAGAAGCATCCTAGACTACTATTTACTCTAAGAAAGATTTGCAGTGGCAGCAGAGAATCCCCCAGCCAAAGGGGACTGTTGGGGGCGGGGAGGTGGCTTTCGTGTTCTGGAAAGGGGACTTCCCTAGTTTTCCTACCATGGTCTGACACTGGCTGGAAGCAGCCTCTGTGAAAAGAAGGCAGCCAATGTCAGTTAATAATAACTGAGACCCTCAATCACTGCCTCTGCAGATGGGGGTCTATGAGGTACAATGTCAGGTCCAAAATCATCTTTTTTCTTGTTGCAAAGCATTAAGGGGTGTCTGGTATTTAAAGGACCATACATCAATTTATCACATATGGTACTGTTAACCTCTTCAGTATGAGAGGAGCTAATCTACCTAGCTCCATTCTCATTCTGGGGATACAGGCACTGTGAGCCATGTTGGGCTTTTACATGGATGGTGGGGATTCAAACTCAGTGATTCAAACTTGCAGAACAAACACTCTTACCCACAGAGCCATTCTACACTATTAGAGCATCGTGTCAGCTATGTATTTATATGCAGATTGCACGTTCCTTCTGAAAAAAGAATGAGGGAATTCTGGATATTATTGTGTGGAACTTGAAAAACTACAAGTGATTCTTCATCAAAGTATGGAGGATCCTTGGACAGCCAAGAAGGAAAGGGATCAGTGTAGTCATTGTGACAGAGACCCTGCCTGGACGAATCCACAAACTGCTTTGTTGAGTTATTCTATAATGTTCTTGGAAGCTATCCTCTCACATATCCCAAATAGGACTATTGCAGATACTTTAACAAAGGGGTTGAAAAACACAAACAACAATGGCAAGCTTTAATTCTTTACTGAAAATGTATTTTTTTCATAAAATGTATTCTGATTTATATTCTGCTTACAGTTGCCTCCCCCAGCTCTCCCCAGCTCTTCCCCAAATCCACACTCACCCAAATCCACACCTTTCTTTCTCTCTCTCATTAGAATAAAACAGACATCTAATTTATTATTATTATTATTAGTAGTAGTAGTAGTAATACAAAATAAAAACAAACAAACTATAATAAGACAAAACAAACAATAGGAAAAAGGGCACTAAAGAAAAAGCACAAGAAACATACATACCATGGCTATTTTTAATTTTAAAATTCAATTGGAAATGGGAGACTGTATTTAACTTTTATTTCATTGATAAGTGACCATGAGCAAGTCATCTCAATTCT